>NC_090901.1:5582762-5918445 GCF_040956055.1 Brachionichthys hirsutus
ATTGCTGAGTGACTTTTAATAAATGTTAACAGCAGGCAACATTGATTCATTTAAACAGAAAAAAAAACCTTTGTAAAATAACTGCTTGATTTTTACAGCATGTCAGATCAGTGTTGCTTACTGATTAAATCTTTAGCGTTCTACTTCATGCAGTGAAGTTTACTGAAATGCATTTTATTCTGTACAGGTGTACGCTGGTTGCTGCATTTGTATTATAATCAGTATTTACTTAGGCTTAGAAGGCGTCAGCCTGATCCCCCACAAGGCGCCGGAGAAGACTAATAAATGCACTTTTTTTTGTGTGGCTGTCATGAAGTCACAGGTAAACGCCAGCGGGGATAGATGGTTGCAGTGAGCCGGAGTCCAGCTGCGGTGCGCCCGCTGCCGGGACTTGTTGACGCCGCGCTGCGCGCACCGCCAGCGTTAGATTTGTGATGAGGCGGGAAATGGCGTCCGCAGACATGGTTAACCAGTGACTAGCTACAGAGAGACGGACACAGCTGGCAGCAGCAACCGCGGACTGACCTCTACCGGTGGCCGCCACGGTCGCGGCCCGAAGCTGACAGCGCTTTTGAAGAGCCCCCCCTCCCGGATAATCAGTAAGTAACGACGTCAAAATGTAAACAAAAAGGTGGCTAGCTAGCGGCTAGCGTTAGCAACGAGGGGGGCGTAGTCTAATGGCTGAAAATAGTAATGGAAGCGAACAAAATGACGCGCTAGCTGGACCCTAGTTAGTAATTATCTATTTTTTGTATGAATTTATGTATGGTTTACACGTTAAACATAGATATATTCCTGCGGACGCATGCGGCATGTGCTCTGGGTACTGAACTGCATAATGTCACAGCCTTGCTTTCGCTCCAATTGGGTGTTTTGTTAGCCTGAATGCTAGCTGTAGCCGCTTGTGCTAGCTACCCACTGAACCCCACTAATGGTTGAGCTACGTTGGGATAAAATCAGATTCGGTACGGATAAATCAGCTGGACAGGTGCAGGTAGGGCCTCGCGAATTGATAACTGTTCGTTTACACGTTCGACAGAAGCGTGAAACCATTGATCGGTGTTAGCGCAACAGCAATTGGTTAACATTAGCTGCAGCTAACGATTGGCAGCGACGCTGGTACGCTACAAAATCTGATTTAGCATATTTGACCAAGCATTCGTAAAGAATGCAATTGTACTTAGCGTAAACTCATTTTAAACGAGGTCTATAATCATTTTTCATAATTTATTACGGTTTCATGGACATTTTCAGTGTTTATTACTGCTACATAGTATGTAAACAGTCGCTGTATCTTGTTCGGGGTATTGTTGTTCATTATTGACACATTTCTTTTTTTTTTTCTTCCTCCCTTTAAGACTTTTCTATGTGACGACGGAGCATGATGAGGCTGAGAGTGCGTAAAGCTCCTCAGCAGTCAAACAGAGGCCGTCAAACCCATCCATCCCAGGCCAAACGGAAACACTGTGAAGTGGAGCCATCACCGGTCAGTGGTCGAGAGAAAATGCAGAAGAATGAAACCGGCCTGTTCTCCACTATAAAGAAGTTCATCCGTGGAAATGCTGTCAAGGTGGGATCACGTCCGGATTTGCATCTGTTCTCTTTTGGTTTTGGTTTTACTCTAGTTCTCTGTTGGAGGTCGAAGTACACGCTCCGACTTTATACAGAATAAACCGTGTCTCAGCTGCTTGGTTGTGTTAAATAGTCACACAGACAAAAAAGTATTTGTCTTATAGGGGTTTTAAATTGTAATAAAAGAGCTGCTAAACCAGTAACTAAGTTTGTTGTGTTAACAGAAAAAGTCATTAATCATTCTTAGTTCAACCTGTTGCCCAGTGAGAAATAATATGTCATCACCGTCATGTTCAGAGTTGTAGTTTGTGGAGAGAGTATGAGAAAGGACATCCGAGTATATTAGTAAAGCATGAAAATCTGTGCTCGACGAACCTTAAGCAGGAAGTTGATGCAGAAAACCACGGATTTAATGTGACAACATCCAACATAAAGTAATTGCCTTTTCTCAGTTCTTGCGTATTTCTTATTAAAATAATTGGGAGATAAGGAATGAAAAGCTTTTGGAAAGTTAGCATAATGTGAGGAATTTGTAACCCTGTCTGGTTCTGAATCCCTGTTCTTTTATTTGATAGGTGGAGCAGGATATTCCCGCCAAGAGAAGTCGTATTGATTGTAATTCCGGTGGTAATCTGATTACTTCAACACCGCAGACCAGAGCCCTCTCCAGCAAAACTGTCTCCCGAGTTTGCCGGAAAAGTCCAAATAAAGGTACGACAGAAGAGAAACGAGGGTTTTAAAGAACTGGCTCGTCATTGTTGATATTTTTAATATCTTTGGATTTTCTTTTGACTTCTTTAGACACCATGACCTGCAGTAGTAAACCCATCAAACCAAACGGTAAACTCGAGGCCCCCGTAGAGGCAGCGAGCAGCCCGCCACGCACCACCCTGCTCGGAACCATCTTCTCTCCGGTCTTCAACTTTTTCTCACCAGCAACTAAAACTGGTAAAGCAAAAAATAATCTCCCGATAAATGGGATCGGCAAAGCTCTGATCTAAAGTGGAACTCACCGTTGTGTCGGATTGGACTAAGATGTTCTGACGGCGGCTGCCGTTTCTCCTCAGCCACTCCCGGTTCGGATTCTCCCGGCCAAGCGCTGGAGGCGGAGGAGATCATGAAACAGCTGGACATTGAACGGGCAGAAGAAACGCCAAGCAGCACTCTCGCGTCTACAGAGGGCATCGCTCCATGTCACACTGCCCCCGCGTTGCCACAGAGGC
This sequence comes from Brachionichthys hirsutus, assembly GCF_040956055.1. Classification (NCBI taxonomy): domain Eukaryota; kingdom Metazoa; phylum Chordata; class Actinopteri; order Lophiiformes; family Brachionichthyidae; genus Brachionichthys; species Brachionichthys hirsutus. Next base: position 5,585,558 of record NC_090901.1, read on the forward strand.
TCCAGCTATCCTACGATCCGACCGGAGAAGAAGGGGAGATTGTGACTGAAACTGACATGCCACCGTTAACAGGTACGACTGCAGACGCACCCGGCCGTGGCTTTGATACTTTGATTTGGGGAAACATCCGGATGTTGCTCAAACAGAACCTGAGTCCCCGGTCAGAAAATAGGAATATCACAAGGGTCACAAAGGACGGCTGTGAAAACGTAGACGAGAAAGAATCAACAAAGACGGGATGAGAGATGCTGGAAAGCTTCTTATGCTGTAAACGTGTCATTTCTATATAACCTCTATTTAGCTGCACATTGTGTTTCAAAATTCATGAAACTCAAAAACCTCTGCGTCATTTGTTAGAACATAAAGCTCCAGCGTTTTTCCTCGGCAGTATATTGTGTGCTGCGCTCCATATGACACTGACTCGGCTGCTGTTTTATTAAAATGGTTTCATCTCCTTGTTTAATCAGCAGGGAAGTTATTTGGCTGATTTTTGTCAGACTCTCTCGTAAAAGTGGGATCATGCCGAAACGATCGTTAAAAACGGAATGCCTTAAACCTCCGGTGATGACTTGGTTACTCGATCGTTTCTTTGAACTCTTCCTCCTCTCGTCTTCTTCAGCTCCTGGCTGCATACCAGACGGTGGTTATCCACACACATTACCTCCAGCTCCTGCAGAAACCTCCTATGAAGAGGACTGGGAAGTTTTTGATCCGTAAGTAGATTGAAGTTAGTTGCTCTGAGGAAATTTGTCATCCAAGGTGACATTGCATGTCGGCTTGTGACCAGAACTGGAAATGTTCTGACATTTCATCACCACCAGATGGCAGCAGAACACTAGTTTGAGGCCGGTCTGAAAAGTGCTGCTGCTGTGAACGATTTATAAATCAACAAATGTTAGTTCTGTTATTATTTAACGGGCGGAAACACGTGCATTTCTGCCCAGGTACTTCTTCATCAAACATGTGCCTCCGCTGACAGAAGAGCAGCTGACGCGTAAACCAGCGTTACCTTTGAAGACACGCAGCACACCAGAGTTTTCTCTCGTCTTGGATCTGGTAAGCGCTGAAAGTTTTCCTCTTCTTCATCTTGTTTTAAATTCCAAAACAACCTTAACGTTTGGGTTTTCCGTCGTCAGGATGAAACTCTGGTCCACTGTAGTTTGAATGAGCTAGAAGATGCAGCCCTGACATTCCCTGTGCTGTTTCAAGATGTCATATACCAGGTAGGATCAATTAAATGCAATCCTTCTAGTGACCAGGTCAAAGTTTTTGTATTCATTTTTTCATTTGCAGGTTTATGTTCGGTTGAGGCCCTTCTTCCGTGAGTTTCTTGAGCGCATGTCTCAGATGTATGAGGTGAGATGCTCTTTCCTTTGTAATCGACTCCACGTTTAATATTTGTGAATGACCCTACCCTAAATTTATATATTATTAATTCATTACTGTTCATTAAAACTTCAGATTATTCTCTTCACGGCTTCAAAGAAAGTCTACGCTGACAAGTTGCTCAACATCCTGGATCCCAAAAAACAGTTGGTTAGGTAAGCGATGACAGATGATATCTGAAGAGTGCGTTGTCGTATTACGGGTGAGGCTTATTCCCTCCTGTGTTTTTGTTTCAGGCACAGGCTATTCCGTGAACACTGCGTGTGTGTCCAAGGAAATTACATTAAAGACCTCAACATTCTGGGACGGGATCTTTCCAAGACGATAATAATCGACAACTCGCCCCAAGCCTTTGCTTATCAGGTAAAACGCTCTCGCAACAAGAAAAACAGTTTCAAATATATTTTAAATTAACCCTGTCTGTGCAAAAACGTTGTACTCAATTTGTGTGTCCTTCAGCTTTCCAACGGGATCCCTATCGAGAGCTGGTTCGTGGATAGAAACGACAGCGAGCTTCTAAAGCTCGTTCCTTTCCTGGAGAAGCTCGTGGAGCTGGTGTGTATTTAAACAGTTACCGAATAATAATAATATTAGATTGTACATATTAAAACCATGAGGCATTTTTACGATTTTGATTTTGAACCTTGTCAGGAATCATTGGGCTGTATCAGCGTTTAACGGTTGGATTGTTAGATTGTCGTGTTTCTCGTTGATGCAGGTGGGAATCAAATCTGAGGGGGGGGGGGGGGGGGGTCGACATCAGTGTTTGACTGACGGCGTTTTATCGTCTGTGTTTACTCCTCATTGCAGAACGAAGATGTCAGACCTCACATCCGTCAGCAGTTTCGTTTGCACGACCTCCTTCCTCCAGACTGACGACCTCCCTGCTTGTCTTTCGGTTGAAGATGGTCTCAACTTTGAAACACAAAAAGAGCCCCCCCCCCCAAAAGGAAATATTCAAAGGATCCTCTCTTTGCACACATGACCATCATCGTTATTAATATCGCTATGATCTTTTTCCAAACCACTTCAAACAAATTGAAAGCTGTATTTGAGTCGGATGTCTTCAGACGAGACGTTTTCTGGAAGCTATTCGATCCTTTAGGAACCGTTCTGAATGTCCTGCAGTGTTGGATTAAATGGACCTCGGTAGCCGCCGCCTACCTTGACCGGCCTGTTTAACCCTGTATAATAATCCACCCACTTACCTGTAAATATTTGTACATAGTATTTTTTTTTTTTCTTCCAGGTTTTTAAACGTCATTTTATTTTCAATGCCGATGTATTCTTTGATTTGGTTGCTTTTATAAACCCGACAAATGTCAGTGTGTTCTGTTTGAAGTTGCCTGCGTTATTCCTGTGATGCTTTTACTCCATGACATGCAGCTGTCTGTAATGAGGTGCAGTTTTTGAAACCATGTATCTTTGGGAAGAAAATGTTTCTGAAACAATATTTTAAAGTCATGAAATGTAAGCTAGAATAGAAAACAAACTGAATGCAAAGCCATAGCGGCTGAATTCTAATTTTGGAGATTTGTATTTGAGTCCATTTCTGATTCTCTATCCTCTTTGACAAAGGGCGTGGGGGGGTGGGGGGGTTAGGCATATTGCACTTTGACATCCAGCCCTTTGTAGGTGATGTAAAATGTCACTTTTCTACACAGGTGTGTATCACCTCAATTTGTTATGCAGGAGAAAGGTTAAATTGTAGCACCAGCAAATTGCCAACATGTTGTCACATCTCGGATGTGGGATCTTTATGATGAAAGAGTCACAAGTTTTATTGACTATTGAATGATCACTCCTGTTGTATTCAGTGTTAATCAATGGATTCCTTGAAATTAAATTCATTTTTATATGACTCGGCTTCCTGCTTATAATTAAGACATCGTCTGGAGCTAGGAAACAAACGTTCCTGTCATTCTGCAGAGCTTTTCACTACATCACACCAGCTTCGACGAAGAGGTTGAGTCTGTTGGGATGACAGACAGATTTTAAAAAGTATTTCTGAGCATGTGAGAAGTAGTTATTTGAGAGCCTACTGTTGTATCTAAAGTATGACTTTAAATATTACATTTAAATATTAAAAACCCATTTGTGGATTCAAAAATCTGTTAAAAATACACATAAACTCTGATTCACTTTTTTCACGGTTGGTGTATAGAGATACCAAGAACACTCTAGAACCTTTTGATCAAGATCCAGATCACCATGGGGACGGTGTAAACCCAATTAGGAGGGGAACGAGCTGCTTGGCGGAGGTTTATGCTCTTTAAAAGTGCTTTTCTTGTTATGTCAGCTATGACATTTAGGTGATGTCCTGTTTAGATAACCTGCTTGTGTCTTAATCCGTTTGTTCTTTCTTGGCAGGTGAACCAGAGGTCACGTGACTCCAAACACAAAGGGGACCAGTCTTCACCGGACTTATCTGAAGGTGTTCAGGCTTATTTTCAAAACAAAATCACTCGGGAGATAGTGTGAAGATAAGACGTGGGGATAATTACCTGTGTGCATCTAAAGCCACCCAGTGAAAGCCCCTTTGTCCGCATCCATTGGCTGCCCGTGGGGGGCGGGGGGGCTGATGTGCACATATAAAAGGTCTCGCCTCGGGATAACAGCAGGTGGATCCAGGATGCGGATGCTCTTCATCGCCAGTGCCTTGCTGGGAATGCTGGTGCCGGAGGCGACGCCCACCGGGGCGGCTCCGCGGCTCCAGGCGCTCCACTGCCCGCCCTGCGAGCAGGTCCACTGCTCCGCGCGGCGAGCCCTGATGCTCCGGTGTCGGGGCGGCGTGACGACGGGCGTCTGCGGCTGCTGCCCCGCGTGCGCCAGGGTGGAGGGGGAGAGCTGCGGGGGAGCCTGGGGCTATCTGGGGAAGTGTGCCGAGGGGCTGCTGTGCGTTTACCCGGACCCAGAAGCTGCAGGACCAGACGCAGAGAACAAAGGGGTCTGTCGAGCAGGTGGTTCTATTCTCTGACCTCTAACAGGAGCGAGCAGGATTCTATGACCTCTGCCAAGGAGGGGATGTTATCGGTCTGTTCGACTATAGGAGCACAACTCAAAACTCAGGAAATGTTGGGCATGTTACCAGGAACAGATGAGTACATTTCCCAAAGTATTTAGAAGTATTTATACGAGATCCTACTGTTGTATCTAACGTATGACTGCGGCAAGGAGGCTATGATTTTGTTTATCTGTCTGCCTGGTAGAAATGCAACCCAAAGTTATGGATGGATCTTGAGAACATTTTCCGGAAATGGAAGAAATGTTACCAGGAACAGATGATTAGATTTTGGTGATGATCCAGAAGAGATCCTGGATTCTGGATCACTTTGACATTTTTCAGTAACATTTCAATCAATGGAGCTTCTAAATTTGTCCCTCAATATCTCGGTTGATTGTTGACTGATGTTTATGGAATTTGACACATGCATGTAGGGTGGGGATCTCTATCTTACCTCCCTATTTCATCTGGATATAGGATCCAGCCTGTGGATATTATAGAGATTCTTCTAAAAATGGGGGGAGGAGAGGTACACTAGCGTTTGAGCCTACTGTACATTTAATATTAGAGATAGAGATTTGTAACAAGCGTCCTCTTATAGCTGAGTCGATTCCACATCGCAGCGGGTCAACGGATTTGTTCTGTCTTCTGAGGAGACAGATCCAGTTGAAATCGGGGTAAATGATCACAACAAAATGATTTGGTTTTTGGACCCTTTCAATAGTATCTCTCTGATTACTTCCACAAAGGAGGTTCTGTTTCTGCTGCCTTTACCAAGACGCTGTGGAATTAGAAGTGGACAAACGGATTTGTTGTCTCTTCAAAAGCTCTGGATCTAGAATAGCTCCAGAAGAATCAGCCATTACTGAAAGTGTTGCTTTTAGTGAATAACTTCTAAACTAATAATGATTTCAAAGTGACTCAGAATGTTAAAGGTTTGTTTTCACGGTCAAGGAATCTAAAAATAAATAAATAAAAATAATGTAGGACAATACTGGATTTGGGATTCGCTGCGGGGGGCGGGGGGGGGTACCATGTACGGTAGTAAATCTTGATTAGAAGATGTAACGCCTGATAATGCTGCTCAAGGCGTCCTTTGATTCAAAGGTGTTAATCACACCTCTTATCACTTCATTGTGAAAAAGCTGCACGGTATCAGACATAGTGCAAGATACGAGATTGTCTTTCTTTGCTGCTGATTGGGACAATATTAAATTTGACACCTTTGAAAATGTTTGACTTCAAACTGCAACAATATTTGTTTAATATGTGTGTTAATGCAGTGACTGAATCCGTGCATCCGGAGCGCTGTCATCCAGACTGCACCAGGGAATACTGCCAAGCCAACCCGTCTGCAATCTGCTCGGCCAGGTGGCTGAAAACAAATGCTTTCCCCCTTTCTTTTTTTTTTGTTAAAGCTGAACTCTGAATTTGCTGCTCTGTAGGTTTGTGGCTCTGGAGAAGAAAACCTGCCAGGGTTCCTGTCAACACACCACCTGTCCAGGTTGCTTGCTGCTGAAGCCCCCTTCGTGTCCCCAGACCTGCGCCCTCTCTGATTCTTCCTGTCTGCACCACTTTGGGAAATGTGTGCACAATCACCTAACGGCAACTCACAGTCCCATCTGTCACAACAGCCTGCAGGTAAGTGGTGGAAACGCCACGGACGCACCTGCAGCTGCGTGAAAACTCTCCACACGTTCAACTGCCGTGATCTGTTTTCTTTGCAGGGCACCGAGGGATACTTTTTGTGTTTGGTCCCAGCCTGTCCAAAATAACTGCAGGTGGGAAAAGAGAGGAAACCCAGAGGAAGTGTAGCAAAAAAAAAAAAGAGGCAGCTATCTGTAAACTTTGTATATACAGTATAACCTTAAAAAAAACAATCTGCGTTCAACAATCACATTTTAAATCCAATTTAAACTTGAATAACATTTTAAATGCTTTTTAAATAATAAGAAACTACATTTTCTATGTACAGTCTTTGATTTCTTTTTTCCAGTGTGGTATGCAGGAATCTTAATTTAAGTGAGCGAGTTCTACTATTTCTAGTTCTATAATTTGCTTTTACATAATCAAAATAGCATTTTTTTTTTTGCTTTATCTGTGGTCTCTGTATTTGAGCTGGCAGCAAAGTTTACCTGCACTTCAAAAATAAGTTCTGAAATGAATGACTGGGACAGAATTGATGGCAGTGCCCATAAAAAATAAAGATGAATGAGAAATATTGAAGCCCTTGTATGAAAATATTTTTTTGCATATGACCTGTATTGAGTTAGACCGTTTTCTAGCTGCCTGCTTCTCGTACACGACTGGACATGACAACAACTCCTGCATTTATTGCTTTTAAATGATCTCAGACCTTCATGTAGAATAAATCCTTTCATTTCTCAGTAAAGGATAAAGGATCTGTCGGCTGTCTGGATCGCTCCCTCTTTTTCGAGTCCACTCTGCCATCGGCACTGATGGTTATTGAATAACGGAGGATTTATGAGGCAGTAACGAAGCCTGTTCAGAAAGGGAATAAAGTGTGGACCAACAATGGACAGTTTGTTCTGTGTCCTTCAAACGATTATCGGAAGGATTTCGCAAGATGGAATCTTTGGATTTTTTAAATACCAAAACAAAAGTCTGCATTTACTTCCATCCTGTTTTATCATGTCAGTCACATCATTCATTTATTCTAGCATCTAAATAATACCCGGTGTTTTGTTTGCAACTTTTTTCACACTGCTTCAACATCAGGAGCAAAATGAGCAAGGGGAATTCAATCCAAAAATATGGGAGCTCTTGATATTTTACAAGAAATTACAATTTATAATTTAAAAACTAGGGAATATAGAGATTTAATGCAAAATCTTTTACATTTGTTAGCTTTTTATTAAGGTATAAATTAAGAAATGCAGTTAATAATTTATCATCCAACAAGATTGGATAGCTAGTAAAAAAAAAAGGGATGTTTATCATCCTATGGATCATTTCTTTTGCTCTCTGCAGGTACACATCAGCATATCAGGATCGGTCACCAAAGAGGACCGCCTCAGTTATCAATCCCAAAGCCGTCCCTCTCGTTTTTTTTCTTACTGATAAACGAAAAGGATAACAAAGGTCTGTCAGCATTCCAGCTATAATAAATGTTGCCGTCATTAAAGTTCCAATATGACACAAAACCCGGGAACAACAGAAAAGCACAAGCGATTACTGCAGTAAGGTTTCAACATAAATCTCAGCGTGCATGAATATGCAAGTTGTCAAGGGAAACAACTATGATTAAAATCAACTATCATTTACATCATAAACAACTCGAGTAAATAAGAAGTGACTGACTCTCGCAGAAATTCTCTCTCCAGTTTGAACAAAGGAAACATAATTCAAATTAGCTGGGTTTTTTTTAAGACATTTTAATATGGAAATGCAGCATTTTATATCCTAAACATGTACAGCTTGTTTCCTTAATAATGTAAGGATAGAAAAGCATTTTTTAAACATTTCAAGGACAAAATGAGTGACATAACGTTATAGTGTTTAAAGGTAAGCTTTTAAATTGGAATATTTTCATTAGTGCCTGATCAACAGTGAGACACTGAAGACGAAACACAAATCCAAAACACGGCATAATGTTTTAAGAAGCAGAAATAATAAAGCATGACCCCCAACAACTGTTATCTGAAATTGTATGCCATCTTAGGATGAGATTATTCCTCCTGATAAAGAAAAGCTCAACTGCAGAGAGGAAACATTACGACAGTTGACAGAAACTTCAGGTCGGGCCTCCAGTCCACCTCTGATTAAGAAGGCACCGTGGATCATGGACTTCCAGGCCGTCTGGACTGTCGTCTTGTCACCTGAACAGCCTGTTCCAAAAGGAAACGAAGGCGGCGGAGTTAAAGGCACCGATGAACAAGAGCAGCAGAAGGTAGAGGCTCATCATGATGGCAAAATGGTGTCGGAGGAGCCAGGAGGTGCCGCGGGAATGTCTGAGGATGAAAGACAAACGCGTCATGTTTTTAGGGTTCCATTTATTATGAGTGGCATCCTGTCATTTTGCTATAACTACAATCACATAACTTATAAAGACTTTTTCAAAATTTACATCCTTTTCCAAACCAAGTGATCTTCTGGAAACAACATTTGACCCCGAAGTGATTCTAACCTGGACAGGTGCCTCCTTTGGGAGTAAACAAGGAGGTACTTGACTCTCAAAAGCTGATTGTTGGTGACCACAAAGTACTTCTGTGGTACTTCCCCTCCTTCGCTGTTCTTCGCTCTTGAGCGTGTACGGTCAATGATTTCAGAATCTGAAATTTGTTATAATATAAAATGATTTAAACTTCAGTGCTGTACGATTTGAGAGGGGGGAGGGGGGGGGGGAGAGCAGGTACTGTCTTCCCCACTCTTCAGCGAGTTACGTGGTTATAACGCACCTTTTTTCTTCACCTGACACTTAACATCTGGGTGATCAATGACTTCACACAAGGCAACACAGCTGAGCAGCGGCCCCAGGAGGCTTTCTCTCCAGCCGCCGCTGTGGGGGCTGTAGAGCACCGCCATGCTGAGGTCACTGGTGAGGTAGGTCCCTTCTCCAAACACGGAGTTCTGATCACAACATGCAAAAACAACAACAACCAGTGAGACTGTTTGTGACATAGAGACAGTAGATTATCTCTGATTTCAGCTCCTTGAAGTCTTAAATATTTAATTTCATATTACAGGCTTAAAGGAGCGCCTACGGAGGAGATGAAGCACTAGCCTTGTTGAGGTGACAGTGTAGCCCATTGTGAATGATAGAGTGAAAATTCTCCAGGCGGCTCCCGTGGAACGCATAGAAGACGTCGCTGTCTGCCCTCGTCTTCTCAAACCTGGCGTTCATCTGATCACAGTATTCCAGCTCAAACAGGAAGTCTGGCACAGGAGCCGGAATCCCTTCATTCTCCGTTAGCTTGCAAAGTTTGGTGTACTGGTAGAAATAGCCAGTTAATAAGAAAGAAATAAACTGTTTAAGGATCTGATTCTGTCAGTAACGCACCTCATCCTTCTGTAGTGTCTTCACAGCGAAGCTCTTTGAAGAGAGAATCCAGTGTGTGAGGGCCAGATGATGATCCCCCTCTCTGGACTGAAGTCTCACCAACTCTCTCACACCAGGCAAAGATTTCACATCTGCCAACTAGAAGAAACCAAAATGGCTTACTCTTTAAATCAGAGCTAGTCTGATCTGTCTGGATCCCCATTATCAGTAAATGTCAGCACAAATGTTTGTACAGTACATCGTTTGGTGATGTCAGCAATACAACATCACGTCCACGGACACTAAAACGACAAAATGCTAGATGATATATTTTCACGTTTACTTTGGATGTTTTTGATGCATTTTAATTTGAAGTCGCGCTAACTAAAATTACAGTAATACTTGAGTCGCATGAGGGTAGTATAACTGTTGCAATATTCAATCAATGACTGATATCAAATAAGGCAGCGTGCCAGCTGCTACTTGGATCAGACGTAAGAGGTTTTGGAAATCCGTAAGACAGAAGAGCAGAACGACATTGGGAATCAAACATCAGCGAACTGTGCTTTATCAGACTCAGCACATTAGTGCCATCAAGTGTATTTTAATGTGTATTGTTAGTATTTGGCATATTAAGTACAAGTTATAAGCATTAATGTGACAGTTGAGGGGGGGGGGTATTAAAAGCTTCTGGCTGTATCTTACCAGTGCTTCGAAGTCCTTGTTGTCACCACTTATGTATCTTGGAGGGAAGGGTCTGAGCAGCGAATCCCTCTTGTAACTCTGTGCAGCAGCAGCAAACAGGCTGCAGCGGAGGTCTGCTGCTACCGGGTCTCTGTGCAGACAGGAGGACACCAGCTCTCTGACCGTCTCAGGCGGCAGCGGCGGCTGCATCCCCGGGACCTGGGGGGGAAACACGTTCAATAACGACATACAGTTTATTGGGTTTACATGAAACCTGTTGGGTTAAAGCCTTCTACTCCCATCAAAATGTATTCATAATTTCATTGTTATGTATCTGCTGAATACATTCTCATATAGATCACCAATCACATGGGTATTAATATATTAATCAGTTCTTCTGCACAACATTTCATATAATATCCTCCTGAGACCAAGCCAGCTAGCACGTCCTCTGTAGTGGACATTTGTCCATTACAAAGGACGCATGTCAGCGGGCTGGGTCTCAGGAGGATATATCCATATTTATTTTACGACTGAGCCTACACGTAAGATACGAAGTAAATATATCATCTCGTACTTTAGCGGACAGGACACAGAAGCTAGTGAACGATTTGTGGTCAGCAAAAAGACAAAACGAAGCAAAAAGTCCCACATAATGTTTTTGACATAAATGACTACTGGAATGTTTAGTTCCGGTATTTATTTAGCTAGAGATGTTCTTCCTGTCTAGCTAGCATAGCTCTGGGTTTGATGAAGCTACGTTAGCTAAAAGTAAACATAGCTCCTCAAGTGAAGAGATCTATCGCATAGTAGAAATTACTGGATGCAGAATTATCAGACCTATTTCAAACGACAGACCTTTGATCTTACTTCCTATTCCTTAGGACGCAAATAATTCTTGTTAGGCAAGATTCCTTACCTTCAGTTTCGCTCAACTCATAGCACAACAGGAGGAGAAAGCGTTAGCTTTCGCGATCGCGAATGAGGCGTTCCGGTGTAGTAGAAGAAAATCGGAATTAGCCAATTTTACACTCCCAAAATATGACAATATGAAGTATAAAATAAGCTAGCAAATAGAAATTCGTATGAAAATGTATATAGAGGAGAACAACACTCAAATAAATGTTGGTGTGGCATTTCTATGTGTAGAAGAAAACAACATTGTAATATTCGAGCATGGGATGGCAACATACAGTATTTACGACTACAGTAAACAAGTTATGTTATCACTGTTTTTTTCCAACGGCTGAAAGGCAACGGAACCGCCATTGGACGACCCAATCAAAACTTAATATGACTATCAACCAATAACATGTCGTCTTAGGTTTGAGTGACATCTAGTTTGTCCAATTGCGTTTATCGGAAGACTCACGCGATCGTGCGCTCTCTGCGTAGTGCGTATTCAGTTTCAGTGCTGCAGAGTGAATGACCTATTTGCGTCGTCGTGTTAACATTTTAACGGTTCTACTAAAATGAGGGAAATTGTCCATCTTCAGGCGGGCCAGTGCGGCAACCAAATTGGAGCGAAGGTGAGTATTTGTTTTCGTTTAAAATTGAAGACGCCTCGCTGAACAGAGCGAACGAGGAGGGAGAGAAAGAGCGGCCATTACCGACTAAAATAACGGGGTGTACGGACCAAGGAGGGTGTGGCAAATTAGCGCTGAAGCTAGCGATAGCCTCGTTCGGCTTACGTCACCTACTGACTTCAAATTGGCGCATAGGTAAATCATGCTGGTGAACTAGCTCATTTAATGTCAAATGGACGTCGTGGGCAACAGTGGCTCAGTCGGTTGGAATTTGAGAAACCGGCCTGACCGGATAAAATACGGTTTGTTAACTGGAGAGTCAGTCTACCGCCACAGTACTGCTCAGGCCTAAGCACCCAAATTAGTAATACCGTTTTCTTATTACCTGTAGAAAGGGGGGAAAAAAGTCAATTTGATGTGTTACTGTCCTGTCCCAATAAAATACTGTTTTTGTGACACATAATTTAAGAATTTAGCACTGTCAGCTTCAAGCACTCTGCTTAATGTTACTGTATTTTTAAAGGGATACAGAGAAGACTGTTCTGGTCAGCAAAATAACTCCTCAGTGCTACATTGTTGGTGTGTTTCTCAGATTTTGATGTGAAAAATGTAATTGTGTTTGAATAAAGCTTTAATTCACTGGTTCAAATCCCGGCCCAGACGAGAAACGGGGTTTTGACTGGTGACAGAGAGGGTCAGTCTATCTCCAGGGCCCTGCCAAGGTGTAATTTCATTCATTGCGCACGTCGTAGTTCTGGGAGGTGATCAGTGATGAACATGGCGTCGACCCAACCGGGACCTACCATGGAGACTCCGACCTGCAGCTGGAACGGATCAACGTGTACTACAATGAGGCAACAGGTGAACTAAACTCTGCCAAGGTTTCAGGTTCTACACTGTCTAAGAGGATTGATGATATTCAATAGCACTTGTAGGTGGTGGTGGGTATCACAACCGTCCTGCAGGAGGTCGTTAGAAGAAACTAGGAAACAGTTTGCAGGCACTGGAGCCACCTCATTTCCACGATGCAACAAAACAAAGAACCTTTAGCTGATGAAAAGATCCCAACAACTTGAGATTTAGCTTTTACTTGTGTTTCATATATTTGTATGTAATGTAAGCAAATGACTATATATGTATATATATATATATAGTCATTTGCTTACATTACATACATTACAATGACTATATATGTATATATATATATATATAGTCATTTGCTTACATTACATTTTTTTTTTTTTTTTTTTTTTTTTGTGGATGATTTATGTACGAAGGACTTTCAACGGAAACAAGCCCGCAAGGGCTTTTTTGAAATGCTCCTCTTAGACAGGATGTTTGACGTTATTTGTACTGTAATACATGCTACTGTGTGACTGTACTTGTACTCTAACATTCTATCTAATAAATATATTCATCATCATCATATATATGTATATATATATGTATGTATACATACATATGTATATATATATATATATATATATACATACATATATATATATATGTACAGATGGGGTTTGCTCTCCAATAGTTTGCAAAATAATTTCTACATTTTAAGCCAGACCTAGCAAATTTGTAAAAATGTACTTCTGTTATTCAGATCCCTAAAATGTGCTCAAACGCTTACGGACCTTAACGCCTCGGCTTAAAAATGCATTTATCCGTTTGTGCACCATTTAAAAAGACAGAGTTGAATCCAACAAGACAGGTGGAGGCAGTAAGTCAGTGATTGGTTCAAAACATTTTGTTTCATGAATATTTAAATGTGTGTTTTCAGGAGGGAAGTATGTTCCTCGTGCCGTACTGGTGGATCTGGAGCCAGGCACGATGGACTCTGTGAGGTCTGGCCCCTTTGGGCAAATCTTCAGACCAGACAACTTTGTTTTTGGTGAGAACTTTCATGTATCTGCATGCATGATGAGGTGATTAGATTTTGATCCAGTTGGTTCTAATGCCTGTGTTTTCCTGTAACAGGCCAGAGCGGCGCCGGTAATAACTGGGCTAAAGGCCACTACACCGAGGGAGCTGAGCTGGTGGACTCGGTCCTGGATGTGGTGAGGAAGGAGGCTGAGAGCTGTGACTGCCTCCAGGGATTCCAGCTCACTCATTCCCTTGGAGGAGGCACCGGGTCTGGCATGGGCACGCTACTCATCAGCAAAATCCGAGAGGAGTATCCAGACCGCATCATGAACACCTTCAGTGTGGTGCCGTCACCTAAGGTATCGTACAGAGCATTGCATTGTTAAATGTAACTGTTTTGTTGTTCCCTGTTACTCCCATTGTCTCCTTTCCTTTGGGTCTCCTACTTCAGGTGTCTGACACGGTGGTGGAGCCGTACAACGCCACCCTGTCTGTCCACCAGCTGGTGGAGAACACGGATGAGACGTACTGCATCGACAACGAGGCGTTATACGACATCTGCTTCCGTACACTGAAGCTGACCACGCCCACCTACGGTGACCTGAATCACCTTGTGTCTGCTACAATGAGTGGTGTGACCACCTGTCTGCGCTTCCCTGGCCAGCTCAATGCCGATCTGAGGAAGCTGGCAGTCAACATGGTGCCTTTCCCAAGGCTGCACTTCTTCATGCCGGGCTTCGCTCCTCTGACCAGCCGTGGCAGCCAGCAGTACAGGTAGAGCGGCGAGAGACGGCTTTTTGGGAGTCTCTCAGACTCAGAATTTTGTGCTTTTCCCATTTGAGATAATCTTTATTGAATTATTTCTTTCTACAGGGCGTTGACAGTTCCTGAACTCACCCAGCAGATGTTTGATGCAAAGAACATGATGGCGGCTTGTGACCCACGGCATGGACGGTACCTCACAGTAGCAGCCATCTTCAGAGGCCGCATGTCCATGAAGGAGGTGGACGAGCAGATGCTGAATGTCCAGAACAAAAACAGCAGCTACTTTGTTGAGTGGATCCCCAACAATGTGAAGACGGCGGTCTGTGACATTCCTCCTCGTGGCCTGAAGATGTCCTCCACCTTCATTGGCAACAGCACAGCCATTCAAGAGCTGTTCAAGCGCATCTCTGAGCAGTTTACTGCCATGTTCCGCCGCAAGGCCTTTCTCCATTGGTGAGTAGCGGATGAATGATGCCAGGCCAGTGCCCGAAGCCCCCGTGTTTCTGCTCGTCAATCACATTTGTCAAAACACAATGTCAATGCGTGTTATTAAATAAAGTTTGTGATTCAGGTACACTGGCGAGGGCATGGACGAGATGGAGTTCACAGAGGCTGAGAGCAACATGAACGACCTGGTGTCCGAGTACCAGCAGTACCAGGATGCAACTGCTGAGGAAGAGGGCGAGTTTGATGAGGAGGAGGGTCAAGAGGAGGATGCCTAGCATGTCCTTTGTATTACTTTGCATCGGTTAAGGTTGGGTAAATGGTTCAAAGTTCTGCATAATTGACCATTCTCTTAATACCAACATTTTGTTCTCTGATAAGTCATGTAATTGTTGTCCAGCCTGTGGCGGCGGCAGTGCTGACACTTCTGAATGTCTGTTCTGTGTTGATTTATGAATGGCTTTCACTGCTCGTTCTTCTGCCACTCTGCTTATCAGATTTTGACTCCAAAAATGTTGTTTGAATAAAGCTTTATTGATGCTTCACTTTGTGGATTTCTACAGGTTCATTTATTTTTAAAATGTAAGAAACATTTGATGTTCAGACCATATTCACATTGTGACAATAGGAAACTGAATTGGTTTTATAAATATGAATCTTAAAAATAATTTCCCTGCTGCTTGATTGATCAGAAACTGCAGGCAATGATTATTAATATACAACTTTCTAACAGGAACATGAGACCATAACAGTCAAGTCATATATCGACACCAGCTTTGTCTCGCCCTGGGTCACACCTTTCGCTTGTCTCCGGTGGGGTATCAAGAAACAATAAGAGACTGGCTGCCATGGAATTTCTGTCCAGGGACAACAGATGAAAAATAGCCTTTTGGCTAATTCTGGCACATTGACAGAAATGTTTATTAATGTGCGCTGTCCCTGTTAAATAAACGAATCATTCATTTATAATGGAGCAGGTCATCTTATTGATGGCCCGACCCAACTGCGAGACGATCGTGTGTTCGGCCATGCCTGTCTTCATTTGGTATTTATCTGTCGGGTTCAGAGACATACAAATGCGGATGGATGAATGGCAAGAGGAGAAGCTGCCACTAAAAGATGTCTTACCCACAAAGGAGCTGCAGCCAAAGTCCATGACCCTGACGCCAGGAACATCAGAACTCAGCTCGACAAAGATGTTGTCCATTTCGGTGTCTCTGGACAACACCCTTTGACATCATGTCCTGGGATGAAGATGGATGAAGAGATGTGAGTTGATCAAAAAGGGAGTGCTGCTTTATCTCAAATATTTTAATTCAAAGGATAAACTACACGATATAGAAATTAAAATGGAACAACAGCTGGAAACTCGGTGTCATTGTGTTTAACTCATTGAGTGCCAGCCATTTTCAACTCACCTATGCTGAGTGCCCCAATTTTCCCGATTTTTCAAGATCCACAGAATATTATTTATTATGACGATGCAAATGCCGAACTCAAACAAAAGTTTGTTTCTACTATTTTTCGTTCCGGAGTTATTGGCCGTTGAAGAGAGACAGATTTCAATGTCATGTTCTTGAAATTATTCCATTGTAGGATTTTTTTTTTTATGTTAATCTTAATTCTGTCATACAATCAAGCGGCTGAAATGAGCTTCCTCCGTAAGGTGGCTGGGCTCTCCCTTAGAGATAGGCTGAGAAGCTCAGTCATCCGGGAGGAGCTCGGAGTAGAGCCGCTGCTCCTCCGCGTTGAGAGGAGCCCGATGAGGTGGCTCGGGCACCTATTTAGGATGCCTCCCGAACGCCTCCCTGGTGAGGTGTTCAGGGCACGTCCCACGGGAGGAGACCACGGGGAAGACCCAGGACACGCTGGAGAGACTATGTCTCTCGGCTGGCCTGGGAACGCCTTGGGATCCCCCCGGAAGACCTAGAGGAAGTGGCCGGGGAGAGGGAAGTCTGGGCTTCCCTGCTTAGGCTGCTGCCCCCGCGAACCGGCCCCGGATAAACGGAAGAAGATGGATGGATGGATTAATTAATGAATTAAACAAAGGAAGGTTGTTGTTGTTTCACATCTTAAACCACTTGAAACTAGAGATTAACAAGGAGGAAAGTAGCATTTTGAGCCGCAAACAGGTTGTGTTTGGTGCTCTTAGTCAAGCTGATGTTTCAAAAAACCTTGCTTTTCGACAAGCCGTAAAGCTGGTCGTTAGTCGTGCCATTCTTCCAAGGAAACGGAACCGCCATCGGACTACCCAATCAAAACTCAATATGACTATCAACCAATAACATGTCTTCTCAGGTTTGAGTGACATCTAGTTTGTCCAATGGCGTTTATGGGAAGGCTCGCTAGCTCACGCGCTCTCTGCGTATTCCAGCAGTTGAAGAAGTGCTGTAGACTAAGAAGGTAGTGTTTGCTTCGTCGTGTAAACGTTTTTACATTTCTACCAAAATGAGAGAAATAGTTCATCTTCAGGCGGGCCAGTGCGGCAACCAGATTGGAGCGAAGGTGAGCATAGTTTGTTTTTGTTTAAAATGGAAGAATTCACTCGCTGAACAGAGCGAGAGGAGCCGTTGGCAACTAAAATGGCGGGGTGTGCGGACGAAGTTCGACTTAGGTGGGTGGTAAATTATCTGAATTAAGGCTGAAGCTAGCGATAGCCTCCGTTGGGCATATGTCAACGGCTGATTACAATTTAGGTAAGTCATACTGGTTAGCTAGCTAGCTAGCTCATTTAACGTTAAATGGACTTCGTCGTGGGCGGCAGTGGCTCAGAACGGAAGTGTTAGCTGGGGAGAGTCGGCCTACCTCCACGGGACTGCGGAGGCGTACGCGCTTCTTCCTCTTTCGGCTTGTCCCACAGCAAATCAACCTCCAAGTCGAGTGCATGCTTGATTCTGGCATTTCATCACGCCGGATGCCATTCCTGCCGCAGCCCCCTGCATATAGCCGGGCTTGGGACCGGCTCGTGGGAGACACTCGCCCGTGCTACCGCGGAAACGCCCAAATTAAAAATACAGATTCCTTATTACCAGTAGAAATGTTAAGGCTGTCTGTTGCGCCATTAGCACTGTAGATGCGAGGGGGGGGTGGGGGGTGTATTTGATGTTTTATTGTCCGGTCCCTATAAAATATAGTGTTTCTGTGACGTAATGTATCACTAACCAGGTAAGCGCTGCTGCCTCACCGCGAGAGGGCCGCAGCTTCGAATCCGACCTGCGGCCTTGTCGTGAGGCGTTTGCACGTTCTCCGCGTGTCTGCGTGCGTTCTCTCCGGGCTTTCCGGCTTCCTCCCACTAAAAACGTGCCAATTAGGTGAATTGTTTACACTAAATTGTCCACAGGTGTGAGTATGGATGCCATGAACTGGTGGCCTGTCCAGGGTAGACCCCGCCTTTTCGCCCATTGACTGCTGGGATGCGACCCAGTAACGGATAAAGCGGTTTTATTTAAGTAAAACAACATTTTATATCAACGGATACAGAGAAGGTTGTGCCGGTCAGCAAAATAACTCCTCGGTGAGACATCGTGTGTAATTGTTTGAATAAAGCTTTAATTCACTGGTTCAAATCCCGGCCTGGACACGATCCGGAGTTTTGACTGGTGATGAGAGGGTCAGTCTATCTCCAGGGCACGGCTAAGGTGTAATTTACTGTGTTTAAGTGAATGAATATCACAAACTTGTATGCAGTGTGGCTCATTTTATAGTTGTATCTGTCCTTCTGGTGCTATGTAATGCACGCTTTATTTATTGTTCATGTCTTGTTTTTTGATTTATTAAATGTGTATATTAACTGGGGAAGGGGCTACCAATGGAAATTAGCCTTTCAGCTAACTCGGGTATATTTACTTTCTGTTAGGAAATGTTGATTGTCCCTTTTTTTTTTATATATAAAATAAAATTTGAATTTAAAAATTGTAGTTCTGGGAGGTGATCAGTGATGAGCATGGCGTCGACCCAACCGGGACCTACCATGGAGACTCCGACCTGCAGCTGGAACGGATCAACGTGTACTACAATGAGGCAACAGGTGAACTAAACTCTGCCAAGGTTTCAAGTTCTACACTGTCTAAGAGGATTGATGATATTCAATAGCACTTGTAGGTGGTGGTGGGTATCATAACCGTCCTGCAGGAGGTCATTAGAAGAAACTAGGAAACAGTTTGCAGGCACTGGAGCCACCTCATTTCCACGATGCAACACAACAAAGAACCTTTAGCTGATGAAAGGATCCCAACAGCTTGAGATTTAGCTTTTACTTGTGTTTCATATATTTGTATGTAATGTAAGCAAATGACTATATATATATATATGTACAGATGGGGTTTGCTCTCTAATAGTTTGCAAAATAATTTCTAAATTTTAAGCCAGACCTAGCAAATTTGTAAAAATGTACTTCTGTTTTTCAGATCCCTAAAATGTGCTCAAACGCTTACGGACCTTAACGCCTCGGCTTCAAAATGCATTTATCCGTTTGTGCACCATTTAAAAAGACAGAGTTGAATCCAACAAGACAGGTGGAGGCAGTAAGTCAGTGATTGGTTCAAAACGTTTTGTTTCATGAATATTTGAATGTGTGTTTTCAGGAGGGAAGTATGTTCCTCGTGCCGTACTGGTGGATCTGGAGCCAGGCACGATGGACTCTGTGAGGTCTGGCCCCTTTGGGCAAATCTTCAGACCAGACAACTTTGTTTTTGGTGAGAACTTTCATGTATCTGCATGCATGATGAGGTGATTAGATTTTGATCCAGTTGGTTCTAATGCCTGTATTTTCCTGTAACAGGCCAGAGCGGTGCCGGTAATAACTGGGCTAAAGGCCACTACACCGAGGGAGCTGAGCTGGTGGACTCGGTCCTGGATGTGGTGAGGAAGGAGGCTGAGAGCTGTGACTGCCTCCAGGGATTCCAGCTCACTCATTCCCTTGGAGGAGGCACCGGGTCTGGCATGGGCACGCTACTCATCAGCAAAATCCGAGAGGAGTATCCAGACCGCATCATGAACACCTTCAGTGTGGTGCCGTCACCTAAGGTATCGTACAGAGCATTGCATTGTTAAATGTAACTGTTTTGTTGTTCCCTGTTACTCCCATTGTCTCCTTTCCTTTGGGTCTCCTACTTCAGGTGTCTGACACGGTGGTGGAGCCGTACAACGCCACCCTGTCTGTCCACCAGCTGGTGGAGAACACGGATGAGACGTACTGCATCGACAACGAGGCGTTATACGACATCTGCTTCCGTACACTGAAGCTGACCACGCCCACCTACGGTGACCTGAATCACCTGGTGTCTAATACAATGAGTGGTGTGACCACCTGTCTGCGCTTCCCTGGCCAGCTCAATGCCGATCTGAGGAAGCTGGCAGTCAACATGGTGCCTTTCCCCAGGCTGCACTTCTTCATGCCGGGCTTCGCTCCTCTGACCAGCCGTGGCAGCCAGCAGTACAGGTAGAGCGGCGAGAGACGGCTTTTTGGGAGTCTCTCAGACTCAGAATTTTGTGCTTTTCCCATTTGAGATAATCTTTATTGAATTATTTCTTTCTACAGGGCGTTGACAGTTCCTGAGCTCACCCAGCAGATGTTTGATGCAAAGAACATGATGGCAGCTTGTGACCCACGGCATGGACGGTACCTCACAGTAGCAGCCATCTTCAGAGGCCGCATGTCCATGAAGGAGGTGGACGAGCAGATGCTGAATGTCCAGAACAAAAACAGCAGCTACTTTGTTGAGTGGATCCCCAACAATGTGAAGACGGCGGTCTGCGACATTCCTCCTCGTGGCCTGAAGATGTCCTCCACCTTCATTGGCAACAGCACAGCCATTCAAGAGCTGTTCAAGCGCATCTCTGAGCAGTTTACTGCCATGTTCCGCCGCAAGGCCTTTCTCCATTGGTGAGTAGCGGATGAATGATGCCAGGCCAGTGCCCGAAGCCCCCGTATTTCTGCTCGTCAATCACATTTGTCAAAACACAATGTCAATGCGTGTTATTAAATAAAGTTTGTGATTCAGGTACACTGGCGAGGGCATGGACGAGATGGAGTTCACAGAGGCTGAGAGCAACATGAACGACCTGGTGTCCGAGTACCAGCAGTACCA
The DNA here is from genome assembly GCF_040956055.1 of Brachionichthys hirsutus. NCBI lineage: Eukaryota > Metazoa > Chordata > Actinopteri > Lophiiformes > Brachionichthyidae > Brachionichthys > Brachionichthys hirsutus. The sequence continues at coordinate 5,606,318 of NC_090901.1, forward strand.
GGATGCAACTGCTGAGGAAGAGGGCGAGTTTTATGAGGAGGATGAGGGTCTGGAGGAGGTAGCCTAGATGCCTAGCATGTCCTTTGTATTACTTTGCAACGGTTAAGGTTGGGTAAATGGTTCAAAGTTCTGCATAATTGACCATTCTCTTAATACCAACATTTTGTTCTCTGATAAGTCATGTAATTGTTGTCCAGCCTGTGGCGGCAGCAGTGCTGACACTTCTGAATGTCTGTTCTGTGTTGATTTATGAATGGCTTTCACTGCTAGTTCTTCTGCCACTCTGCTTATCAGATTTTGACTCCAAAAATGTTGCTTGAATAAAGCTTTATTGATGCTTCACTTTGTGGATTTCTACAGGTTCATTTATTTTTTAAATTTAATGAACATTTGATGCTGAGACACTCAAGTCGCTTGTTGAACCTGCTCAAAGGATCACTTGATTGACTGCGTTATGTACTCAAGGTGACGGCGCCACACAGCGCACAAAACGGGAAACGCATTACAATCCATTCCATTTACACGTATTTGGCTTCGTTGCGCATCCATTGCAGAGGAACTCGTCTCACCTGCAGCTGTTGATGTGGCCGGAGAGACGCTGGATCAATCGGCTGTGGATAAACAAATCTATACTGCCGTCAAATGACATCGAAGGCATGTCGGATGACATCCAGCAACAGACCACAGCTCGCACTAATTAATACTTTCCCGGGAAACAAGATGGATGCGGAAAGCGTTGCCAAGCAACGAAGAGAGTCAGCTGTTATGAGCGAGTTTCAGTTTCTGTCTTTTGTTGCTGAATATCCTCCTACCTTTCAGCGCTACCTGTCTGTGGGCGTGGCTTCTCAGCGTGGGTTCGGTTGAAGACAAACCAGACTGGACACTGAGCTTGATCTCGCAGATACTCTGTCTAATACTGCAGCCTCTCGTCAGGAGCGTTATATGCCCCCAGTTCTCCCATTGGTTCCTCCACACTCAGGTTGACCTCTGACCCCACTGTTACAGGGAGTCTTCAGTAAGCAAGAATGATCAGCTAAGCAGTTGTATCTTTTTATTTTGTGTTTAAAAGAGAAATCCTGAAGTTAAGACTTTTGGCTTAAATTGAAATGCATGCTAATTTGAAATAGAGGAATAATTCCCTGGCTTGCATTGTATTATCTTCATGAATGAAACTACTGGTTGTTAAATTTATTTATTTTTAAGTTAAAGTTTATTGTCTAAAGTGCAGAAATTGAAAAGCTCTTTATAGTTTGCTCTAATTCGGAGCTACGCTATTGGCTCTCTGCTGAAAAGGGCTCGATCCAGCAGCGCTCTGTGTTGCTGTCTGTCTGATCTTCCTTCTTTCCTTCCTTTCTTCCTGTCTTCCTTCCTTCTTTCCTTCCTTTCCTTTCCTTTCCTTTCCTTTCCTTTCCTTTCCTTTCCTTTCCTTTCCTTTTCCTTCCTTCCTTCCTTCCTTCCTTTCTTTCCTTCCATTTTGCTGGACATCTTCATGACTCTTCATCTCCCATCACTCCTAATAGCTGACACTACGTCTTCATCGTGTGCTAGCTGGCAGCCAATCCCTTCAGCACCGTGGACAGCGTCAGAGGGGCGGAGCTTGTCGACACATTCTGTTTCCTGATTGGCTGTTTTTTTCCGAACAGCAACAAATCCCGTTTTTTTGGTACTGTTCGAGTAAAGCCAACAGAGGTGCGTGCGCGTAAAGAACCGCATCTACGCAGGAATAAACGCAACAGAGTTAACGATCTGGATCTTTCCTCCAATGTGATTTATTGCCGATTGATCAATAGGATGCTATTTGAAACGAACGGAGAGATTTTAGCGACATTCTCGGTTTAACGGGGAGGTAAGACGTTTTGATTTCATTCTCAGGGTAGAGCTAAAGCGAATAGAGGTATTCTATTGAACTACACCCATCGATAGCTATTTATTCTGAGTTTGACCATGAGCTGTAACCGGATGAATCAGAAGCATCGATTTCCTGAAGGACGCTTCTCTGTCCATCATCCGTGAACACGACGCTCCGTGTCCCGCTGCAGCATCACTGCGATCCACGCATCTACATCCACATTTAAAACCACGACGCATCAACTGAACCGGGATCAGTTTGTTCTCTGTAGATGCCCTTCAGGGCTACAGCGCGTATCCACGGTCACTTGCACTGGATTAAGATTTTAAAAAAAAAACAAATATTGCGGACGATGGTTTTGTTTGACAGATTAAATAGCTAAACAAACAGCCTTTATTATTAATCTGTCAATTATCATGTCCTGTAGTCTCCGCGATCTGCGCTCATTGGTTCTGAACAGGCCTGCAAAGTCGAGACAAGGCCACAGACCCCCCCCCCCCCCCCCCACACGCGGATTAGACAGCTGTAATGTGTAAACGTGGAATACATATTCATCTCTGTCGTTTTAATAAATGCTGCACCAGTATGAGTGGATACTGTGGCCAAATCCTAGAACTATTTACAGCCTGTTATTCCTGAAGTGTGAATATGCACCAGTGAAAGCGAGCATGGAGGATCAGTGTCTACAGGGAGGGCAGTGTGGACGACAGAAGTCAAACATCTTTCCCTTCTTCGCCAGCTCGGTTGTCGAAGCTGCGGAGACTGAAGTTGGTGTCGCTTATTTGCAAGTGAAGGAAAAGCCCGAGAGTTCACCATGGCAGGTGAGCTTTCCTCCGATTCCACAGTACATGCATGTGTTTTTGGTAATGCAGCAGTCAACGTGGTCGGTGCCCTTCGTCAGTGCCCTGGAGTTAGACTTGCCCCTGACTCTATTCTCTGTCTGGGCCTGGATTTGAACCGATGACCCTCCAGCTCCCAACCCAAGTCCCAACCGCCTGATCGGCCCTTTCATAAAGAATAAATTGTCATTCTTCATTTTATGCGGCTATACCTTGTGTCCTATAGAAAACAACTTCCCTCCTCTGCCTCGATTCATCCCACTCAAGCCGTGCTTCTATCAAGACTTCGATGAGATCCCAGACCAGCGGCGCACCATGTGCAAGAGGCTCTACTACCTGTGGATATGTGAGTGCATCTGTAGTGTTGACCTCTTTTTGTTTTACCCAAAATACTGTGAAAGTCAAACAGTCCAGTCCACAGTGAAACCGGACCGACCAGTTACTCTGGATGGTCGTGACCCAGTTAGCGCCACCAAGGAGGTTCTATTTGAAGGCGTTTGTTTGTTTGTCTGTTACGGAAAAACTGCTGGATTGATTTTGATTAAAAAAATAATATTATTAATAATAATAAATAATAATAATAAGATTGGTCTTGATCTAACTTAGATCCAATTAAATTTTGAGAATGATCCGGAGACCTGTCTGGATGAAAAAAAAAATCAGGATTTTCCCATTTACTTATAATGTAGACTTTTTTCCAAAAAATCATATATTGTAAAATACACATTCAATTCACTCATCAAAAATCACAGTCATGAACTATCATGCAAAATGTTTTCTGGGTCTGATCCAGAATGAGCACAGGAAAAAACATTACATTTTAACATTAAAAGTAATTTATGGATTCAAAAATCAGTTAAAAATCCACATAATCTCTGATTTGCTTTGACTCTTCATGGTTGGTGTATAAAGACACTGAGAACAATCTAGAACCTTTTGATGATGATCCAGATCACCATGGGGATGGTGTGAATCCAATTAGGAGGGTAATGAGCTGCTTGGAGGAGGTTTGCGTTCTCTTAGTGCTTTTCTAGTTTCTGAAATATTATTTTACACATTACTGTATATATATATTTTTTCATTTTGAGGAACAAATTAAATTTAGTTCCTGCATCTTAAATAGAGAACTGAAACGTGCTGAGTAGTGAGTAATGTAGCCTGCGGCATGTGTGCTAAGGAGGTTTTCGTTTGTCATGATGTCATTACGCTCGTGCCAGTGAATTCCGCCACCCTGGCAGTGAATCTGATTGGCTGTCTGGCCTGGATGTGTGGAGGAGGTGGAGCGGCCAACTTCGGAATGGCCTTCCTGTGGCTCATCCTCTTCACCCCCTGCTCCTATGTGTGCTGGTTCAGGCCCATCTACAAGGCCTTCAAGTGAGCTGACTCCATCCTCACCTACAGACACCAAAAACTCAACTGTCGCCCCCCCACGTTTCAGTCAGTAGACATTTTGTCTCCTCTGCAGGACGGACAGCAGCTTCAACTTCATGGCTTTCTTCTTCGTGTTCATGGCCCAAGTGGTGATCAGTATCATCCAGACTGTTGGCATCCCTGGTTGGGGAGTGTGGTAAGAACGTAGATGTCTAGAATAAATACTGCAGATACGAGTAAACAGGATGATCCAGGATCTCGTCTGGAGCATCACCAAAATGTATTGATCTGTTTCTGGAAATATTTCCAGAAAATTTCCTCAAGATCTGTCTGTAACTTTTTGAGTTGTGTTGCCAAGAGACAGACAAACAAACAGATAAATGCTGATTAAAACATAACCGCCTCTGGAGGTAATAAAGAACAGTCACCGCCCTCTGTTTCCTGGAACACACATCAGTGATAACACCGAGTTTTAATAAAATGGAGCCGCTGATGCCGAGCGGTTACGTTACCGGTGTGAGACTAACTCTGTCGTCGTTCTGTCAGTGGCTGGCTGGCGACCATCACCTTCTTCAGCACCAACATCGGCTCAGCTGTGGTGATGCTGATTCCCACCATCATGTTTACGGCCGTGGCTGTTCTCTCCTTCATCGCCCTCTCAAAGGTGAAATATTTTTTTTCGCCACAGGTCTGCTCAGGTTGATATTTTGACTGAAAGAGTTTTGATGGTAAACATCACTTTGCAGGTTCATAACTTCTACCGCGGAAGTGGGGGCAGCCTGGGCAAGGCCCAAGAGGAGTGGGCCACGGGGGCCTGGAAGAACCCCCACGTCCAGCAAGCAGCTCAGCAGGCAGCCATGGGGGCCGCACAGGGGGCCGTGCAGCAGAACCAGTACTCAGCAGCTCCCACCTACAACTACGATGACCCGATGTAGAACTGAGGAGGGGGGGGGGGGGGGCGTAGGAGAGAGATAAAAAAAAGGGAGCAATTAAGAACGCAATTCAAAATTAGGTGCCGTTCATTATAACACTGAACTACCGGGATGCAAACAGCTTTTGGTGGGAGTCTAGTTTTATTGAATTCTGACACAAGGGAGTTTTATAATTTCAGTCAGTTCACATTTGAATGATGTTTTTTATTTATTTATTTATATTTCATGCTGATTTCAAAGGTGATACGTAACAGCTAAAACCACTGTCCTGATCTAGATTGGTTTAATATCTATGACGTACTGTAGCGGCTGCATGTTTAGTTTCATAAGCCTTGAAAGTCACTGAAGTCACTGAACACGCAGGAAATATCTTAGACCCCCCCCCCCCCCAAAAAAAAACACAAAAGTGGAAAAAAAAACGTTATAATGATCAACTAATGGAAAATTTGGGAAACGCTTCTATTTGTTGTTTTGCAGCGTTAGATGTGATGCAGATATCGCTCTAGCATCTGTAAGATAATTCAGAGGACATTTGCTGGAAATGGTGTGTTGCACAAAATCTAATTGTGAGGGTCAGACAGCTTCTCTTCCAGGCCCGTTCTTGAGCAGCTCGTCTGCGTCGGCAAACCTTTCAGTTTTGTAGGTTTGATTCTACCCGTGAAGCCCTGTGACTTCTTCCTCTGCTCCTCTGCTTGTCACTGCTGTTCAACCTTTCAGAGAGTCATCAGGCTAGTTACACTTTAGCAGATTATTTTCAGTGGAGGGGAGGGGGGGGGGGGGTCTTATGAAGCACATGGAGTATTCAGGATTGCTGTTCATTGGATAAAACATTCCAAATTAAGGTTATACAGGTTCAAATAGAAAGAAAACCAAGACACTTCCAGGTTGGACAGTAAATACTACTAATCATTGTTGTAAGTGGTCAAAGTGATGGATTTCTCCCACTCGCCCCTACGTGTAAATGCTTAGACGACTACTTGTTTCTGAAGCTCTGGATTTCAGGCCTTAGTGTGTTATTCTGTGGCTGTTGTGTTGTTCTACGAGTATGTATAAATATGACATTTGTATGGCGGTGAATAGAATTCAAAATCATTTCCTGACGGAGCGAAAACGAGAGCGAGTCGCTCAAGTCTTCTTTGAAAGCTTCAACATTCAGTAGATGGTTCTTACGATAATCCAGTATTAGACTTGAAACAGAAGATTCCGTGTCGTCTCGTCCGACTGTAATGATGTGATCTAGATGTTTTTCTTTCTGTCTTTTGCACCACCCTGTTCTGTCTCAGATGGATGAGACTGAAGCACGTTTTTATGTCCTTTCATGGCTGCAAATTGTTTTTATGACTTTTTTTTGGTTACATTTAATGTTTGCACTTGTTTACATGTTCACATCAGTGCAAAAATAAATTAATGGTTAATCACAGTGGAGCAATATCAATGTGAATATATGAAACAGTAGAATAATCAGGATCAAGGCACGTCCTGCTGCACAGGCTTCAAATGTAGAAATGAAAAGTATTGATCGGAGCGAAAAAATGACTTAAGTGAGCGATCCGGTTTAGTTTAATTATGGCATAACATTTTCACCAGTAGATCCATCCGTCAATGATCATCTGTCATAGAAGCTTCAAGTTACATGGATCAATTACAAAAAGGAAGTCCAAAGTCGAACAGAAATACTTTTCTCTGTGAACGTTTGAGTCCAAACCTTTTGCCACATGTTCAAACAGGCAGGTGGCGTGACGATGGAATTTATAGCTGTATAAAAGCTTCTGAAAGGCACCCCCCCCCCATGTACTGTATGCTGTTTGGTATGTATGATCATGTACCATATAAGTTGATATATATACTTAAGATGAAGTAAATATTTGCGATGGACATTCGTTAGAAATGTGCAGATTATGTGAGTGAAATGTCAGAGGTGGCAGCGCCTCCATGGATGGAGTAAACGTGGAATACGATTTTGTGTATTACTTTTGTATTATTACATCTTACCCTAATAGATATTAAACAGTTCTTGTTGCATTCATTTTCATTATTAGTCTGCAGACAGGCCTTCCTCACACAACATCCAAGAATTAAAGGTCTTGCCATAAGATTCTTTTTATGGTTTGGGGAATATACTTGGAGAAAATTTCAAACTGCCAGTGAAAGGTCGACTGAAAGATAATGTGGTTGCAGTAGAATGATACGCCGCCCCCCGCCCCCCCCCCCCCCCACACACACACACACACACACACACATCCCAATTAGATGTCTGAAATCTTTCAGGGGACTCAAATAGACAAACCAACAAAACATATCTTAAAATTATTTATTCATAAACTTGATGCAAGTTTACAAATTACTGTACATGGTCAAAAGTTCCTCAAACAGGGGGGGGGGGGGAGGGGGGCAACAACTGTTGAAACCAGGAACTGAACGAGTGAGATGAAGGAATCTTTTGAGTCCAACCAGCATGGCGACACTGTCAAACGTCCGTCGTCTCTAAACATTCGCTCTGACCAGGGCTTCGGTGGCTCTGGTCAAGCAGCCGGAGCGCTGAACCTACAACCCTCCCGGTGTTTGTCCCAACTGTCCCGTCCTGCCCGACAATGCAGGACAATTAGAGGTGAGGACATACCTGGTCATCCTCCACTCTGCTGCATCAGACATGAAGGGCTGTGGACGTCTGGCGGGACAAAACACTTGACCCCGCCCCCACCCCAGTGCACAAACACCTTTATCAGGAACATTTAAAGAGTTCACCCTGAAATCAAATCTACGTCAGCACTCGGTAGGAAATAAACAAATACTACGGCGAGAACTGATGATGCTGATGAAAGACACGCGACCCATAATATTGTAAAGCTGGTTACACGTTCTGTTCTTGACATCCAACCGGTGCGTGCTCAAGATTAACGTCAGAACTGGGCCCAATCCGATCCGAGAAAAGAACCCAAACCCAACAGGTGCAGCTTCCTGCCTCTCCTACGTGTAGATTGTTACCTGAGTCGCCCTTCAGACACACTTTTGCAGACAAATATTCAATAAAGTTGGTTCAGTGTCTGTTCTGCAGTGCTGTTGAAGTGCTAGAATATATTGCGTGGTCAAAAATTCAAACAAGCAATTCAGGTCAGTTCTCTTCACACTGCAAGCAATTCTTCTTTAACACACACAAAGAAAATGGAGCAAAGCATGAACCTTATTCTGCTGTGGCAAAAGAAGACTTGCTGATGGAAGTGATGGATGTTTAGCCCCCCCCGAGAGGGGTTAAATGGAGACAGAATGGAGCATGTTAACTCTGTACATAATCCTCCAACCAGCTGAACGGAGCGCTAACAGAAATAAGGCAACACGAGCGCTGAAACTTTCCATCCAATAGAAGTCTCCGAATGTTGCCGATCAGACAGATCTCATTACCGTCTTCATAATATGCACCAACAATGTTCCGTGCCCATTGGCCCCATTTATTATAACTAATCTCTGCTGGATTAGATTATTTTTTGATTCATTTGTAGCATTGTGATTGCGCTCATTTTTAATAAAGCTTCAGGAATAAGAGTGCTGGGTCGTCTCAATTTAAAGAGAGGTTACAAAAAAAAATAATAGGAAAATTGGCTCATTTATTGTGTAATATCCTCAAATAACAAGAGAAAGTTGTACTTGGGAAAGAAAAGGTGCAGTGAGGCGCCGCTTCAAGAGCGTCAATGTCTACTTTAAAACTATTTATAAAGCCCACTTTGTCAAAGCAGCTGAACAAAAACCACTTCTCCACACTTAAAGGGAGAAGGATTTTTTCTTAAGACAAATGAGCATATTGAGAAAACAGGACTATTGACGCTCTGACATCCTCCTCCTCCTCTTCCTCACTGCAGCACTGAGGGCCAAGTGGTACCAGAATAAAGTCTCTCCTAGAGCGGGGCAAAGGAATCCTTGTCAGAGGAGCCGGAGACATGGTTTCCATGAGAAAGATGATACAGTCCCAGTAAATCGGGGGGGGTAATCCAAATCAAATAAGATACTTTGAGCCAAAGACATGTTCTCAGTGCATAGCGGCAGCAGCGCCTTATCCGTCCTCCTTAGGTGGTGTGTACCATCCTGGGAAAACACAAGCAGACACCGTTTGGATCCGTAATTCCGTGTTTACGACGTTCCAGAAGTTTGGAAATATTCCACTCACCATTCTTTTCATGAACCTGCACGAGGGACTTGTACGACTGTTGTGCTCTGACAAGATTGTACTGGTTCTACAAAAACAAAAAACAAACACATGCTCTGCTCAATGTGCACAAAGATCTTGCCGTTATGTAGCGGAAGCACGGAGACAAGGAACCAGAATGGAAACGAGCTTGTTGTTTTTGGGGAGAGAGTTTGAGACGGTGCTGCAGCACTAGAGCGCTAAAAAAAGGCATAAATGAGAAATATAAAACAAGGTGGCGAAGTCAGCCTCTGTCAATCGGAGAAGGCAACGAGTGCATCTTTGTGGTTTAAGGACACGGCGAGTGACTCTGAGATGGACAGTATGGCGTCAGAAGAGCTGTAAAGCGCTCATCATCACCTTCATCACTGCACAGCAAATGTATCTTCATCATTCAAGTATCTTCAATCGCGAGTACTCTGCTCCGCTCTCACGTATTAGTCTCGTAAAGTGATCATTATTAGTTCTGTATCGATACTGCTTTATTATTACTGTATTATCACTTGATTTTCTACCAAACTGAAAAATGAATGCCGGTAGTAACTTTGAATGAGATACCGAGAGCTGATCAATAACATCTCCTTACCTTATTGGCTCCAAACTGCACTCTGGCTTTTCCTTTAACGAGAGTTGCATTGATCTGCATAATAACAGACTCTATGGAATAGGCACTGCTCCAGCCCTGGGAGGAAAGAAACAAAACAAAAAGAGGAACCACTGAATATTTAGGGTAAATGAAAATGAAAATGCTTCAAACTCCTTTTACATACCTGTTTTGTCAGGAGTTCCATGCACAAGGCTCCTCCCACTAGAACATAACTGAAAATAGAAAGAAAGCCATGGAGAATAAGTCAATTAATAGTATGTATATTAACATTGAAGTCATTTAACATGATATATAAGAGGAGGAAAGTATTACCCTGAACTTTCACAAATTTGCTATGCTTCAAATTGATTTCATTTACTTTGTGGAGCAAATTTGAATTTCCACAAATACATCATTTTATATTGCATTTTATTATACATGGATGCACGAAAAATGAATGGAATTTACACAGAAATGTGCTTAAACCCATTATTAATGACTTCCAGATGCGGTGTAAATACTGACGAAAGGATTTTGTTCATGTGTTTGATTTACTGGTTCATTCTGATTCTTTTATTCACATCTTCCGAGTCGGGGATATTAATTTGCAGCTAATCAAAAAAAACAAACAAACTGTACTTTGCAGTAACATTACAAGATCCAAAGAAGTCCGAACCGCATTTTCCTCCATTAATAAAGTAAATGCCCCCCCCCCCCCCCATCAAGGTGCACACGACAAATGTGTAAAGGACTGCACACACTCACCCTCCAGAGAGCACTGGCGAGACGACCCGTACAAAAGGTGGGTCGAAAGGAAAATTATCCTGTCGCACAAAGAAACAAAACAACCTCAGTCGGATGAAAACGCAAGCCCTTCTGAAAAAATGACAGAAATATAAGCACAGGACTGACTTTATAAGAGAAATTGAGCAGAATGTAGTCCACGCCTTCCTTTTCTTTTAAGACCTGCAAGTCACTATGCAAAGGACTGTCTGGGTCAACCCTGCAATAAAGAGCAAGTCAGATCCGATGGAAAACAATCCACGTCGGCCAAGTCGGAAGGTTTCGGTGCATGAACTTACGTCCGTAACTTGACGTGCCATTCGTAAAGAACGTCGCCGACTAATTCAACCGAATAAATACCTGTGAAGGACAGGGACGCGCCTTAGCTTCCGTTTGCCGGTAGGATTTTAGAACAGTAACCGCTGTGTGGGAATGTGTCGTGCAGTCACCCGTCTTGTAGCTCTGTGATCTGTAGATCTCCTTGAGTTCCTTCATTAGGCGGTCTGACGCTTGCACGGAGCCGGACACCGCACCCTGAAACAGGAAACGAGGGCTGAGAATCATAACCTATTATGGGATGATGATGATGATTATTTTACAGTCTACCAAGCTGAATAAATACGTACATTCAAGTAATCTTGTCTCTGGTTTTTACGAATCTTCTCCAAGATAGCCAGATTTTCTTTTTCAATCCCGTCGTCTTCGGACTTTTTCCCATCGGCAGGCTCCTCTTCTTTCATGTCGTAATGGTCCAGGTCTTGATCTAGGTCAATGTCCTGCTACCAATGCATTGATCGTAATTAGAAACAAGGAGCCCAGGAAATTAGGCCATTAAGATGTAAACAATCCATATAAATACCTCTCCCATTTCTTCCTCATCCTCCTCTTCAGACGTCACGTCATCCGACGGCCCATGCTGCAGTGTAGGGACGCGATGAGTTGACACATGCCGAGAGTTCAACCAGAAACACATGCAGTTTTACGACTCGAGTACCTTTCTGTCTTGGGTGATCGGCCCAGCAGGTAGAGGCTGATCAAGCATTTCTACATCTGGATGTTGAGGCAGATTGTAAAGCCGGCAGAGATCACAAATGAGACGCTTCAACTGCTGAAGGAGCTGGAGGCAAAAAAATAATAAAAATAAATAATCTGAACAATTATCTACAGCTTCTAATTTTAAGACACTTAACTTTTGTAACTTCAAACACGGATCGGCACAAGAACTAAAACCAAACTAGGGATGACGAAACAGGAGACTACCATCCACGATGAGATGTCAGCGAGACTCACATCAGCCAACTCACCAAAGTGCTGCCTTTTCTCACATCTTCCAAACGCTCCAACACTTCAGCAAGACTCGGATCATCGGAGTCAACGAACCATATGGGGGCGGTTGAGGGGTAGGATTCCTGCAACACAGGCCACAGTTAAAACAGTTCAACATTCTACATCTCGTGGATGAAACAGCGCTAGCTGCAGCAAGCTGTGTTTTTATTTACTACATCACACCAGCTCCTTTCCCTCTCACGGCCCACCATGGTAAAGGGTCAACAAAACACTTTTCTGGGATCAAACACCAACTATCATGAAGTCAAATTCAAAGAGCTCACATTGGACGATGTCTGATATCCTTTGTTTACAAGTAGCTGTGCAATAGAACATGAGAATGTACCACCACAGATACATAAAAAACAGAAAGCCTTCCTAAACCCGACTAACTAATGTTTTGGAGGAAGAATGTCAAACTGTGGTCTCCTTGAGGTTATGCTGATTTAAAGGTGCTGCAGACAGACTTGGCATCAGCCTCAAAATGACAACAACAACCGAACAAACCCGGCTGCGTCCGTGCCGTAGCGGAATGTGTGCACATGTTTTTTTGCAAGTTCTAATACTTCAACAATGCAAATGCAATTTAGTGACTTGAGGTGTGCGATGAAAGTGGTATGTTTAGGTTACCGCTAGTCATGCACTCGGGCACTCAAATGGTGACGTGTACAAAAATAATAAGAGCCACCGTAGACAAAGACCTTTATGAACAAAGCTGCAAGGTTTATAATCTAAGATCTTCTTCCTGGGCTGGAACTTGTTCAGTCGGTGGCGTCGAGGCCACCGGTTATGATTTGGCCCACGGCCCTTTTCCCACAGGTCTTCTCACTTCTTGCTCAATTTAAGCTCTCCCACATTTCCTGTCAACTCTATAAAATATTAATAAAAAGGCTGCAAAAAATGCCCAACAGACAACTAAAAAAAAATTAAAAAGGGATCGACAGGTTTACAGGACTGCTGACTGTTGAACTTGATCTTATCAATGCAATAGACCACAGTTTTGTAATGGTAAGCAGGAAACAGTTCTCCATAATAATAATATACTACATATGTAGGATGAGAACCACACACAAGTCTCAGACACCCACAACAAGGAAGGAAATGTTTTCCACCAACGCCTTACGTGGCATTGTGTGAAATATCTACTGCTGATTGGATTGACAACTTGCTGGTTGTTTACTTATTATTGATTACTTGTGTAAACCATTATTTCGAATCACACATTAATTAGTTTTTCCCCTGACAGCAGCAGTCGATCCAAGAACGATTCTGTGTTGAAGCCATTACAGAATGGACTTCAAATGTAATTCAAGAACATTTTTCATTCAATTTAAAAGCATAAAAAAAAGAATCACCATTGTTGTTTTATTCAAGAGTTTTATCATAAAGCAGACTCTAAATCACACTCTTTCCACAAATGCGGTCCTGTTAAAGGAATCATTAAGCTTTACTGCTAGTAAATTCGTCAGATGAATCAGTTTATCGATAAGAAAAAATGTATTTACTGAAAAGCTACAACGCAAAGCTACAAGTAAACAACGTTCCGTAAACTGCCTTAGAGCTAATTAAAAAATAAACACATAAAAAAAAAAGGTACATTTAGCAGTATACCTGTTCACGTAAACATAGCTAAAAAAGAAAGGTTAAGTTGCTAAAACTAGAGTAAGTTTAGGGGTTAAACAAAATGCGTAGGTTGGGTAGTTAGAAAGTTAGCAGCTGTGGTTCTGCTAACGAGACAAGCTAGCGTCGACGTTACTTTCAATTAACAGTGCTAGCTAAAGCTACCGCAGCGTAGTTACTAACGACGCTTTATTTTACTTTTTCCTGGTGAAAATAAGACGCGGTTCTAAATGTTTTTCTTTAACCATCGGGGTGAATTAAATTCCGGGTGTCTGAACCCAACTTGAAGGCGATCGGTTAACACTTTGTTCGCGTTTCATTTGTAAACACGGACCCTTCTCCCCCGGCTGATTCTGCTTTCCAGCGGTCGGGCTGCGTTAGCTTGTGCGCAGCGCAGCGCCGGCCTCGGACTCACCGTGATGTTGCAGTGGATGATCAGCAATTTCTCCCGGGTTACGTTGAATTGGCAACTGAGTTCGTCGGGTTTCCAGTCGATTATTCGGAAACGTTCGTGGTTCGGGTCAAAAATCGACTCCAAAAACTTCAATTCGGCTTTCAGCCCCGAAACAGACATCTTCTACTCATCTCAAAGCACCAAGGCCGCTGGCAGAGGGGAAGTCGGGGCGGGATGTGACCGCGCAGGCGAGTCGCTCGACGGATCTCGCATTTTAGCGTGAGAACAACAACAAAAGGCTGCAGGGTGAGGTTCGTGATGCAGGCAGAGTCACGCGTGTCTGACACGCAACTTATATTTAATTCATTTTGTTGTTGTTATTATTCTCTTATTGCCATGTTAAATATCTGACACTAATTCCACTACAATATTAGGTGAAAGCGTTTGAAATAATTTTTTATATTGTCATTTCGCATCTGTGGCGTAATTTATTTTTAATTTATTGTTATTTAGCATCTGTGGTGTAATGTTTTTTTATTTATTTTTTATTGTTATTTTGAACCAATTGAGTAATTTAATATTGGTTTTATTTTTATTTGTATTGTTAAATGTCGATGATTTATGTACCAAGGACTTTCAACAGAAACAAGACCGCAAGGGATTTTTTGAAATGCTCCTCTTAGACAGGATGTTTGACTGTATTTGTACTGTAATACATGCTACTGTGTGACTGTACTTGTACCCTAACATTCTATCTAATAAATATATTCATCATCATCATCATCATCATCATATTTGTGCGACACAATTTCCCAAAAAGTTGGTCTGTAATATAAAATGATAAAAAACATACTGAAATTATTAGATTAGATAGACACGGGTGTTAAAAAGTGTCCCCCCATTACTTATTATTATTTTATTTTTTTACATTTTTGTCACACTCAGATCATCAAGCAGATGTAAATATTATTCAAAGACAACAAATGTAAACACGAAATCCAGTTTTTAAATTCAGGTTTTTATTACTAAGGGAGAAAAATAAATAAATAAAAATGTACACGGCCCTGTGTGGAAAAAGTGAGTGACCCATAACCTAACCAACCCAACTCTAACTCTAACCTTAACCCTAATTTACTTGTTAGAAATCTCTATCTCTAATATTATATATGATATATATTATTAGGCTGAAACTCAAGTGTACCCATATTTTTTAGAAAAATATCAACAATATCCGGAATCCGGATCAGAAATTCAGATTCAGAATACTTTACTAATGCCAAAGGGAAATTCCTGAAATTCTGTGGTAAGCTAGAGATCCCCATCCTACACAAATGTCAAAGTGATCTAGAATCCAGGCTCTCTTTTGGATCATTACTCAAATGTAATCATTTGTTCCTGGTAATATTCCCAACATTTCCTGAAAATGTAATAAAGATATGTCCCTACAGCCTTATCTTTGTTGAGTGCACTGACTTGACACTAGATGGCACCCACACATAAATGTGTGTGTGCAGCTACACGTTCCAGTTCTCTGTGCAGCTCCCTTATCTTCAACAGTACACACCTTTTAGAGCATGAGTAGGTGCATAGTTCAGCTAGTCCTGTTTTTGAAGGACTGGCTACAGGGTGCATTCTCTACATCTGTGCACAAAGACCTTATTCTGCAATTCCACATTTGAAGTCGTATAATCTTCCTGTTCTTGGAGATTTCGGTAAGTGCTAAAAAAAGAAAAGAAAAAATGATGTTATGTAAGTAAAAGCAGCCATGGCATATTTTGTGTTTTCTTTAAACATGAAGTGAAACAAAAGGGCAACATTTCGCTCAGAAATGAAGAAGCATAGAATACTCAAAGGGCAAGGAGTTAAGTTAAATTCATTGACAGTACTTGAGTAAATGCATCTATTTGTTTACCACCGCTGTATTTCCGTACTGTGACTGTAAGCAAACACGTAGAAACCAGACGCGCTTGTCGTCTCTTATCGACTTGCTTTTGTGTATTTCTCAGTCTCTCTTGGACTTCAGCATGCAGGTGCTTCATTCCTCTCTCACCACCTTTGTCCTACTCTTCATCCGAGCGCCCAGTTCATTTGGGGGTAAAATCCTTGTTTTCCCATTGGACGGAAGCCATTGGGTAAACATGAAAGTGCTCATAAAGGAACTGCACACCAAAGGCCATGAGGTCACTGTGATCCGGGCTCCTGATAGCTGGTACATCAGCGAGACGTCTCCTCTCTACACCTCTCTGACTCTTACCGGCCGTAATGGATTTGAGCAGAACTTCGAAACCTTTCTGTCTCAGCAGCTGGAGCTCCGGCTCCAGCGCACGCACGCCTCCGTTTGGTCTCGCGTCAGGAATCACATTGAGAGTCAAAGGGTGACGGTGGAGCAGTTCTTTGACTTCCATAAAGGAATGAGTGAGATGATCAGTCAGATGTTTGAGGACCAGAACTTCATGCAGTCTTTACACAAAGCCAAGTATGACGTGGTTTTGACTGACCCCGCCATCGGCGGAGGGGCGATGCTTGCGCGTTGGCTCAAACTCCCCCTCGTTTATAACGTGAGGTGGACCATTCAAGGTGAAGCTCATCTTCTTATTGCCCCCTCACCTCTGTCATACATTCCTTTCACTGCTACAGAACTCACAGATAAAATGAGCTTCCCTCAACGACTGTTAAATGTTTTATCTTATTTCCTTGGGATGTACTTGCAATCATACATCTCAGAAGGTCACTACAAGCCATTAGTGGAGAAATACTTCGGTCCTGATGTGGATTACTCTACGTTTTACCTGGATGCTGATATATGGCTCATGAGGAATGATTTTGTCTTTGAATTTCCACGCCCAACAATGCCAAATATAGTCTACATGGGTGGTTTTCAGTCTAGCCCCCCAAAGCCACTACCTGCAGACCTGGAGGAGTTTGTCCAGAGTTCTGGAGACCATGGGGTCATTCTGATGACCTTAGGGACTTTAGTTGGAGGGCTTCCCCAACATGTCACTGAGGAGATTGCAGCAGCCTTCGCCCAGTTGCCTCAGAAAGTTGTGTGGAGGTATTCGGGACAAAGGCCAGCTAACCTTGGCAATAACACATTAATATTCAACTGGCTGCCGCAGAACGATCTCTTAGGACATCCAAAAACGAAAGTGTTTGTGACCCATGGAGGAACTAATGGAGTCCAGGAGGCAATTTATCACGGTGTTCCTGTGGTTGGACTTCCCTTACTCTACGATCAGCCTGATAACCTGTCCAGAATCAGAGCAAAGGGAGGGGCTGTGGTTGTGGATATCTCCATGCTCGATAGACACATCTTTGCAGATGCTCTGCTGACAGTTCTTAACGATTCCTCGTACGGAGAAAACATGCAGAGGCTCTCAAGACTGCACAAAGATCAGCCGATGAAACCGCTGGACCAGGCTGTGTTCTGGATCGAATACGTCATCAGACATAAAGGAGCCCGTCACCTGCAGGCACAGTCCATTAAAATGCCCTGGCTCGTTTACAACTCTGTGGATGTCATCGCGGCGTTATCTGCAGTTGTGTCGTTAATAGCGTTCGCCTGTATTTCAGTCGTAAGGTTACTGTGGAGGGTGATGTTTGTCAGGAACAAAGTTAAACGTCAATGAAATGTTGGTTTTGATTGTGAATTCCAAGAAGTCCCAAACATTAATTGTGAATGTATAATAAAAAATAGGAAAAGGAAGTTGTCTGTTGACATTAAGAAAGCTCAATCTAAGAAATATTAAAGGGCCAGATGTAATTGTTACCTAACACAAATACACGCAATAGTATAAATACTGATTTAAACCATATTTGGTGTAGACATTAATCAATAGATCAGCGGGCACTACAGTTTAAACCTGAAAGAAATGGAAACAAAATAGCTCTAGCTTGTCATTTCATGTAAAATTGTGTTTAGTGATCTATTGGGACAAATATTTTCTCATGGATGGTGGGTGCAAGGGCATTTCCTCAAGTTTAAAACGATAATTTGCTAATTTGCTATTAATGTGTCTAAAAGGAACACGTTTTAGGCACTAATCCATGAGACATCAGCTGCATTTGTGTTTTGCATGTAATAAGTGACTCCAACCCCAAGAAATGCTCAAAAGACAGTCCATTTTCTAATTTCACTGCTGTCATATATCTTGTCTGATGAAGACGTTATGATCCATCAGTAGACAAATTGATCACATCACTGAAGGACCCTTCAGCTCTATGAGGAAGTGAAAATAGAACTACAGTAAATACAACAATATATTGCAAATGTAAGAAATACATTTGTGGAACATTTGCAGGGAAAACCCATCCAGATTAAAATAAATGAGTACTATAGGGGTCGGGCTATTTTGTCACATTTTATGAATAGTTAAACTTCAGCCCTTGGCGCACGTAATATTGTCTTCATATTGACAACGCGACGTCCCCTCGTGTCCTCGAACGTCGAGAGAATCTCGCGAGATCCGGCCGCGTGAACTGGTCGTTAATAAGGTGGTTCCCTTGCCGCACCGGCTGACAGACAGCAGCAGAGAGCGCAGCGCAGCGCAGGTGGCGTCAGTGGGAAGGCTTCCCCCCCCCTCCCCCCACCCCGGTCAACCGAGCGACACTCTCTGCGTGGGGAGTGTGGAAGAATCCAGCACACATCATCATCATCATCATCAGGTCACCGGCTGGTATTCTCCATCTGCCACCTCCCAAGATGTTACCTGGCAGAGGAGGAGCTGCAGCCATGTCCTTCTCCGCGGTGATCCTCGGAGCCCTGATGCTGCAGTCCGTCTCCTCGCAGAACGGTAGGACAGGTGCTCTCCGAGGAGAAGACTCAATGCGTCTCACGCCACTGCGGCTTTTTCAGAAGGGATGCTGCTGCATGCCCGCATTTGTAATAAATGGCTACAAGACGGTCCTGGTATATATATATAAAAAAAAAGCCCTTTAGATTGTGGAGCCGCTCAATCAGCAAGGGCAAGTTCTGCTCATCAGTTGTGGGAACAGGTGAATGTGGGATGCGAGGATGGAGCTCAGAAACGCAGCATCCGGTAGAATCCTCTCTGCAGCAGCTCATGAATCCCCGTGCAATCAGAACGCAGGACCTTCAGAAGTGCTGCTCTGTAGATAGAATCAGTCCATTTTTGCTGCATGCTTCTATTTTTAGAGCCGAGATGCTGCACTTGGGAACCAGAGCTTTAATCCTTCTTAAAACACTCTTTTAACTCTTTGCTGCAGAATGACACCGATTGATCAGCAAGGCTTGTGCAAACGGCCTCATTCTTTGAATCTCGTCCCTGTCTTCAGTTCAGTGTAAACCCGTCTCAGTGTTGTCCAAGTGCAGCGCGCGTCCGCGTGGGAGTGAGAGAGGATCCATTCAACCATGGTCCTCCCTGGAGTTGACTGTGTGTGTAGGGAATTACACATCTCTTCCTGTAGACTTCCACACACACACACACACCCACTCCTAACATGTCTGCTTTGATCCACTCTCAAGAAATGAGTCAAGAAATGCAGCCTTCGATGAGAAAAAGGTGCATTTCTGTTTTTAAAAGAAGTGTAGTTTCGGTTGGCATGGCTACAGGCACATTAAATATTCATTGGATATGTATTTGTCTTGAATGTTGAGCATCCCGATGGCCCACTTGGGTTGAGCGTCACACGGATGCGAGGCGACCATCCTACTCACGCTGAGCTTTCTGTTCTGTGCTCCTTTTGGATGTTTCCATGCCAACATCAAGGACGTTTGGTCGGGTGTTGAAAAAAAACACCCTTTGAAAATGGAATCAGCCAATTGTTGCATCAATCAATTTGTTAATCTAATGGTGTTCTTTTTTTAAATGACTTAATCGATTATATTTGAAGTGGTGCCAATCATTTGTGACTAATCATTAAAAGACCGGTGATAAATTTCTCCACAGCTCAGTACTCTTTTTTTTTTTTTTTTTTTTTTAGCTGCATGGATAAAAATACACACAGTGTGTAAGAATAAAACTCTTTAATCCAACACATGAATCAGTTTCTAAACAGCATCAAAAGTTATCGCCGAAGCTCACAGTTATTTCAGTGTCAGATTTATTCTAGAACTATTTTGAATATCTAATTGTTCTTCATTTACAGCGCTCCATGTAAATATGTGCAAGATTGAAAAAAAATGACAGTGACGAATAATCCGGTGGCTGTGGCCTCCAGAGGTTCAGAACATGTGGATGATCAGGATAACGCATTGAAACAAAGCCACAGCATCAATGCCGTGAGTGAGTGGCGTCATTCGGACGTGTCCGGCACAGTGGCGAGCAGCGTCAGCGCTGCACGCTCAGCACTTTAAACGCATCCAGATATCCGAGATGGCAGGATGTGTCTCAGCAGTTCTGTGTCAGGAGCCGAGGTTTCAGCTTCAGCCCCTGTTTGGTTGTTTGGTTGTACTCGTACCTAATAAAAGGCATCATGCAGGAATTCATATGTGCCTGTAGAGGCGATGATGTCAGAGTAAGGGGAGCGCTATTCGGGGTCTGGTTGGCTGCTGTAGAGTTTAGTGGGGGGTCTTTCACCCACTCGGTCGCCCTAACCCTCTCTGAGCAGCCATGATCAGTTGCTTTACTTTTATTGCATTTAGTTTAGACACTTTTTTTCTGAAAGAGTCACATCACAGACGCTTTTCTGTCTCAGTCCTATATAGGAAAGATGTGACAAGGTCACTTGAAGGACTTTTAGTCCATATAATACCACAAAGTGGACAAACGTGAAGGCCCCAGAATGCAGACCTGAACTAGAAAAGCACGGAGAAGGTGCAAACCTCCACCAAGCCGCTCCTTCCCCTCCTAACTGGATTTACACCGCCCACACGGTGATCTGGATCATCATCAAAAGGTTCTAGATTGTTCAACCATGAAAAGTAAAAGTGAATCGGAGTTGATGTGCTTTTCCATAATCCTGCTAACCTCCTTGGCGGAGGTAATAAAATTTCCCAGGAGCAGCAGCAGTAACGGCTGAAACAGTTCTCAGGTCTGTTTGACAGTAAACCGTAAATTGAAGTTTTTTCATCCAAAATAAACCATTTTTAGTTTGTAGCTTCTGCGAAACTGTGACGGATATATTTCACTATTTTCATACATTCTGCCTTCACTTAGGACGTTATATTTTAGCTGTCTTTTTGTTTTGTTGTTGTTGTTATTTGTCTCACTCGTTAAATTCTAAAATGATTATGAATACGATATTTTGTTGATATTTGGTGGCTCATCATCATCATCATCTTTAAAGGCTTCTTGATTATGATTTTTTGTCTTTTGTCTTTTTCCCCTCTTCCGCCCTGAACTCCTTTTTTTTTTTTCCTTCTTGCGCTTTATGTTCCACCGCCGCCGCCAGCGGGCTTTGTGAAATCCCCCCTCTCTGAGACGAAGCTCACGGGGGACACCTTCGAGTTGTACTGTGACGTGGTGGGAAACCCCACCCCAGAAATCCAGTGGTGGTACTCTGAGCTCAACCGAGCCGATTCCTTCAGACAGCTGTGGGACGGCGCCCGCCAGCGGCGGGTGTCCATCGACACGGCGTATGGCACCAACGGCGTTAGCCTGTTGGGTGTCTCTCGGCTCACGTTGGACGATTGTGGGACCTATGAGTGCCGAGCCAGTAACGCGCCACGGCGTAATGACCTGCACCAAAACCCTGCCACGACTTGGATCCGAGCTCAGGCCACTATATTGGTTCTGCAGAGTGAGTGGTCGGTTTAGATTAGAAGAACCCACCCAGCTCACCTCTAGCCCGTGTGACTGTCCCCCCCCCAGCCTCTCCAGAGGACCATTCCTCTGTAGTGCGTTCCCTTCTACAAGAAGAAAAGTCATAATGCTTTCCAGCAAAGTCCAGTAGAATATGACCTTGAACCCGTAGAGCTCCATCACGTCCCGGTCTCATTATACTCCCTATTTCACTTTATCTCCTTTTAGCTCTTATGTTTTCATGTCCCCGAACTGAATATTATAAATATTTTTTACAATATTCAATTATATAATATAATGTGTTATTTTAATCGTTATTATTGTCCTATCTAGTTTTATTTCTGTCTTTTTTTCATGCAGACTGAGTTATTTTTGGTTTGACCTTGATCATAAGCTTTCACCAGTCCTTCTCTCCTCTTTCAACTATACCATCAGCAGGAAGTCCAAAACACACAAACTCCAGACGGAACAAAAAGAAATGTTGCTTATTTCTTAGGAACATTTCACAGTTATATTTACGATGAACACGTTTGACAGTTATGGATGATTTTATGCAAATGAAGTAGTTTGCTTTCGGCACCTATCTAAATCTATCAGTAGATATTAAGATACGTTACACTACAGTTTGTGACTACCAGTACTCATATTGAGTGTTTCACATGTACAAACAGGATGGAGTTAATCAGGATTAAGAACAACACAACACTCCAATTAAGATGGCGTTAAACTTTAATCCATGTGAGGATTTTCCACAGGTTGAATTTCACCCAGATACCAGAGTGTGTAGAGTTTCTGTCCGCGATTTAATCTCGTGCATTTCAAGCCAAGAGAGCTGCTGAGTAGCCTCAGAGGGGCACGAGGCCTTCATTTAGAGGCAGATCTACTCTTGGCTTCCACGATTAATACACACATAAATGCATTTCAGTTGCATCTTGTTCACAATATTATTCCAATCAATTAAATTATGCACAGCAAGTTTTTAATTCAATAAAATCAGAACTATAGAATCACTGCATCCACCTGACATAGTAATGATGAGTTAAAGTATTAATTTAAGCAGCATTTTGTACACTGTACAAAATGTAATTTGTAATTACAGTATATTATAATATTTTCTCTCTTCCGACTGAGAGGTTCATATCTCCCACCTTAAGAAAACAAAAAGATTGAAAAGATTTGTCCCATTTTTCAGCCCTATTCTGGGCTGTTGCGTCTGTCTGAATCCTTCCCGACTTGACGTTGTCCTCTTTAAACCCCCCCCCCCCCCCCCCCCTCACCTGTGACCCCCCAGCAAGCGCCACGTCTGCTCCGTGCCTCTCTTACAGAGCCGTCCATCTCCGCCTCTGAACACGCCATGCTTCCCGTGGAAGGCGACTCGTTCACAATGCAGTGCAACCTGACCAGCAGCCGCATCCCAGAGGAGAGTTTCTGGATGAAGAATGGGGAGGAGATTCCAGAATCACGAACCTCCAACAAGAATACAGAGTACAGGTGTGTGTGTGTGTGTGTGTGTGTGTGTACGTGGGAGAATTTTAAACACAGAGTTCACCCGAGGCTCTTCTGCAGGCTGAAAAAACCACGAGGGGATGACGCTGGAGTGTACATGTGTGTCTTCACCTTTGAGACGGTCCCACAAGCCAACGCCACCATTGAAGTTAAATGTAGGTGTTTCTTCTAAGCTACCGAGTGGCCTTGAGCACTCTCAGCTCCGTCATGTGACGACCTGTGAACTCAAATGGCTCTGCCGGCGGCTTTGACGCCTCCAGCGGACCAATGCCCAGCTCAGTGACAGCAGATGGTGTCTTGTTTGTCTGATGCTGAGAGATTAGGTCTCAGCAGCAAAATCTGGTCAGCGTTTTCTGCTGTCACGTCCGACGCCATGGGGGGAAAAATGCTATTTTGGATGTCTGTACCTGCCCTGATTCAGTGAAAGTTTATTTACGAGATATTATTTAATTGTGAGTTCTATCTGTCTTACAATTATTTAAATGTAAATTATATTTCACACGTCCGATACGATGGATAACTAGAAAAGCGATTGAAGAGCACGAACTTTCGCCAAGGCACAATAAATAAAAATAAATTCCTGGATCCACATGGCGATCCGGATCAGCATCAAAAGGTTCTAAGTTGTTTTCGCTATTTCTATACACCAACCATGAAAGTTGCACCTAATTTGCATGCTTTTGTTGGTTCTCGCTGGAGAACCCGGAGAGAACCCACACAGACACGGGGTGAACATGCAAACTCCTCACAAACAGGCCCCAAATTGGATTTGAACCCACAACCTTCTTGCTGTGAGGCAACAGCGCCACCCGACTTTAATTTCTGTTTTCCATAATTGTTGCTTACTGAAGTCAATAATTTAAAATGAAAAGCTTAAAAGCATGTTTTTAACACGAAATTAATGTTATGGTTTACAGGCAGAATGATTTTGTAGGTAAATGTATTCTAACAATCGTTATCGTTCTGCTTTTGGTCTTCGTTTCAGCTGCTCCTGAGATTACAGGCCACAAGCGTAGTGAGAATAAGAACGAGGGCCAGCTCGCCGTGCTCTACTGCAAGTCGGTGGGCTATCCTCACCCTGTCTGGACCTGGCGCAAGTTCGACAACGGCATTTACAGGGTATGGGATCTGACGCTTTCTGGCCACTTTATTGGGTACAGGCATTCAGTTGAATGCAATCTAATACAACAAACTGGCACCAAACTGCATTTAGAACTGGGGAACTGTAAACTGTCAAAGAGGAATTAACTGGATTATCAATCTGTGCTGTCGATCCACTTGATCTGTAACTCATGTTTAGTGCAATCCACAGGGTTTTCCCTTTGGTATTCAACTTTTTACGGTAAATCTTACATAAAATAGATTTTTTTTGGGTCATTTATACTAGAAATAACAACAACAATGAGAATGTCTGTGTCTGAAGCGCCATCATGGATGAAAAATCTTCTAATAATAGAAAACTAAAATCTGACATGGATTATTCATTTATCATTAAATATTATCAATCATAAATAGCACATATTGATGCGTATAGTCTCCTAACTTGATGTATCATTAAGTATTTGTTTATTTCCTTTCTTCTCCCTCAACAGGAAATTGACAACTCATCCGGCCGCTTCTTCATCAGCAGCAGAGACAACTACACCGAGCTCCACATTGCAAACCTGGACATCGGTTTAGATCCAGGCGAATACCAGTGCAACGCCACCAACGTGATCGGCAGCCGCGAGGAGAAGTCCGTGTTGAGGGTCCGCAGTCACTTGGCCCCCTTGTGGCCCCTCCTGGGCGTTTTGGCTGAGGTCATCATCCTGGTCGTCATCATCGTTGTCTACGAGAAGCGTAAGAAGCCAGAGGATTTACAGGACGGTGAGTCACCAGAGGAGGTGTTACCGATTTATCAGAGCAACATTCAGTTTGCACTTAGACGTCTGAATTTTATACAAAAAGTGTGCGAGCGACACACTCCGACAGTCATCTGACACTGAATTCAATTATTCAGTCCGGCGACGTGGCTCGATGGGTAGACTTTAATGTTGGAGGTCAAGTCTTTAATATTCATGAGATATATAACACTATGGTGTTGCAGTGGTGGACAGCTTCTATTATGGATGGCTCTCTAGGGACAGCGTGGCACGCTGAAGCTGTTACAAGCTAAACCTAAACCTTCAGGAGTTCAGCTATACCATAAGCGAGGCATCATCATTCTTGCCTGTGATGGTAAAAGTGCATGTCTTTAAATCCGGTTAACGTCAGCCATTGAGTGTTTTAACAGATTTGCTGTAATATCTCCCATCATCTCCCCTTTTCCTAATTTGCGCAACCCAAACCGTGTTTGTGGTAAGTGTGAGATTTTGCATGAATTTCAACGAGCATTCAGCCTCATCGTCTTCCAGTTGGCAGCCCAGCGCACAGCTCTGTTTCGCTCCCTCATTCATTCGTGTTGAGTGCAGTGTTTTCAGACGACTTTTATTTTGAAAAGCCCATCTTCTCGTCCCTGCATCAACGCCATGACAAGCGCTATGGTGAAATATGCATGCAGCGGAGCGTCTTCTCACTATATCGCTGCTCTTTATGTGCATGACAGCAGTATTTTCCAAAATGTGACTTTTTTCTCGTATGTACTTTTTTGACTTGTTTATGTATTTTTAATATGCATTTTAGTCCGTATTTAAATGCGTACTGTGTTTTTGTGAGCTTATGAGGAAGTTTTCCTGCAGCATGACAACTTCCTGTTTGCTCTTGTCCATCCCATAACACCTTCAGCACAAAGTCTAGTAGTGGAAACATGAACAAATCAAAAGTGCACCATATATAGGTCACGGCCACATGTTTTCATTCTTTATGCTTTCTGAAGAAGACACACAGCTCATCAACGTTAAGCAACGTCCTTGCAATTATGATTATTTTTTGCTCTTCATTTCTCCATATCTTTTCCCTTGTTGCTGCAGACGATGACCCAGCGGGACCAGTGTGAGTATTACACACCTCAGTGGTTTATCTTTGTGTAGTTTGGTGTCTCCACTACCTGAATATACAGTAATACAAGTATAATTTGTTCGTAACTTAAGTCGCTCGTATGTTGAGGTGTTATTGTATTTAAAACTCGAGGGGCTTACTTACACGGGGTTGATTTTTCTAATCGCCAACCAAATTGTATTTAATTAAAGCATGACTGATTCCTGACTGAAGACTTATCGTATCAATCAGATTTAAAGTCTGAACTGATTGTGTGTTTTTTTTAAACTACTGTCTAAAGGAAAACTAATTCAACCAACAACCACAAAGACAAGAACCTCCGGCAGAGGAACACAAACTGAGCAGGCTGTCTACAGAGTAAGCACTGATTTATTAAGAGGATGCCTCATTTATCATTCATATGCATTACATGCCTGTAGTCACGAATGACAGCACGAGCCACGAAGCAATACAAGACTGCGGCTCGATGATGAGCTCTCTCTCTGTTTGCAGGTTGGATCACACATGCATTGACCATATGAAGGTAAACAGGAAGGCAACCCTCACCAGTCAATCGAGGGGTTTTTCTACCAGTACGGATATGACGGAGTTACGTGAGGCATGCCTCATGATTGTGTTGTGTGAGCGTGCGAGGTCAGCATCTGCTCTAACAGTTATGGGATTGTAAAAAAAAAAATAGAACTATTGTTGCTGCATGCTGATTTATAATTTCCTCCTCTCCTCTGATCGTGTTCATCATTCTACTATACCTTTCAGATAATGCATGCGAAATGAAATGCTTTGCTTTTGGTTCTGTTCTCTGAAAGAGGCTTCATGTAGATAATCTGTGTGTTCTAGAGGAAAAACAAAACTGTGGCGTGCAAAAGAAAGCGCCACCGTATCCTGGTATGACTGATGTGTATTGTTCTATCACTCTGCTGCATACTAGTTTCATCGCTATTCCAGAAGGTATCTATTATTACATTTTAAGGGCTTTGCAATGTCCCTCTAACGAACCGTATGTATGTTCTGTATGTGTTAAAATGACTCTAACTATGATCAGAATTACGATAAAGATATTCATATTATACGATGCACTTAATGTTGATGAAAAACTGTATAAACCTACTTTAGGCGATCTGCTACTAATTACTGTAACATATTGTTTTATAAGTAAGTGCATTGTACAGCATGGCTATTATCCTATGCAATTATTATCCATATCAATATATTGAAAATCACTGCAGCTTTTCATTTCTCTGTGACGAAGCTTTAAACTAGTAGGATCACCGTAGAGCGTTGATAGAGCTGCATGAAGCATCCACGGGCGTGTCTGAAGCGGGCGACGGAGGCCCACGTCTGAGCCGATGACATGTGAAGCAAATTATCATTTTTAAGAATAAATATATATATATATAAAAATAAAAATAACATTTGTCTTTGTTGGTTTATTTATAAAAACAAAGCAGACCTTTTCTGCTGTGATTTATGCACAGAGGGGGGCGGGCAGGAAAATAAAGCATGTGGGCAACACTACCATCTAGTGAGATTATGAGCGACTCGCAGTAGAAGACTGGAAATTAGGGGAATAAAAAAAGCAAATGTCTCACATGAAACCAGACTTTGTGAACCCTGAAGAAACTGGAACACAACTTTAGACAAAAATGAAAAATCCGCTCCACTCCGGCCAATAATAATAATATTATTATCATTAGCAGGGACTCGATCGGAGCGAGCTATACGTGCGTAAAGATGCTGAGTTTTGTGTTTTGTTATGCAGAAACTTTTATTATTTCTTTGATTAATTATGTTCAGGCCTCACCAGCCACCTGAAACCCAATCATTGGCAGAACGCACCTGCGGTCAATCACCATGCACTGCGGGACTGAACGCGTCGCGGAGGGACAAAAGTACGAACCCAGGAGGACGGGAGCCAAGTTGAGGGAAACGAGGAGCCCGGATATGGACGTGGAACAATTACGGCTCATGGAGCGCGTTCGGCAGACTGGGGTGGATGACACGGCCTGTACGAGCTGAGACGCGGCGCACGGACACGCATCGAGTTGGAGCAGCAGCGGTGGAGTTGCGCACCCACCGTGGACTGTTGCGCGTGTGCTGGAGTCAATGCAACAGCCACTTTGGTGGATGGATGAACTCCATCAATATTCACCTTAGAAAGCGGCTCGGTGACGTCAGCGTCCACGTGTGTGACGTCATCGCCTTGCACTGACTGAGTGCGCGGATATTTTGGGGAGGTGGAGATCATGCTTTGTCGTTGAGGAGCTTGGCAGCAGCCCCCCCCCCCCCCTGCACGCATTTGCGCTTCATCGCCTTTTCGTGACCGTCCGGGTTGACGCGGCCGCGTGTTGACGCATCTCAATGTCCAAACCGGGGGACAGAGACACGCTCCAGGTGTCAAATAAGAGACAACCTGTCCTGCGGACGCGCCGTCGCTGTTCTGCCTCCAGCGGCACCCCGAACTGCATGAGACTCATGATCCATCCTTCTGTTTTCCTGGGCTATCCTTAGAGCGCATTTCTATTTCTCCTTCTCCTCCTTCTCCTTCTTCTTCGGCATGGAAAGGTTCCAGTCTTCCATGCGCAAACGGCTCTACAGCTTGCCGCAAAACATTGGGCAAAGACCGGTCGAGGTTGACGAAGGAGACAACGGGGACAAGGACACTCAGAAGAAAAGTATCCGGCTGGAACATTTGTCCTCTCTGTCTCCGGGAAGCAGCTGCAGGAGCGGAGACTTGGAAAGGGACGCGGTCGTGAAGCCCAACTTGAACGGGGACTGCCGGTTATTCAGGGGCAGCGTGGCTTCCATCACCGGGCGGCGTCTCATTCCAGGGGCGGATGCGGCTGTCAGCGAGAGTTTCCCCGGTGAGCGCAGCCCCGGGGCCCCGCGGCGGGCGGCGGGCGCGCTGAGTGGCGACACCGGGCAAGCAGCTTCGTTTGACCAGCCTAACTTCATCAAGCTGGAGGGGAGCGAGCAAACGATGCCCGAGGACGAGCGGCTCTACCAAGCCGGCTTCATGCACCGGCAGTTCGGAGCGATGCTCCAACCGGGAGTCAACAAGTTCTCCCTGCGGATGTTGGGGAGCGAAAGGGCCGTGGAGCATGAGAGGGAACGAGTGAAGTCTGCCGGCTTCTGGATAATCCACCCGTACAGTGATTTTAGGTAATTCGTTTGCAGAAAAGCTCTTATTTTATTTTATTTCAATATTTTACAAACAATAGTGACTGTAGGAAAAGTGCAGCAGTGACACCTTTGATAATCTTAGACTGATTTTAATATAAACTATAAGGTTTTACATCACAAACACGCACCAATACACTCGGAATGATTTAAACACTAGATGATGGTGTAGAATAGCTTCCCTTGCTGCTGCAGTAATCCACAGTTTGAATAGATGGATGAAGTAAAAATGCTCATTTTATCATTTCAACCGCTTAGACGGTGCACTTATGAGCACGCCATACTATAACATAGATACGTGTGAGAGTGTGTAAGTCCTTCTTTTGTTTGTGTGTGCAATAAAACAATTTAAGGCCCCGATTTCCGACACAAAAATACAATTGTGCACCAAATGTGTAAGCCAACCTGCAACTCCCTGTTTTACCAGGCATCCTACCCATGCATGCATGCGTTCTCTACATCGCGTTGCGCTCTGCATGCAAAACCACAATTCTGTTCATCACCACCACCAAGGGATTTTCATAACATTTAACCTTGAGGCTCACTGTCATCATACATTTCCACTGGCCAATACGCTGGTGTGAGTCGCTACAGTTTTTTTCACTGATCTGAATGGCAAATTTTTCCATCATTTAGTGAGGGCAATGGATTACAGAGAGTGCAGCAGGGGCTTGGCTTGGAAATAGGGTAATCAAAATAGGGTAGCATGACCATGCAATATATTAGAAGCAAGTCAGTGGAGATTATTGCAGTACAATTAGTCTAATGGAGCAGAGACGGTAAAGGCGGGGAGGGGACATACACACGCACGCACACACATAGAAAGAAACCCAAATAGATGTATTGATTGATTGGGAATCAGGACATCCAGCTGTTCAGGTATGAGGTGTCGGCTCTTTGTGCGTGATTCGGTCACACTGAGCAGGAGGGGGCTTCCTGTTGCGGACTGCGCTTTATCCTGCAGATCCCATTTCAAGTTGCAGGTGTAAACCTTTACACCATTAAAGAGTATTTGGGCCATTTTGGGCTTACAGATGAATTTGATCCTAATCCTATAGTAGCAGTCAACTTCACCTCCGAATGCCTGTTGTGTGTTGACAGAGTGGGTGTTGGCGCTTGAGTGTAATCACCTATGTTCCTATTAATATTCACAACATTTCCCGGAAATTTCATCAAGATTATTCTGTAAAATATTTGAGTTATGTTTCTAACAAACAAATAGACAGCCAGCTAAACGCCGGCAAAAACACAACCTCCTTGGCGGAGGTGAAAACTGTTTCATCAACGCTTTCCGTGGATGCAGCAGCAGACGTGCTGAACTGTCATGCTGCCCAAATATGTCTCTGACTGCTGGTGGGCCTGAGCCACAGTACAGGTGTGTGTTAAACCACTGAGCTGCATGCAGGCTGCTGCATGTGCTCTGTCAGTGAGAGATAAGTATCTGTGGTACAAATGTGATCCCCTTTTCAGCTGTCCTGATTGATCTAAGCTCCTTTCACCATTTTAAGCTTTTTTCTGTTCACTTTGCTTGTAACTCCACTCTCTTTGTGCTCTCGTGCTCTTTAACGTCATTACACTCTGACCCAGATAGTGCAAGATTCTATCCAGTGGAGGTCCAGAGATGTCACAACTGTCGGCAGCATTTTGATGGTGACACCAACAAATTTCTTCCTGATCTGCATGAGCAGTCAGCTGATAGGCGGACCTGATGGTCTGCGGGGGACGATGGTAATGCAATGTCCCACGCAGGACTTTCTATGTATTTTTTTGGTCCAGCTGCTGCCGTGGTCTGCAGCACAGTGACGTGTGCAGAACAGTAATGCTAACTATGCAGCATCTGGCTGATGGGAGCGGACTTCTGGAGATGACATGGATTCCCAGGAGATGACGGTGGATGTAGCGAGAGAGGGGACGTGCAATTATAGGACCAGTGTGTCACCACAGAGACAACACACAGATGAAGAGAGGAATGCAAATGCCTTGTTTGGCACGGGACAACAGAAAGCTGATTAAAAACAAATGGCCACTCTGTCCTACCTGGACAGTCAGGTAACGTTCACCTGACTGGAAGTATCCCGACCCTCATGAGAGCCCAGAAGAAGTCACATGTTGGTGCCTGCAGCCCTTAAAAGGATGAATCCTTTTACTGTATGTGGATCCATCATCCTCACATATGGCTGACATTTAGTCGAGCACTCCTCTCTCTCCTCTGTCATGATGGATTCAACGTATTCAAGCTGCTCGAGAAGCGCTTCGGCGAATGCTGCTTTTCCTCTGATTGATTCTCCTCTCCTGAACGTGACAGTCGTTTGCAGCACCTGGTGTAATACTTGGGGCCTCACACAGATTTTACTGGGCCTTTAGGTGTTTCAGGTTCCTGTTGGATTCATCAGAGGTTAATTGGCTCTCTAGGATTGGATGAAAGCAATCTCACGCATGCATGCTTTCTCATCTCACATAATGCGCATCATGATAATTGGCTCACAAACGCTCTCTGCCTGTCAGCAGGCCTTTGTGTGTGTGTGTGTGTTATTGTATACACTTTGTATGTTTACACTGTGAATTGTAAAGATCATTTTAAAACTCATTTGATGACTAATCAAATCTCACAGAAGTAAAACAAGCGAAGGCATTTTTTTTCAGCCTTATACGTTTATCTACGTTTTTCTTACATTTGGGAACGGTCAGCAGATTTTCAGTGAAGCCGTGACTCAATATAATGTTTTTAAATAATCAATATACACATATAAGCACGTCATTGGTGCTTTAAAATTAACTAGAAAAACGCTCAGCGAGCACAAACCTCCTCCAAGCAGCTCATTCCCCTCCTAATTGGATTTACACCATCCATATGGTGTAAATCTCAAGTTCTCAATTGTTCTTGGTATCTTTATACACCAACCACGAAAAGTACAAGTGAATCTGTGTTGATGTATTTTTAACAGATTGTTTTAATCCATTAAAATTAAACAATAAATTTCATATTTATCATAGTTATGCTTGTGTGTTTCAGGTTCTACTGGGATCTCACCATGCTGCTGCTGATGGTTGGGAATCTCATCATCATCCCTGTGGGCATCACCTTCTTCAAGGACGAGCACACGCCGCCCTGGATTGTTTTCAACGTTGTTTCAGACACCTTCTTCCTCGTGGACCTAGTGCTCAATTTTCGCACAGGCATTGTCAAGGAGGACAACACGGAGATCATCCTGGACCCACAACGAATCAAGATCAAGTACCTGAAGAGCTGGTTCGTAGTGGACTTCATCTCCTCCATACCTGTGGACTACATCTTCCTCATCGTAGAGACACGTATAAACTCTGACTTTTACAAGACGGCCCGAGCCTTGAGGATCGTCCGTTTCACCAAGATCCTGAGTTTGCTGCGGCTGCTGCGCCTCTCCAGACTGATCCGCTACATCCACCAGTGGGAAGAGGTAGACCCTGCAGGGACAGCGTCTCCAGAGCAGGCCTCTGACTAGATAACGGTGTTGACTCATTAATCAACAGTAGATTATTAGATTTTTAATAAAAAATAGCCCAAATTATTTTCTTACAGCTTTTTTAATGTGAATATTTGAAGTCTTCAACTGTTTGTTGTGCAGGAGAAGTCATGTGATGACGCTACCTGGCCTTGAGATTTGTGATGGTTATTTTTCCATCGTTCCTACAGATCGATTCGGTTAATTTAACTAGTAATGAAACTAACGATCATTGCTTGAGCCTCTCTGAAGGCCAGCTTTTGCCTTGCGTTAATAGATTCCTCTTCATTAATAACCACTTCTGGATACTAACTATTATCTGAGAAGATAGAAAATACCACTTATTGTAAAAAAAAACAACCAAGTGTTTGTACTTTTAAAACCGTGAAGTTAATTTGTGGGATTTCCTCAGAGCCTTCCACAAGATCAGAATTATTTGGATAATTCCAGCTAATGGCTGCTGTCCTCATGGACCATTAATGTGTCCTACGGATGATTGCACAACGCTGAGTCAACCTCTGGTGGTCTGTGTCAGATTAAGAACGCTGTGATCTGGTGGAGGACCCCGGAGTCCACGACTCTCCCGCAACCCTCTGTGCATTTCAAATCCGCTCATTGCATGAGATTTTCCAAATGGGGTTACAAAGAGAAGTGTGTTTTTATTTATTTTTTCACTTCCATTAATGTAGATAATCTGTATCACAGGTTTTCCATATGACCTATGACCTTGCCAGTGCAATGGTGCGTATCATGAATCTGATTGGTATGATGCTGCTGCTGTGTCACTGGGATGGCTGTCTCCAGTTCCTGGTTCCCATGCTGCAGGACTTCCCTCCTGACTGTTGGGTCACCAGAAACAAGATGGTGGTAAGTCGATTATTTTAGACAATTAGACAGCATCTCAAATATTTAAGCAATGAAAACTGTAATGCTACACATTTCTTGCAGTACACCATCCAGATTTTTATTTTGGGCTGCACGAAATTCCACACAATCCTATAGGCATCATGTTTTTCATGATGATGCATCCCTGAGAAATTAAAGAAAATCTTAAAATTGTGCAAAAGATGAATACAAATTCTTTATCCATCCTGTAACCCAGATTCCTGGAAATCAGTCAGCAGTTTTTGCACTGGTGGAAACACGACATCCTTAGTGGAGATAATAACAATGTTTTGTTGAGTAAAAGATAGGCGGCATCGTACTGAACTTCCAAACGCTGCATGGAGGCAGAATATACATTAAAAGAATCAATGCTAAATGTAAAATCGTTTTCGTTTCAATACTAAAGAAGTAAAGTCATGAAATGATTATGATATGGGTGGCGTAGTGGTCAGCACTGTCGCCTCACAGCAAGAAGGTACCCGGTTTGAATCCTATCTGTCTGGAGTTTGTATGTTCTCCGTGTGGGATCCAGATTTAATTTTGGGTAAGCATTGTATTTTGGACTGTACTAAAAAAATAACTTTTTTTTAGAAAATATATTTTCTGTTCTTTTGAGCAAACAAATGTAAGAAAATAACAAATATGTGAATTAAGAATTGGAATATGCTGAGCTGAGTATTTGTGGATCAGTTGGATTAATTATCTATCGAAATAAATTGGTATTATAATGATGTATTGGTAAATCAGCCAGGACAGGAATGAGTCAGTGTTATCATGTGTTATCATGTGTTTTATGACTCTGAGTTGCTTCACAGCCAACAAACCTGGAATATAAATCATCAGTCAGTACCTGTGGTCTCATTCTGAGACAGTGGACAGGCTCACGCTGCTGTCTTCGTGTTGTGGGTATTTATAAGCTCTCTCTTTCCTCCTCTTCGTGGCTTGCAGAATGACACCTGGGGTCAGCAGTACTCCTACGCCCTGTTTAAAGCCATGAGTCACATGCTGTGCATCGGCTACGGTCTGTATCCCCCCATCGGCATGGCTGATGTGTGGCTCACCATCCTCAGCATGATTGTGGGCGCTACCTGCTTCGCCATGTTTGTGGGTCATGCGACGGCGCTCATTCAGTCCCTGGACTCCTCCAGAAGGCAGTACCAAGAAAAGGTGGGTGTTTGCTTCTTTGCAAAGCTCATAAAATGTGTTTTCATTAGGCTGAAGACAAATGAATAAATAAATAAAAAAGGGTATTTCATGTTAATGCTACATTAAGGTACTATCATGCTGAATGTAGCATTTTGTTTTTTACATCATATGATAAT
The DNA here is from genome assembly GCF_040956055.1 of Brachionichthys hirsutus. Taxonomy (NCBI): domain Eukaryota; kingdom Metazoa; phylum Chordata; class Actinopteri; order Lophiiformes; family Brachionichthyidae; genus Brachionichthys; species Brachionichthys hirsutus. The sequence continues at coordinate 5,641,243 of NC_090901.1, forward strand.
TTTATACACAGAACATACAATAAAGTCAGAAAATATTAATAATTAAATAAATGATGTTTAATCAGTATTTGTCTCAGCTTGTTTTAAACTTACATACAAGTAAAAAATTTAAATATTTATTACCTGTTTTGGCACCTTGGTAAAAAAAATTAAGCATCCTCTCCAGACAAAATAGGATAATTTTTTGTTTCTGTGAACACAGTGCTGGTCCACAGAATACAAACGCATTAAATAATTTTAAAAATGTGGCATTGAAAAAATATCTTATTATTATAAGGTACATTTTGTGAAGTGGAGAAGGTTGATTTGCTGTGGCAACCCCTCACGGTATAAGAGAAAAGTGCAATAGTAATATATTATAAGGTACATTTCTGCATCATGTAGAATTCAGTTTCTAATACACATTAATATATTTTACTTTGTACTTTTACTTCACCTTGCTTCTAAATATTTTTTCCATCCTGTCATTTCTGCTTTTGCTTGAGTAAAACATCTTAATAAATAATCATCCCCTCAGACGGAATTCCATCCAGGAATGACATGAAAACTTGTATCTGCTTGATGCAAATGTTTGACTCGTTCCAGCAACGTAGGAAACGAGGACGGGGCTTTTTCAGCTGCTGGTGTGGATTTTTGACAGCAAACACTGCAGCGAGGTGACTTACAGCAGGACGTAACAGACGTTATCCACTCGTGTGTTTTGCTGGTAGTACACACCGCTCAAGGACAGACCAGTTAATGTCATTAGCTGCAGCCTGCAGAGCACATATTTGTCAGATGGGGCAGATTCACAGCACTGCGGTGTGGACAGGTTTCACAGATGGCCTGGCACTTGACTGTTAACATAATGAGGCACATCACAGTCCACCCCGGAGCCAACACAATCCATCACTGTAATATTTTCATTTTAACGTGACTTTGCATTTTGTCTTGGACACCAATGCAGTTGCGCTGCGTCGACAGTTATTTCACCGATGGAACGTTTGATGCCTGGACTTGTGTTGTTGTCACAGTACAAACAGGTGGAGCAGTACATGTCCTTCCACAAGCTCCCTGCAGACATGCGCCAGAGGATCCACGACTACTACGAGCACCGGTATCAGGGGAAAATGTTTGACGAGGAGAGCATATTGGAGGAGCTGAATGAGCCACTGCGGGAGGTCAGAGGTCACTCCTCATGTCACTAACTGAAGAAAGCACTTTATTCCTGGTTTCTAGATTTAACGGTTTATTCATGTATTTGATCACTTTACATATAAGTGAATGTTGCTGCATGAATGAGGAGTGAATGACACAATAAGAAACACAGATGTAATGGTTCTAACTCTTTCAGTGCCATTCATGTCTCAAGAGACTTTAATCATTTATAGTCCCTTTAATCTTTTAATTTGGTAGGTTCGGCGTTTGCATGGTCATAATAAAGAATATTCTGTGGTGCTTGGAAAATCGGGAAAAATGCGCAAAAACTGGGGTTGAAAATGGCTGGCACTCAATGAGTTAATTCCTATTATTCATAACCTTTATGGCGCTTGGCCTCAGATTACTACATTTATGATGTGATTGCTCCTGTTTTAGATATTTTACAATAATATTGCTCTTTTACCTTGAACGATAACAATCTTGTAATCTAATTAGCAATGACGGGAGGAAAGCCGAGTTCACGGCACTAAGCCAGCAACAATCACCTTGCTTTAATAAATACTGCCTTCGCTTTATCTGCGTCATCTCCAGGAGATCATCAACTTTAACTGCCGTAAACTGGTGGCTTCCATGCCTCTGTTCGCCAACGCGGATCCAAACTTTGTCACCTCCATGCTGACCAAACTGCGCTTCGAGGTCTTCCAGCCGGGCGACTACATCATCAGGGAAGGAACCATTGGCACGAAGATGTACTTCATCCAGCATGGTGTCGTCAGCGTGCTGACCAAGAGCAGCAAAGACACCAAGCTGTCGGACGGTTCTTATTTTGGAGGTGACGTCTGTTGTTGTGTGTCCTGCATGCTAATACATTGTGGAGCTGTCAGCCAATCAGCTTGAATGTATGTGAAGGAGTGGCGATAATATCATTTCCTTGATTTATTTGGCTCGAGCACTCAGCAGATTAATTTCCCTGACTGCCACAGAGAGGAAAATTTGGCCACATCATCTCCTTAAAAGGGCTCGGGACTAAGAGCAGCAAAGCTTTGTGTCTTTGCTTCTATCCGTGGGGGTTTCCCTTTTGTTAGCATCATGTTTAAAGCTGAATTCCATAATTTTCCAGTTGCCGTTGCCCATATTATGATGGCTGTGCAGCTGGCTGAAATGCCATTCAGGAAATACTCATATAAATATTACATTTTCAGCTGATGCCGGTGTGTGTGCATGTGTGTAAAGATATATATATATAATAGAGAACAATTCAAATCAGTGCAAACTAAGTATTCAGGCAGGAAACAGGGAGGCTCTGAATGGAAGATGAGCTGCAGGTGACTGAGGAAACACAGGTGAAGGGGATGAGCTGGATTGAGTGCAGGGAGGCTGAGAAGGCTCTGAAATGACAGGAGATGTTATTGCAGGAAAACACTCAAATGATTAAAATTAAAAAATAAACGTAATTGTTGACAGATGAAAGTATTTGTATATCCTCAATATCTGTCAGGAAAAATACGAGTACATTTTTAAATGGAGCAAATATTTATTTTTTCTAATCTGCAATGACAGATGAGGCCAAACTGTGACCTCCATCTGTGAGGTTCAGAGGAAATCAGTCTTCATGTTTGACTTTCTCATGTTAATATCAATAAACTGGTTTTGCTTTTCCTTTTGTGAATGACTGTAAAATTATATAAATGCGGTTGTGATAGATCCTGCAACTTGTATTGGAAATGTTTGACTGGTAGATGATGCTTAAGCTGCACTCAGTAAATATGTGTGTGACACCCTGGACTCTCTCCTCTTGCCCTGCAGAGATCTGCCTGCTGACCCGGGGCAGGAGGACAGCCAGCGTGCGAGCAGATAACTACTGTCGGCTGTATTCTCTGTCGGTGGACAACTTCAATGAAGCGCTGGAGGAGTATCCCATGATGAGGAGGGCCTTCGAGACGGTGGCTCTCGACCGCTTGGACCGTATCGGTGAGTTGCTTGTCAGAAGATGGTAACTGTATATAGCAGCCGATTAATACATTTTAATGTGCTCTATTATTTATGGGTTGTTTTATTTAGATTTCTTCAAAGAACTGTCATTTGAATAATTGACACTTACATTTGATAGCCCTGATTGCTAAACGCCCGGCTGCTTTAACAGTGTCTATGTGTGGCTACACTCCAGTAGTCGTATGGGCACATTTTGACAAATTATGCAACAGATTTTAATTTATTACTTATTATTACACAAAATACAGATACAAGGATTACATATCTGAGAAACTGAAATGAATTTGATTATCATGATCAAAAACCTTTTGCAGAGTTTATTGGACAATCTGTTTATTTATTGCAAAAGTAAATGAAACATTAACAAAATTAAAGATGTAAATGTATTTTATACAAGATTAAAGTAATAATATAGTGTAAAACCCAATAGTTTAACTCACAAGTTGTGTCATTCTTCTGCACTTTACAATGCGATGAAGTGTGGAGTTGGTGGATGTCGGTTTACTTCTATATTGCGTTCACATGACATCTTTTCACTTTCTTTAGCATTATAAATATGATTGCCAGTCGGACCACGAATCTGAATATGCCTCTGATTAAATTGAATTACTCCTGTGGCTTGGCAGAGGTTCATTCTTTTTGGCAGACTTGATGCTGCAAATTCATAATGCTGATCCTCCTGTGTTAAAAGTCATTTCCACTGTTTATAGTCCACCACTGTGATGGTGTAAAAACTAAAAAGGCAATTACTCCAGCAACTCCCTTTGAACGTCTTGTTGACAACTGAATGTTTTTTTAATGTCATTACACAGAGAATAAATGTAAAAAGCTGGTATTGAATTCTGAACAAGCTACCAGGCCTTGTATCGGTGAAGCGCTGTCTTGAGAGTGACCCCATGCTACAATTATATATTAATTCAAACTAGATACACTTTTATCACTTCTAATATCACGTTTAAACTAAATGAAAATCTTAATATTATGTGGCATGTACTCATTTATGAGCAAAAACAACTCTAAATTGGCCTCCTTTTTTCTTTTTTCTTTTTAACAGGGAAGAGGAATTCTGTTCTCCAACATAAAGTTCAGCATCACCAAAGTTCTGGCACTCTAAACATACAAGAGAGTGAGATCATCCAAAGAATAGTGCAGCATGACCGTGACATGGCCCAGTGCACCCGACTGATTCAGACCAGCCTACATCCTCCCCCCAATCCTCCGTCTCCCGTTCCCGTCATCTGGACACCCTTGATTCAAGGCCCTCTCCAGGCTGCCGCGGCCACCACCCCATTGGCCCTGGCCTTAGCCCACCAATCCCAGCTGCCTCCCATCCTCTTTCACCATCCCTTGGCACCTGGCTCCCTGAAGGACCCAACCAGCCATCCAAAGACAATCCTTGTTGGACCTGATGCGTCCAGCAGTTGTGGATCAGGGCCTGGTTCTTCTGCCAGCTCCAATAGATTCAGATCTGGGGTAGCGATTCCCACATCGGGGTCCGTCCAGATGCATCTTTCCACTGGGTCTGTGTCGCCTACGTTTGTGTCGCAGGCCATCTTCACCAGCAGCTTGCAGCCTTTGGGCCCTCTGCCCTCACACCAGCCCTCGCCTCATCCCGCCCACTGTGGAATGCCTCCCGTCTTCCCCGTCAGCCAGACTGCTGTCTCCTACTGCTCCCCTCAGCTCCACGCTCAACTCTTCCTCGGTGCCATGGCCACTCCACCACACCCAATAGGCTTTCTCCAGCAGGCGGTGCCAGGGAGGCTGGTGGGGAGATTCCCAGCCCCCTCTGCCCCCACCATAAGCCCTCTGATCTGCAGCTCAGTTGGCCCCATCCTAAGCCAGCTGCAGCAGTCCTCTCACGCCAACATACAACAGATGGGGCAAAGTCATGTCAGTGGGAGCAGGACGTCCAGTGGCCTGAGCCCTTCCTTTCCCTTCATCACCAGCACCCACTCCAGTGGATATTTTCAGCCAGGGTCTGCAATCAGAGCTGGGGCCACGGCCTCCCTGGCACAGCACAGCCTTGCAGGTCTCCAATCTTCTTTCCTTCCCCAGATTCTCCCAGAACATTCGGCTCTCGCCTCCTTGGCTCAGTACGGATCCGCCGAGGCCTCGCCATGCTATACACCTCCAGTCCACAGTCCCAGCATACAGAGTCCTGTCAAAGGAAGGACAGTTTGCCAGGACCCTGTCACTGCGGGGTCTGAAAGCTCTCCCAGCCATCCGACCTCGCGCTCCGCCCGGGGGGCTTGCACCCTCAAAGACAGGAATGATTTCTCGGTGGATCTCTTTACCCGGGAAATAAAGACAATCTCAGGCTCTCATAGCGCGACACACAAGGAAAGGCCTTTGGCCACGAGCGGCTGTTCAGGGGGGGTAGAGGGGAGATTGAGCCCCTTCTCCTCCTCCACCGCTGTGAGTAAACCCTACGGCCTAATCCCGGGTCGAGCTGCTCGGACTCATCCAGGGCCGGAACCTCAAATCCAGTCCGTTCCCACAACCCCTGTCAAGATAGCTAGAGAACAAAAACAGTTCAAACTTCCATCCAATTTGTGAGGTTCGAACACACCCTCTGAGCAAAAGGAGAGATCGCCTCTTTCTCGGCATCGCTTAAACCACTTTTAAAGTCGGGGGGTGTGTGACTCGACTCGCGTTGGAGATCAGTGGTTCAATTTTTAAATACATTGTGAATGAATCCTGAATAATAACGGATGTTTATGGATATTTTTTTACAATGGGCACATATAGCACCACCATAAAAATAGCAACTGTACCTATTGTATTATAACTACACTGTGATTTGTAAGTATTTCTTTAAAGCCCATTATCCAGGCAGTTTTGTGAAATATTTTAGCCTAGCCTTGTTTAGTTTGAGTTTTGTCCACAGCTGCAGCCAGTTCTGATTGAAACCAAAAATTACTGAGCGTCTTTTAACCCATTCACGCCTCTTGAGTGTGTCGCCGGAATGCAAGGTTATACCTCAAGAAGGAGAAGGGACAGATCGTGCCCGTTGCTCATTTATCCCCATAAGTAGTAGTCAGATGAAGACACGTCTTCCAAGATAACGTTTCAGAAATACTGCACACCCAAACGGGTTACACAACTCAGAGCTCATAAAAACAAAAGCTGAAGCAATGAATGTAATGTCTATCTGAATGGAGTAGATCCATTTTGGAATGGGCTGAGGGTTTTCTGTTTCATCCATTTACAGCTGCTCCAGCATTTAGCCGGGTGTCACCATGTTTCAGTTTGAACGTACACCTGAGCCAAGGCTTGTGTGCCGTCAGCACATATGCAATAATCTGTGCTTTCTTTTATATAGGTATATATAGGTACTTTGAATCGCTGAATCAATAAGTGAGATTCTGCTTTTAGTTTGAACTGATTAAAAAAAAAAAACGGGAATTGTGGGTTATCAAGCATCCTTAGACCAGCAATGCACTAAGACTGAACTGAACTTTTCTTGCACCAGTCAAAGGGCTAAAAGACTGTGTGAACAATGAGAGCATTCAAAGATCGCCAAAACACTAGTCATTCAAGCAACAACTATAATCACAAAAGTGTCTGTTTTTATTGACTACAAATGGATTCCTTGGACTTCAGTGGGGAGAAAATGTGAAGTGTGAAGTGACTTTTAGCAAAGGACATTTTGAATGCGATAAGCTGTTTGAAAAGAGGCAGAAGAGAATATTTCATAGTCATGAGCTGTAATAAAAACAGACAGGATTGCTTTGAAACATTATTGGTGTGTATTTTTAATAGCATTGCTTATTTCCCAATATTTTGTGTGTTTAATGTTTTACACTCCAGGTACTTTTAGACAAGAAGAACACAAACACAGGTGATCACAGAATTCCTTTAAATGGACGGAAATGCAGTCATGCCAGATTACTTTGTAGAGAACACAATACAATTTATGTTCACCCAAAAAATGGAAGAACCAAGGTAATGTTATAGTTTGTATTTGTGGAGAAATCGACTCTTCGAGTCGACACACCTGACAGGAGAGTTTCCACTAAAAGATTTTGGGTTCAGATTGGCAGCGGGATTTAGATGACAGGATCAGATTTACTGCCTGAACCTGTCATAAATTCTTTGAAACAGCAGCCCGGTTTTGGAGTTTTTGATGGTTCAGGGACCAACAGCTAAGAAGGGAAGGTGGGGGAGATGACAGGATTGGGGAGAGGGGAGCTGTTAACAATGTCCTCTGATGAAGTTCAAGGAACCAGCACAACTCTCATCGTGTTGGTGTAACCAGAACCGGGGCGCCAGCCAGTAACAACAATGGCCATATCGCCAGACTTGAAGAATTTGCGGTGCTTGCCTGCAGATGGAGAAAAAAATGAGTTGGCTTCACTTAATTCCAAATTATTGTTATGACTCCTGGTGATTTCTGTCCTAATGTCTTAATGTTAAAAAGTCATCTAATTTAAAGATACGTTAAACACATCAGTACTTACCAACTTCCAGAGCAAAGTTCACACGCAGGTCGACGTCTTCGGCCCAGACGTCACTAGCAGGCTTGTTGTACAGCACGGGGTAGACACCCCGGTACAGGTGGGCCTGGTGGGCGGCCTGAAGGGAGCGGGTCACGGCGATGATGGGGGCCCGAGGCCTGTACCTTGACAGCATGTGAGCAGACCTGCAGGCAGCAGGTAAAAGACAATTAAGAACCACAAGTAGCAAATTATTGAAATTGATGTTAATTGTTAGAAATAATTCGATTTTTATATAATGGATTCAGAGCTACATTAGCAATATTCATCCAATGTGATTGTGACCTGTTGAAAATTGACACTTTTTTTTTTGCTACCAACTACTAAAGGCAAGGTTCCTCGGTTCACTTTCTGCGGATTCACGATATCTCAAGTTCTCTTGCCGAATATACGCATTCATATATTGCAGATTTTTTGCTATATCCCAGTATTCTGCGTTTGTATAAATGTTCGAATTTTTATTATTTTCATTTTTTATGGATAAAATAAACAATTTCTAGCCTAAGAAAAATAAAACAGTAAAAAGATAGCTAAAACAAAACATATACAGTATTGCAAGATATAAAATGCAGTACTGATACGGTACTGTATTTTATACACGTACATGTTGAACGAGATTTGCATTGGGAAAACACAGAGACGAGCCTACGTGAGATTTTACACGCCATGCTAATTGCCTAGCTCACCTGGAATGTAACACCCGCGATAAACTAGGGACGGCTGTATGACTACTTTAATGTTGGTGTTATCCAATCAGCTGGGAGAAATATGCACTCAGAATCATGTGGCGATTGGATGAACTCCCCAAAGGAGAGGAATGAACAAGGAGTTAAAATTAACCTGGAAAAAATGTCAGAGTTCACATCTCAAAAGGTCGCTAGTGGAGTGCAGGGAAGGTTGGCACACTCAATGTGGAGGTGGAGCCAAGGAAGGAAAGAAGGGTAGCCATGGAGGATATGATGATGGCACAAAGGACAGCAGGATGGAGATTTATAGCATGGACTTCTCCGAGTCTGACCTGCCAGTCTTGGTGAGTACGATGATGGCGGTAGCGCAGCACTTGAAGGACGCCTCGACGGCACCAATAGCGGCAGTCTCAGTGGGGTCACGGGTCAGATGGGAAATGCGACGAAGCTCCTCGAACATCTGCCTGTGGAACATGGCTGCCTCTGCTTCACGTGCAATCTAATCATACAGAAAACAAAAAATAAAAACACAGATTGGAGTTGTGTCGGGCTTCCACGGACAGCTGTCCATGCAAGCGTCAGAGAAGTCGAGATGTTAGTATAAGGACTAAAAGTGTCATGTTAAAGGGAACGAACCCAAATGAGCAACAACTAGCTCACAATACAAGTCATATGTAATTTGCATGACAAAAATATGACAATGAAATATGCAGCTCTTGTAATGTATGACAAGGTGAAAATCTAGACGGTGTTTGTTTGTTTGTTTGTTTGCCGGATTACAGAAAAATTTCTGGGTGGATCTTGAAGATGGGTCTTGGTCGAACTTTGATCCAATTACATTTCGGGAGAAATGAGATGTTTGGTGGAGGTTTGTGAATGCTTTTCTAATTATTCTTAGAATTTCCAAATTTCAGATTTTAAATCTTGACAAGTGCAGCACAATTAGTAGTGCAAGCCATCAAACATGGCAATCACACATTTTTGTTAATCTCCACACAAAACAATGAACCTACATTGGAAGACCTGATGATGCACAGGCGTTATCACCAGTCGGTTGCTTGATCGCGCAAATTCAGACATTTGCTTTAATTAAAAGCTGCTGCACACGCATAGACTACACACCAAAGCCAGAGCCGCTCTTACCCGGTGTTGTGTGCGCACAGCCTCCAGAGGGTAGTCTCCCTTGGCGGTCTCGCCACTCAGCATGACGCAGTCATTGCCATCCAGCACGGCGTTGGCGACATCGCTGGCCTCAGCACGGGTTGGACGAGGTTTCTTAGTCATACTCTCCAACATCTGTAGAGGAAAAGTGCATTCTTATACAGATCATTTTTAATGCTATTTTCCTAAAAAGGTTTTCCCACAACGCTCCCTCTGATATCTCAGACCTGTGTGGCGCAGATGATGGGCTTGCCGATCCTGTTGCACCTTCCAGTCATCATCTTCTGGGCAATGAAGACCTTCTCTGTTGGGATTTCAATACCCAGGTCGCCACGGGCAACCATGATGCCATCACTTGCCTCCAGAATCTCATCAAATCTGTGAGGAAAAACAACAAATCAGTTCAACAAGTCTTAAAGGTTCAGAGCCGTGCGACTGATGTTTAACCTCCGGGTGCCCGCCCACCTGCGCACACCCTCGTGGTTCTCCAGCTTGCTGATGATCTTGATGTCCTTTCCCTTCTCGCCCAGCACTTTCCTGACAGCGTGAACATCTGCAGCTTTACGGATGAAGGAGGCGAAGACCATGTCAACACCCTGTTCCACACCAAACTCCAGGTCCTTAACGTCCTTCTCAGACACAGACGGCAGGTCGACAGCAGCTCCGGGCAGGTTGACTCCTTTCTTGCTTCCCAGCATACCGCCATTCTCAATGTCACACATAACGTAGTCGCCGCCTTAAGACAGAGAGAAGGAAGTGATGCTTAATTTCAACATTAAAAACTAAAAGCAACATCCGCATAAGGACTGAGCCAAACAGATGAGTGATTTTATGCTCACCGACTTCTTTAACCATGAGGGAAATCAGGCCATCATCAACATAGATGTGGGACCCGATCTGCACAACTTTGGTGATGTTCTTATAGTCGAGCCACAGAACGTTTTCATCACATTGCTCCATGTACTGGTCATCGAGCGTGAGCTTGAGAGTTTGACCCTTCTTTAGCTCAACCTCAGCAGTGCCACTCTAAACAAGGCCCAGGAGAGATGGGGGGGGGGGGGGGGAATCATTGATATTCATCTGTGCAAAATCAGTAGGGCCTCATTGGGGCCTTGGTAATATGGCCAGAACTCACGCCCTTGATAAGTCCGGTCCTGATTTCTGGTCCCTTCGTGTCCAGAGCAATGGCCACAGGTCTGTAATCGACGGATCCTCGGCCGAAGCTCTCAGCTGCCTCGCGGACATTCTTGATGGTCTCGTCGTGATACTGGATGACGTGGTGAGTTAGAAACAAAATCATTTTACATGCATGAATTACACATTATTTAGAACTAAACAATCCTGTCTTGTTTAATTTAGGCAGTGAATCGATCACCTTTACATTTCTAAATGTTAGAGTGAAATTAGTACATCAACAACAACAGGTGGAAAAACTCATGGAGTCACAAGGACAACCTTGAGCCGGCTGTGTTAGTCTCGTCAAACAGCTGCAGCTCAGTTGGATATAAATAACCGCTCATGGACCAGCATGTCTTTTAGGAATATTTCAGGAATATTTTATTGATAACCAATAAAGAAGGAGTTTGACTGGTGAGCAGTGGCGGGCTGTGGATATCTGAGGCCAGGGGCGATAAGAATCAAAAGGGCATCAGTATGCAGAAAGTCACGTTGCATTCATGGTGAAAAAGCTACAAACCCTAAAATGTTTGGTTCAGTTCACATCCCGCTACTAGTGAAGGGAATGAAATGCTACAGAGGAATAGATTGACAGTGTGATCTGCCCACCGTCCTCGGTCAATCATGACTCGTGGTAACCACTTTGCATTCTTTTCATACTGTTGCTGTGAAGCTGACTCTCAGTGAACTCCTATTTATAGCTGCAATTGCAAGTAGCACAGAGGACAAATCTATTTCTGCCCTTCTCATAACGAATCATACCCACATTTCTAGTTTTCTGTTCTCCTTGAGTTATGAACACCTTTATGTTTTAATATTGTGTTGCTGAAAACCCATCTTAAAGATAAATATTTGACTGTAAACTCAAACGTAATCCTGAGAGTTGAGTAATAAATATTTAAAAAAAACAATACAGTTAACCTTTAATGACCCACTTATCAAAATTAGGTAGTCGTATTATAGATTTAATTGATTTGATTGCCTATTCACTAAAGGTGGCAGGAAAAAACACAAGGAGGCATGACTTTTAAAGGTGAGGGGTCAGTAGTATAAGGTGGGCTATGATGTAGTTTGCTTGCCAAGTAAAAAGCTACAACACAGCAGTGGCACTGGGGGGGTCATGTCCAAGCTCAAGGATCACATGACAGCCACAGTTACCAGGCTGCAAGAGTAAAGTCACACTGATGGCTGCAGCTGTGAAGGGTAAAATCACAACTGAGTCACATGCAGGGGGTAAAGAGCCGTCTGCTCCGTTCAATATTTGTAACTCACTTCATGTGTGCCATGAGAGAAGTTCATTCTTGCAATGTTCATCCCCGCCTTGATCATTTCCTTAGCCATCTCCACCGATCGCGAGGCAGGTCCTGCATGGAGGGAGGCGAATGTTGATGGGATTTCGCAGAGAAATCAAATCGGTGAATTTTGTTTGAGTCGAACCGATTGTGCAGACGATGCCGGTGTTGCGGGACACGGCCGGCTCAGAGTCGATGTCCAGCAGGCACATGTGCTCAATGTTGGTGTCTGCCATGGCAGCAGGCATCTGCTGCATGTGGATGATAGAAGAGGCCATATCCTTTGACTTCGACATGACTGGATCCGTGTCAGGAAAAGTCCTATGGAGACACAAAAGGGAAGAAACGTTGTGATCAATCAGATCAATTCAATTAATTTCATTTTTATTTAGGTAGTGCCGGATCATAAAGTTATCTCAAGGCACTTTACAGGTGCTGCAGAAAAAGATAGAACCCAACTTTTCCCACACGATCAAGCACTTTGGCACAGAGACAAGGAAAAACGTCCCTTTATCAAGCAGAAACCTTGAACAGAACCTAAGAGTCATAGTGGGCGGCCATGCGTCTGGACCGGTTGGGTAGAGAAAGAGAGAGGCAGAGGTAGAAAGACAGAGAGCCAAGGACAGATAGGCGGAGAGACAAAAACAGAGACAAGGACAGAAAGTGATAGAGAGACAAATAGAACAGCATGTAGATCAGTCCCTGACAAGTCTCCCTCTGACATGCAACATATAACAGATACAGGAGACGCCTTCTTTCATAGGCTGCAAACAGATGACATTCCAGGTGACCGCTTTCAGTTTGGTCTGAATTTGCAGTTTGCAACACGTTCTACAAGAGGTCTGAGAGGAGGCGTTCAGACTACAGGATTTAACACGACACAACTGTGAAACAATATATCATATTGGTAAGAACGCCTTTCGTCCTCAGGTGGGAATGAAATACAGCGTGGGAATTTACAAGAATATGAAGTTATGGGTTGGGATTAGCCATTAGAATCCGTGAATTACTTGTTATCAATGTCATATACCTAAGAAAAACAAAGTTCTTGATGCCCCCAGTTAAGAATTATCAATTATCATCCTGCCAGTGTATTTCAATGAAAAACAATTTAGAAAGAAGTTATTTGAATTTTGTTTATGATAAAGTCCAGCACTACATTGAAAAAGTATTTATATTGCACTAAGGCAAAAATACAAATATAAAAAGTACAATGCAGGATTCAGTGCACCACCTGTTATATAAATAATACAACAGACAAAGTCTGTGCATGGAGACAGCGAGCTAGGACACTATTTGTGCTTATATTACAACATTCACTAAAATAACTTGACCTGAGTATTTATGGACAGTACAAACATATGAGGAAAAACACATGCTAAAAAAGAGACACTTTATATATATATATTTATATACTCACACGATAGTCAGTTACTGACAAGAGTAATGATTAAAAAGCTCCTAGTAATTACTTTTCAATTCATTTGACAGCTCACAATGCATCATTGTAACTTTATATTGCTTTTTATATGTTTTTAATATTATACTTTTATATTTCTATTAATGCACTATTTCTTATTTCTGAGTTTTGTTGAGTGGAGCACTGTTGCTGATGGAATTACCCTCTAGGATTAATAAAGTATTCTGAAAACTGATTTGACTTCACTATTTATTTGAGTAAGTATTGATTTTAAATCCTCTGTTATTCGGTAGGCTCGTACTCACCTACTGGGTTATCTTTGCAGGGACGAAGGCGCCGCTGGTTCAACCCGAGACCTGAGACTTTATGCTCCTCACTAACCGGAACTACTTTTCTCTTTTCACGAGATATAGTGCATGCAATTTAAGGAAATATTTCACTTGTGGTCAAACATAAAAAAAACAAACATTTCATGTATGATCTTTCATGTATGTGACTCAAATGCGGAGAGAAATTCTTAGCTAAACAAAAATAATTTGGACAATATTCAGGAAGGTACGTCGCAGCAACATTCCCTCTTACGCTCGTGCGTAATTACGCACAGCTGATATGGTCTTCGCGCAGCGAAAATCTACATCGCGCACAAAAAAACAAATCCAACCTAAATTGAAAATAACATAAATTGTGAAAATTCATTCTGCGCTATTCTCCACTGTGCGTCAGTGAGTGGCCGGTGACTGGCTGCTCCGGCTAATGATGAGATTCACATGTTTTTACGCATCAAATAGACGCCATTGTAGTCGGAGTTCCAGGACTCTCGCGGGACCACAGAACACACATCCTATGCTTGTTGATTTTATCTGTTTTATTTGTTGATTTTTATCGCTTGTTTTTATGTTATTTATTATGGGAACTGCTTTCCTTCCTTTTTTAACTTATGTTCTATTGATTTATATCATGTTTTTACTTTACTCAAGGATATTTGGGGATTGGTCATTATGAGTGTGTTGAGTCTGATGCGAAATACACTTATTAATGAAATTCCAACTGCTTATAAACCAATCAAACCCTAGTATGACCCGAGTATGACTCAGATGGGATCTCGCTCTTCAACAGTGCCATCAAGTGGTTGAAGTGAATTTAGTTGCTGTGTGAGTTTCAAGCTGAAACTGAAATGTGGAATTATTGTTAAAATAAATGCTGTAAATGTTGCACCCCCCCTGAGAGACATGTTGACTCTCCTCAGCACATGCAAGTTTGGATTTGGTTGCTTTACATGCTTGCTGTTCATGGTGATGGCAGCACTGTGAACGATGTCCGCCACATATTAAACACCCACTCATGTCCAATTGGATTACTCTGAGAAAGGTGCTCGTGGAGAGGAGACCTGCACTGATGAATGGAGTGTCTAATCCAGCCAGACTGCAGCAGCAGGCGGCGGCTAACAAGGGTAACTGCTGATTAAGGTCAGGCTGCAGCACAGCAAGCAGACAGGAGCACCAATAAATGTTGAACGAAAATCACCAGGCCTCCAACCAACCGAATCTTCCACCAGGGAACCTTGACTTGAAGATCGTCCTGGACCGGGACACCTTACTCTGAGCTGACGATGCTGACACCACATGGATGGGACAGGCTGGACCGGAGGATTAGGCTGTCAGCATGCAGCCGATCATGTGACACAAGTCCATGAGGGACCTCCCTTCAAAGGCGGAGAGAACAGCAAAGACAAACAGCCAGGAATATTCTGTTTCTGCAGGACGCATGGACACCCCACATCTAGTGGTTTTTAAAAAAAAAATATGTAGATATCGTTATTTGCTCATCGGGTGGATGTGGAGTGGACAGATTGCTTCTTGGGAAGGAAAGGTAAGAACTTGTGTGACTGACATCATGAGCAAATTATTGTTTCTCCTGATGTTTGGATAATTATATCAGACGTTTAGATTATTTCCCTGAAGACGCTGAGCAGGGAGCTAAATAAGCACTACATTAAACCTACAATTATAATCATATTATACTCAGTATGTATGTGACGTTAGGAAATAACTGATTCATGCATGGTTGTCCAGCAGAGCGTTAATTCAGACTTCTGGCTGTTGCCGAAGGGGAGCTGAACACATGGTGAGTGTGTCATTATGATCAATGGTTATTACCATGGTCTGATCTGAATTTTGGGGAAAGTATTTGTTTGCATTGACAAACAGGAAGACACTCTTTTTCAGAACTGAAATCACCAACTGATTGATTAGCTGATTAGTTTTGGAATAAATGTAAGTAATGTAAGTTAATTAAGATCCATGTATTGGATTTAAATGGTACATGTTTTACACTAAATAAAAATAACGAACATCATGGATTGTTGAAGACAGTAATCGTTAGTGCATATTCTATCTTGTTTGCCACTACCGCAATGAGTTGCGTCATTTTATGCAAAACAACTGCTTTATCCTTCAGAGTAGATGTCGTGTCAGCAACAGTCTAATCTGCACGATTAGTCCATTGTGTCTAATTAGCAGCATAAATAAGAGGATCTTTTGCTTTCAAATGTCTTCCAGGAGACTGAGTGTGAGCAGTGGCGCGACAGTCAAACGGAAGACAGCAACACCGAGGACATCCTGAGTGGATTCCATGTAAGCATTTCATGCATTAGTGCAAGTTGTCATCACAGATTTACAATTACAGAAATTGCCACGCGTAAAGTCTTGAAAGTCTCAAGGTATCGAATTCATTATTATAAAAATAATGAAAATGCCTTATAACGCTATATAATAACTGTAAGCCAATAGTTAGGCATTTAAATCCAAGTGTTTAGTTTAAAAAGTGAGAATTTATTATCAGTTCTAACAGTATGTGATCAAGGGTTAAAATTAAACAGTTGATCACACACTGTTGTAAGTTTCTAAATCATGAATAAAACGTTTATTCTCTAGTAGCTTGAAAAAAGAGGACTCAAAATCCAATCATGAGATTTCTCCAGGAGCATTTAGCAACATCCTGAGGCCATCACTATTAATGTAATTAAATTAAATTAAATACAGTTGACAAATACTTTAATAAACCCAGTTGTCATTAGACTTCTTACAATGGTGCAGCTTTAAGTTATACGTTGTTTATGTGCTGACTATTAGTGTAAATAAAATAGGGGTCAGTAGGATGAAGTCTAAAGTTGTAACCTTCAGCCATTGTTCTGAGCGTCTGAGTGGGTTAATCCCTCGGCCTCCTGCAGCTCTGAGCTGTTTGCGCCGTGAGATGAGTGTGTGTTGCCGTTTGTCTTCGACAGGAGGGCGGCGCCGCTAACCTTTGTCGCCACCCCCAGCTGGAGGCCGACATCGCGGCGGTCAGGACTTTGTATTCAGACTCCGCAGTCTCTACTGGGTCAGATCATCTACCTTCATTGTGGCCTTGAAGGAAATCATCTCTGCTGCCTTCATGCAACACCTCTCCTTTTCCTTCTCTCCTATCAGAGTTTACGGTTTAATTGACGGTGTGGATGTCGACTTAAATATAAACACAGGTTTTTTGGATGTAAGTTAAATGTACAAAGCATTCAGTCAAGTAGAGTCTACAGAGATACTTGTTTGGGTTTAAGATGATTACACTGTTTACTACCCACAGAAGGAGGTGACTAAAGCCTGGAGGATTAACCCGTCAGAGCCCATTGTTATCCGTCTGCACTTCTCCCTGTCTCAGTATCTGGATGGGCCGGGTAAGCTTCAAAATCCCTGCTGCAATCCAGCTTCACTGACAAAACACATTGTCTGATTTGGTGATGTTTCTCACTGCAGTGCCTTCTGTCAAAGTCTTTCAATTGCCCAACAAGGATCATTTCTGCCTTGGGAAACAACTGCAGAAGTGAGTGGCCCTTCCTTTATTTCAACAGGAAGGACCTCGGTGATCCAGATTATATCAACACATTTCCTTTTGACAGAAGGCAGATCTCCAGATTTTAGGAATTTGACCTTTTTCTATATAGCTCTGTAAATCTTTTGTTCAGAGCTGGACTTGACAGACCTCTTTGTTTCTGTTCCCCAGTATTCTCGCGGTCTTCTTATCCCAGGAGTGGAAACATTTGACCAATGAGAACATCGTTCGAAGGAAGAGGAGACAAACCTGGTTCAGGCCAAGTGGAACCATCAAGAAAGTTCGTGCAAAGCGTAACATCTGACTCCCACCATCAATGTCAGATGTTTTTTCACTGATTCAACCTGTTCTTCAGTCTCTATTCCACGCTGCCTCACTCGCCATGAGCAGGCCCGATGGACAGAAGGAATCTTCAAGGATCAGTCTACCAGCAATGAAACGCAACCCGTTCTCTCATCGTACAACTTCCTACACCGTCAAGAATCCGTCAGGAGAGCTCTTCGCTTACACACCGAGTGGAAAGGCAGGGATTGTCTCCTCAGCGCTGTCGTTCTCTATTCCTCCCTGTTACATTTGAGTTCTTTAAGTCTTTAAATGTTTGTGTCCTTCCTCCACAGAGGGTGGTGGTGTCAGCGGTTAAATCATCAGCACACCTTAGTACCAGACAGCTGATGGAGCTGCTCTTCTCCTCCCAGGCCATCAGGCACTGCAAGACCAGCCCGACCCTGCAGCATGGCTTCCTGGTTCAGGTAAAGCTGTGAGAAATCAAATGACTTCATCTGACTGTTCCAGACTCGTGGGTGCTTCAAACTGGCATTTATGGCTAAAACAACCTGCAACTTATGCTACATTAAATCAGCCTTAGTAATAAAAAACACACTGGTTTTTATACACCACTATTAGCAAAGGCCGTAAGATTGAAGGTGTACAGTCATCTCTCTCGGGTGTTACGTTCAAGGACCCCCGCAATAGCTAAAAATCCACGATGTAGCGACACCATAAATATTGTATTGTATTGTATTATATTATATTATATTATATTATATTATATACACCTCCCCTGGGAAGCATCCTAAATAGATGCGACAGTCACCTCAGCTGACTCCTCTCGATGCTGAGGAGCAGCGGCTCAACTCAAATAAACTTCCAACCAAGTTAATCATAGATTTCATTTCTAACGTTGATCACTGTGTGCACAGGTGATGAGGTATGCTGAGCAACGGCTGCTAACGCTGAATGAATACTGTGTCCTCTGTGATGAGCGCCACGTGTTCCAGAATGGCCCCATGTTAAAGGTAGGCCCTCACAAAGACACAAGATGGTGGCTTCATCTCGACTGCTAACGTATCACCGCTGCTCTGCCGGGTGTGTTTCTAGCCAGCGGTTTGCACCCGGGAGCTGTGTGTGTTTTCCTTTCATACGTTGGGGGTCATGTCTGGAGCTACAGAAGAGGTTGCCACCGGTGCCGAGGTTTGCAGCACATGTAATCTGTCTTATCATACAATGTTTGAGCTGTACTGAAGCAGCATCTGTTCTACAGGTAGTTGACCTGCTGGTGGCCATGTGCAGAGCCGCCCTTCAGTCTTCACGCAAAAGTATCATATTTGAACCGTACCCGTCTGTCGTTGATCCCTACAACCCCAAAATTCTGGCCTTCAGTCCGCAGGTATAGACTGAACTAATCTAATTGATTTGAATTATCTAATCATTATGTCGGTTCTTCATACTGTAATACTACATTCTTTTATTGTGGCAGAGGAAGAGCTACAAAAGGCTGCAAAAAGCTCTGGACGGCATCTTGTTGATCCGAAGGATGGCTCAGGTGATATTCAAATTAATCATCAACTGGTTCTCTAGTCTGAACGTTGGACAATATGCATTAATTTTACATGGGTTAAACTGAATTTAATCACATTCAGGGTCCATATTCTGAAATAAAGAAACAAATGGACACGATCGACCCTCTAGCACATCCTTTACTACAATGGTAAATGGCATAATCTAATACTTTTGTTTTAAGTCATGTTTTAAAAATGCAACTATTTCTTTGACTCATTTTCTAATTGAATGTTTGTATGATTGACACAGGATTTTAGCCAGCAACAGATCACACATTGTCAAACTTCCACTGAATAAGGTATGATATCATTTAAAGTACTAGTAGATTAAAAATAACCAAATATGACTTTTGTAGTTTGATACAAACTTCACTCTCATCCATTTTTCTTATTCCTTGGTGCACAATAGCAACTTAAGTTCATGCACACACCTCATCAGTTCCTGCTGATCAGCAGCCCTCCATTTAAAGAGGCTCATTTTCAAAGTGCCAGGAAGCTTTATGGCAGCACCTTCGCTTTCCAGTGAGCAAAAGAAAACATAAACCCTTCACATCAACACTACAGTTTCCCTCCTTTGTGCACTAATACCTTTTATTTATTTATTTATTTGTTTACATTTTTTAGTGGCTCCCACATTGAAAACTGGCACTCCATTCTGAGAAATGGGCTTGTTAACGCATCTTACACAAAGTTTCAGGTAGAGTATGATCCTTAAAAAATGGTTTACTATTATCTGACTAATATAATAATTTAAATCTGATGTCAAAGGAGATTTCTGAATGAATATTTGCCACACCTTTACCACTTTTAAGATGCATGGAGCCGCATATGGAAAAGGCATCTATTTGAGCCCTATTTCAAACATATCATTTGGATATTCTGGTAAATATTCACATTTTTTAATAAGAATAAGATCTACAAAGATTACTTATTAGATCTAATTTGTTTTTTTAATTGTCTTTTTGTAAAGAGATGGGTCAAGGGCAACATCAAATAACCAGCAAAGAGCAACTCTTAAAGAAATACAACCAAATAAAAAAAATCCAGGTGGATTATCTCCTTAATTCCTTTACATGTGGACTCAATCTCCTAAATAAAATAATTTATTCTGTGTCTTTGTACCTTTTTTTGCACAACTCCTCTATTCCTGTCTGGTCTCAGGAACAGCCAGGAAAGAGCAGGTTTCTAGAAAGTAGGAACTTGAACTGCATTGCTCTCTGTGAAGGTATATTTTGAATCTAAATATCTGATTTTATTTTATACTACATATTATTTTATAAGAGATGTTTCTATGTCTTGACAGTAATAACTTCAAATGATCTTCAAAAACATGGAAACATTTGGGTGTGTCCAATACCTGACCATGTGTGCACCCGTTTCCTGTTTGTGTGAGTGTCACAGAAAGAAGCGGAACCCTTTCTGCCTCCCAATGTCTAAAGAAATATCCACGCTTCATTTTAGATTTCCACAGCATCCTGCTTTCTTCTTTCACAGGTATGAGAATGGCCAGGTGGGAAACGTCCACATCAACACTCAGGAAGCTGGAATCCACAAGGAAATTTTACAAATAATTGCCTCAAATTCCTGCTGAAGTTGAGAAGCAAGAGAACACACCGACTGAAAATGCATCTGGATTTATTTGTGGTTAAAGCCATTGCATTTTACTTTTCATGGCTAGGCAAGATACAGAAAACAATGAGGTGATGGAGAAAAATACCAAAATCAGTTTGCAGAGAATATTTTCTGTTATCTGCAGATAAATATCAGATGAAGTTTGTCAAATCATGGACACGGAAAGCCTTTGCAGCCTTATATCTTTACACATTGGTCTGAACTGTCCTCCTTGTTGTTACACTTTTTCCATGGCTAATATATATTTTTAAATAAAAAAATTCAATATGTAATATAATATTTGTTCTTGTTGTTAAATCAATGTCACATTTTGCGTTTGCTTTTTGCAGAAACTAAATAGATATATATATATTTTTTCCACTTCAAAAGTTGTGAAATAGTTATTTAAGTAGAGGCATTGATCCCTGGTAGGCCACAAATCCACTTTAGGGCATTAACAGTCGGTGCTATATTTATGTTATATATTAGCGAGAGTACACTTGGCTGTCAAAACGAGCTTACTCCTGTCCTTTTACAATATATTTATTCTTTTTCAAAACATCTGTAAATTTCGGGAGGCATTGAGGAAGGGTAAAACATTGTGAAAACAGGCTGTGTATACGATGGATACAATAAAAACCTTCAATGGTTATAATCCTAATATGTCTGTTTGGCAGGCCGCTCCACTGGTGAGCCTTGCATTCTGCAACACTAGTCAATTGTTCATAGCAAAGCAGATGTGCCACAGGGTCACACATGCATAACAATCAAGTTCTATTAAAAACAAGATAATGATTTTCTTTAGACCACCATCATTATCCACATTAAATATATATTATTCACTGCTGAGCAAATATTTGTCATTTAATTTGCCATCAAGGATAGTGGACTATTCTCCGGGGGGAAACAGCAGTAATTAGCTGAATTGTGTTTACATTATTTAAAAAACATACATGTGCCCGTTGTTCGAGTCAATGAATACGGCGTGTATATCACCCAGTGAGGCAGAAACACACCATTATAACAGCATACTGGTTCCACATGAGGCCAACGGCTGCCCTCTGGCCATCCCTCTTTGCTCAGTTACTTTGAAGAAAGCTTTGAGGAAAACACGTCTCTGTGTATCTTCTTACAGATTAATCTATGCTCTGTGTTTCCTGGTACTGCGGCGAGTATGATTGTCCTCATAAATGTCACTGATTGAAACAAAGCAAAAACTAGGTAGCAAGCATTTTCTGGGTCAGCCCAGCGGGCGATTAGTGAAGACGCTGCAGTAGCCCCGAGGAAGACGTTATGGCTCTGTGATGAGGGGAAGTCATGCTGAAAGTCAGGATTTATTGTGGGTTGCCTTAACTATTATATTAATCTGAAAATGTTTACCGCTGTGAAATTGTATTGCGGGACAATTACATCAAGAATGGACGATGTCAACGATACGCAGAAAAACAAAAGCTTATTTCAGCTGTGTTTCTTGTTAAACTTCCGTTTAAATTAAAGCAAGCGCATGAATGAATAAAATATCTCAGCCCCAAATGCTAATGAAAATGTGCCTTCAAAATCACCTAATATGAGCACAGTAAATGTTGCATGTGCCTTTAAGAGCACTATGTCCTGCTCGCCATGTCTCTCTCTGAGCCTCATGTGTTTGTTGGCATCAGCTGTCCTCAGTGCTGAATAGAGCAAGGACATCTTTTCCTTCACATCAATGGGATTAGAGCAAGAAAGACCCACTTCACACTTCTGGCTGCCAGTTCAGTGCTCAGAAGACCAAGTGGACCCGTCAATTTAGGGCGGAAAGAAGATCTCAAATATCCCACGTTTGGATTATACAAAATGTATCACTTTTTATTTCTATATGATGGAAGAGACACGTGATTCTGATGTCAAGGGAGATACTCAAATAAGACGACACGGCACATCTTCCAGTTACTTTTCATAATTTTCTAAAAGATGACTGAACCCAGTTGCCAGATGAGAAGTTCAAATACTACCAGCAGCTCCATGCTGGAACTGCAGTCTGCTTCATTCAGCTCTGATGCCCTGGCTTCATCATTGTCTCGGCAGCTTGGCCAGAGCAGCTTCAGGAGAGTCAGATGCGCAGAGGACAGCTGTCCCTGTCCGATACCTGGCCTGGCATCAGACGTCCTGCACATGAACGTGAAAGAAGGGAGCAAGATCCGCAATTTGCTGCGGTTTGCGACAACCCGCATGCAAGAGGAAGAAAAGGATGGCCATAGGACGACAATAAGGCAGGTGGTATTTGCTGGCTCAGGTAGAGGAGTCACCAAGACCATCACCTGTGTGGAGATTCTGAAACGAAAAGTGGCAGGGCTCCACCAGGTGTCCAAGCTCTACTACAAGACGATGAAAGAGGTCGGGGAGAGTCCAGAGCAAGGAGCACCAGCTGTAAGAAAGCAGAAGACCGTCCCTGGAATCTCTATTCTGCTCTCTAAAGACCCTCTGGATCCCCAGGAACCTGGATACCAACCCCCCCAAACCTTCAATGTCCCCACGGAGGACGCAGATCACAGTCCTTCCTCACAGCACATAGCCAAGAGAGTCTGTCTGGATGACGCCGCTGTGTGTTCTCCAAGAAGGCGCAAATTCTTAATGCATCACATGAAATATTAGAAACTTCAAAGGATGCATGGTTTGTGAGTTTTAATGATGTCTTTTGGAAGCATTAAATTTGTCTGAAATCTGAAATAGCCCCCAATTTCAGCTTTTTTTAAAAATGTATGTTGGATATTCAGCGTCAAGTGATTGTTTGCCATTACATTGTTGTTATTGCTGTTATTGTTGATGGCAGTCATAAGGGCTGTCCGATGCTCTACTACAGGGAATAAGAGAATACATCTGTTCGTGTCGGTGCTAACGAATGAAGGAATGATGGACACAGGAATATTCATATGTAAAACTCTATGTAATTATACTATGTATGATTTTACTGTCTATATGTATTTTGTGACAGTAAATATTCCTCTATTATTGTCATTATTCCGTCTGGTTATCGTGTCTGTTGGAGAAAAGGTGATTTAAGGATATTTGGTGGACTTGTTCCCGAGTTCCTGTAAAGATAGAATAACTGTTTAAAAAAATAAATAAACATTACACGTATTAGTTGCTGTAGGTCAAAGTTATAACCAGTAGGTCAAAATACAGGAAAACATATGAATATTTCGCATATTGCGCATGCGCAGTTTGGACTAGTTTAGGCGACCGTCAGAGCGAAGGACTCACTTCCTCGTGGGGAATCTCACCGGCTAGTTTTGCTCGTTCCCTCATCATGTTCAGAGCTGCCGTCCGACTCTCGGTCTCCGGTGTCCGGAGTTTGACTCGCACGAAACCGGCGTGTCAAGGTACGCGTTCGTTTACCGATCACCTCTGATTGATATTGTATAATTTGACATTTGGTGCAGCAGCCAGGACGAAATCTAATGTGGCCTTCAGCCCATTGGAGCAGCTAAGCTAGTTATTTTACATTAGCTTAGCCAGGTTATCTTAACCATCATTTAGAGCAAGGTGCGCCGTTGAATGTGTGAATATTTCGGTCAAATCGTGTAGTATTCAGTTCTGATATGCTGACTGTGTTCGCCTATAAAACGCCGGTGTGTAGCGTCTGTGCCCTTGCCATGACCCGGTGGGAAGGATGAGAGTGCGGCCTGCTGAGCTGCTGCGGATGCTAGCATGCTAACGCTGTATTTTTGTTAAATATTTTCTAGCTTTTATAACAGTGGTTTATGGATTATTACAGACAGCAACCACCAGGAAGTACGTGAATTGTGAGAATTACGAGGTTTGACCAATAGTTTTACCTTTTTATACCGGAAGGTTTTTGTTTTACCGGATGCACGATATGCACTTTATGCTAACCGAGTACTCGTTTTCATATTTCCACTTTCTCACACAAATATCGCACCAGCCGTAGTACAATCACGAATGAACAAATATTTTTTGTCCGTATGTACTTTGTGTTGTGCAGTGCGCGTCATATCCGGGTGGTTTAGCTTTAATAGCTACACTGCATTTGCCCTTATTCCACTTGGGCCTAGGCTTGATACCCTTGACTGTGCTCGCCCTTCTGCCTTGCCTCTAGATGTCGCTGTGCTTTGTTTGCTTGCTCGTAAGTCCCAAGTATAAAACTACAATCTTGTTTACTGCACAGCTCTTTTGACCTCGAGGAGTTACTCTCATGAGAAGCAGGAGACCGATGAAGAGTTTGACGCCCGCTGGGTCACCTATTTCAGTAAACCAGACATCGACGCATGGGAGCTGAGGAAAGGTACGTGATTTAATACGCGTTGGTGTAACGTAAGGAAATTCTTGCATACATCTACAGATGTGAATCTGCTTTCTTGCTCCAGAAGGCAGTTTATCTTCTTCTTCATTGTTTTAGCAATATTCCACTGTGCGGCCCTATTCTGTGAACAATGAGCACATGAAACTCAAAAACACACGACTAACTTTTTATACACAATATGAAGTTATGAGGCCCAAGTACTATGGTAGAACAATTTTATAAATCGTGTCCAACATGCGATAGCTGCATATCAGTCTGAGCTAAGGCTGGTGTTTCTTTTCACTACTTTACTCAGACATTTTTACTCGAGACAAAGTGATAATGAAAATTTCATGTGATGTGTGTCTACCTTTTTGATTTATGGAGGTAATGCTCTCTAGTGGGGGGGGGGGGGGGGTCGTATCAGTCCATTGTTGTATTCACTCAATCATCATCTTTTATTTGTTTATTTAATTTATAGAGCTCCTCCCCTACAGGTGGTATTGTTGGATTGTTGTAGAAACACTGAATATGCGGCTACAGTGCGGAGCATGAGTTTCTGTATTGTAGATTGTTTTATGGTTGAAGTGTTCTAATATTTTGATACCAAATTTTTGATTTTCACAAGCAGCAAGCCATAACTATTGAAATAACAATAAGGGCAATGTTTATTTCCATTTGTTTAATAAGTCAAAAATACACGCATTGCACTGGTTCTGTTTTTATTTTATTACAGGAAAAATGAACTTTTCCATCCATCCACGCTCTCGTAGAAGAGGCAGCCTCTGCCGTCTCGTCCGCCGCTTTATCAACGGGTGTTCTCTTGTTTTTTTTAGGTGCACCTGTGGCACCGCTTCTCTTGGTTTCTGACTAATGTCCAGTTAAAACCTGTTATTCCATCTTCCAGGGATGAACACATTGATTGGATATGATCTGGTGCCTGAGCCCAAGATTATCGACGCAGCACTGAGAGCCTGCCGGAGGTTAAACGACTTGGCCAGCGCTGTCCGGATTTTGGAAGCTGTGAAGGTAAGGAAAGAAACTGTCTAATCTTTTTAAGAAACCAGGTTATTGCCTCACAGCTTGTTTGTAGCTGCCTGTCCTAAGTGTTTATTTATTTCCTCAGGACAAAGCTGGACCTCATAAAGACATCTACCCGTATGTGATTCAAGAGCTGAGGCCGACTTTAGACGAGCTCGGTATCTCAACGCCTGAAGAGCTTGGCATTGATAAACTGTAGATCAAGTAAGTGTCAAAATTCTCTATTAAGTTGTATGCAGATTTATTATGGGATGGCTTTCTAATAGAAATGTTTGTTTCAGATCTGATTTCAGTGGATCCCCCCCCGGACACAGAGACCTTTTTATCCTACATCTTTGCCTCAAAAAATATGTGTTGTATTTAATTTGACCTTTATTAAGTTCTTTTGCTTGTATAATATTGAGCCTAATAAAGAAAATGTATCTTCACGGAATCTCGCAAGAATGTTTGGGATATTTTTTTACATCTAAAGTTTGAATATTGTTGAGGTGATACCTCCAGGGCATTGCTTTGCAGTTCGTGTTCTCTGGTCTGGATCGCTCTGCGACTCGTTCTTTACCACAAGGGAGCAGCATTTGTCATGAATGTAATGTAATCATTGTACTGTACTCAATCTACGTGCCGTCGGCTTTCATTTCAGGGAAAACGTGATAAAATAAACCAATTCAAATGCATGTCGGTGTTATTTTATCAAATTCACGCCCGTGGGCCTACCTTTAGTAGCTGTAGGTTGGCTCTGGGACGAAACTGGAAAACCGAGAGAACCCACACAGGCGTGTGGAAACGCCACAGAAAAGATTCCTGGGCACCAACGTGGATTTGAATTTTTACCTCGGCCAAGGAGGTTGTTTTGTCTGTCTGACAGTTAGCTACATAACTCTAAAAAGTTACTGACGGATCTTGACTAAAGTTTCAGGAAATGTTGGGAATGTTACCAGGAAGAGATGGCTACATTTTGGTGATGATCCAGAAGAGATCCTGGATTCTGGATCACTTTTAACCTTTTGGTAACGTTGCGGTCAATGGACCTTCGGAATTTGTCCAATATCTCAGTTGATTATTGACCGGTGTCTGTGGACTTTGACAGTCATGTAGGGTGGAGACCTATCTCACCGCCATATTTTATCCGGATTAGATCTAGATCTCAAGATTTGTCAAATCAAAACTATGGGTAATTTCGAATGGGGAAATTGCCTGCGCAATAATTGGTTTCTGTTTTCTGATAACATTTCAGTGCTTTCGTGTCCAAAAAATACAGATTAAATAAATGTCGGACTAATTTTTGGTGTAAATTACAATATAGCGGGACTGAGCTGCTTGGCGGAGGTCTGCGCTCCGAGTGCTTTTCTAAGGCTGTTGCCTTTTTCTGTGAGGAATAGCAGCGCTACCCACTGCGCCACCTTCCGATTTCAAATCGATAAATTCAATAAAACTCCATGGGTTTTAAATCGACTCGAATTATTCACGCTACTATGAATGCATGAAGTAAAGACGGCCAACAGTCCCTTGAAAACATGTTGGGATCTTTCTTTTACGCTTACTTCACCCTGCTCCGGGGCAGGTAGGGGCACCGCAGGGCAATGAAGGCAATCACGGGGAATGTGCACGTAATATATGCTGTAAAGGTATGGCTGATCTTCCTGAGGAGAAGGTCCAGTCCGCGGGGTTGACTCAAATATGATTTACTTTTGCGCACAGAGTGGAGGGCGCGTTGCGCGAACCCTGTAAGTTAATAGAAGTGGGTGCAGGAAACCCACTTTACGAGCTTTCTGCATGGGGCGGGCCTTTCATTCATCTGGGCTGGGGTGGGTGGGGGTGTAGGCCACTCGCTGAAAGACAATCAGAGATGTTTGCGTTTCCATGCGCAGTGACCAGGGAGGCGCAGCGCACGGCAGAACTACCCCTCCTCCAGCTCCAAATACCCCCCCGACGTCCGCATTACGGGGAGGCTTTAGATCAAATCAGACCAGAAGGATCCGAAATGTTTGAAGACTGGTCCTGAGATGCGATTGAATTCCACGGCAGCAAAGAAGGGACGACGAGACACGACCTGTTGGCGAGGATGGATTACTCGAAGGCGCAAATGGTGAGCGCGTCGACGACTGATTGGAAACGTTCCATCTCGTGATCGTTACAGTAACAAAGCAAACGACCGGTTCTCGCAATGTTCTTTATTCTCAGAAACTTGTCGACCGAGTTCTCTTTGTAGTTATT
The DNA here is from genome assembly GCF_040956055.1 of Brachionichthys hirsutus. Taxonomy (NCBI): domain Eukaryota; kingdom Metazoa; phylum Chordata; class Actinopteri; order Lophiiformes; family Brachionichthyidae; genus Brachionichthys; species Brachionichthys hirsutus. Next base: position 5,669,453 of record NC_090901.1, read on the forward strand.
GATCCGGTTATTTATTGCTTGTTTTATTTTTTTAATGCAGGCTTTTTATTCGCATTCATTGTGATCAGATGTAGAGTTTATCTTTAGTTCATGAAGCCTAAGAAACGTGAAATCAATTATCAGCAGAGCTTTGTGGGGAACTTGCGTCTCTTTCTGCTAAATTCTGCAGCTGAATTATCGTCGGCCTGTTTTCTGTTAATAATTGTCTCAGACCATCGAGCTTTGTTTCTCTTGCTCGAGGCCTTTCCTGTAAAACATTTTCGGTCCAACTTGGATTTGTGTTTGGCTCCAAAATATATTTAGACAGCTTTATGTAAAAAAAAAAGTACTCAACAAGTTGCCTGCTTTATTATTATTTGTTAAGGCAGGATCCGGATGATTTGCTACCAAATATACAGAGTCAACTAACATATCACATTTCCTAATTTAAGAGAGTAATTTGCATTTATTTATTTTTTTCCAGGCAAATTTCACGGAGGGAGTCACTTCAGCTGGATGTGCACAGTCAGGCCCTGCTGGGATAAAGCTGGAGGCAGTGATGGAGCAGCTGCAGAGACAACAAGAGGCCAAGCTGGAGATGAGCCTGCAGGAAAAACATCTCCTTCAAGCTCAGCTCCTGTTCGCTCAGCGCGCCGCAGCAGCCGGAGCCTCTGGATCCAGACCGGATCAAGCGCCTCAACAAGTTCTGGCTAACAATCTCAGTAGAATAGGAAGGGATGTGCAAAACGAACGCTCCGCTGAGGAGGAACAGGAAATGGCCGGAAAGAATAATGAGGAATTGGAGGAAGATGAAGATGAAGATGAGGAGGAGGACTGTGGGTCTCACCGGCATTCTAAGAAACCTAAACTCCAGCGAGACGCAGGCTTTCCTTTCCATCCTTATTCCTCGCCTCATGTGTCTGCTCTGAAGCAAATGTCCGGATCTCCTCCTTCAGCAACGAAGCAGGAGCATGAGATGGAGCTGCCGTCTCCTGCCGGCCTTCAGGCCTTCACATCACCCAATGGCTTCACCGACTGGGGCTACGATGATCCATTTAAACAGGTAAGACATCTGTGAGTTTGCAAATCGTTGTTTTTCTTCATTTGTTTTTTCTGACTGGATGGTTTGCCATCTTTTATGTTGAAGTTTTGAATGTTTTTTCCCCTAGAAGTTATATAATCTGGAATTATTTTTGTGATGAAAACTTGTTAGAAGTATGAAGATCAATGGCTTAAACGACGGTTGTAATGATTTCCTCTAGTTTCCGTGTTTAGTCGCCTCCATCTTTAGCTTTACGCGACCATTTCATGGAATCAACGCGTCTGAAGACCTGGACAAATCTGCACAAGCCTCGCCGGGTCGGACAGCCATCGTTTGCTCCCTGTTTGCAAGCTTACTGTGCGTCCTTAAATGTAGAACAGGCGGGATGAAGGCACCTGTTTGCTCTCAGCCTCGGCTGGTGTAACTCGCGGTAGAGAGGGACTGAGGCGCTCTCCGGGTGCTTTTCTAGCTACATTCCATTTTTTCCAGTCCTTGTGGATTGAACAGATGACGTTACAGAACGGCTTCAAGTGTTGCAGCGTGCATTGACCTGTTAATTTGTCATTTACATATCTAAGGTAATCTAACCCCTAATAAAAAGCAGCCAACAAAAGAAAGCCTCTCCTGACCTGCAGACTGAATACTATCAGCATCCCCAGGCAGGGATACGTGAAAACTCTGTGAGCAATTAACCGAAAGCTCTTTGTTAATAGATCCGCAGTAGGTCTCACTTGCTCATCAATAAGGGGAGGGGGGGGGTTGATTTCCATTTGATGGTGAAAAGACTGGGATGTTTATCTACTTTCACATCAATACACTTTCTGGTGGGGGAGTAGATCCTTTATTGGTGATTCAAGGCTGTAAAGCCGTTAGAATTTGGCACAGCTCTGCCTCCACAGGCAGTTTTAACTGAAAAGCGGACAGTTGAACACCAATTTAACATTTAGACACGGAGTCATAGAAAATAGCCATAGCATCCATTTACTATCCATTTAACTAGATGATGGCGCCTGAAGATGGACGTCTCTACGCTCACACGGAGATCTTTGCTGGCTTTTTTTTTTTTTTAGAAGCACACGACATGGTCTGTGTATTTTATGACCTTCTTTCCTACTCGGGGGGGGGGGGGGGGGGGGGGGGGTGGTAACTCCGATACTGTTTGAACTCTTGCTATTTATCTCTACATTAAGAGCGTGTTGCTTTTTAAGAGGTTTTACAATCTGTGAAGGAACCGATAAATACTTTACTAATCTCGAAAGAGAAATTCACTTATCTGTCTATCGCCACCAAAACATTTGTGCTCGACTAGTACGACTGTGAGAGAGGACCAGATTCTTAAAAAGCAAAGCACCAAAAACAGATGCATATGTGTAAACTGCAAGTCTTCTACTAAAGGTATAATTTTTTATTTTTTTTAAGCAGTCGGCAGCAGTAGGTGGCAGAATTCCTGGTTCCTGGTGACATTCCCAACATTTCATGAAAATTTCATCAAGATCCATCCAGAACCTTTTGAGTTATCTTGCTAAAAGACGGATGGATGGACAAACAAAAACCCCGCCTTGGCGGAGGCAGTGAATGAGTGAAATGCTTGGAGTAACACAGGAGATGAGGAAATGTGCTTTAAATAGGAATGGCTTCCTAATTTTGTGTGAGAAATACTGAATGCTTTTGTCGCACTGTTCTCATGATTTGTCATATAAAGCACACAAAGAGGAGTTTCATTGTGTGTGTGTGTGAGAACAGAGAGGAAGTTCCATCTGGGCTGAGGAGAGCGACGGAGGAAAAGGAAGAGCAGAACCATCGAGGGACTTTGCTAAAGTTAGTAGATTTGGTGTATGCATGGAGCCTGAAGAAGAACATCAGAATGTTTTAGGGAAAATCTAGAAGAGCTGAAATAATAACGCTTGACTATCTTGTTGCTAATGTTCTTTGTGTTCACAGCTTTATGAACTGGACAATGACCCACAAAGGAAGGAGTTTCTTGATGATCTCTTTGTCTTTATGCAGAAACGAGGTAAGTGTCAGTGTCTGGTATTTAAATATGTGTGCAGGTTTTGCAAGCATCCAATAATCCTTGCTAAATGTTCCTTTCCATATCTGTAAGAATTATTTTGAGCATCAAACGAACACATTATTGCTGCTCCTGAGGGACTGCTGATTGGTAGCAAATTCAAAATGCGTGTTTCTTCATTAAGGATTAAACAGCACACACATAAACCCACAGCTGCCCAGCATCTTACTCCCCTCATAATTGGGTTTATTATCAAAAGGTTCTAGATTGTTCTTGGTGTCTTTATACACCAAACATGAAAAGTCAAAGTGAATCAGAGGTGATGTGTATTTTAAACTGATTTTTGAATCCATAAATGGGTTTTATGACTGATTTTTGGTGAGTGAATTAAATGAACAAGATTTTTTTTTATGCCGACATTCTACCTACCATTTCTAGATGTCTTTGACCAGTTTTACTTCAAATCAGGATTGTGCGGTTAGCTGTCCACCCTGTGATTGGCAGGAACTGCTGGCTCCCGGTACCCCTCCCCTCCCCCCAGTACTGAACTCGGTGGCAGCAACAGAGAGTCTTTGTGGAATTATCCCCACCCCCAATAACATAAACTGTCGGCCATCAACTAGATAAATTATAATAAGGATTATTTTCCCTCTTTTTTTACAAGACCACTGCTATTTAGCACCAACTTTCCAGTAGTAGCACACCCAGGAAACGAATCCATCCCATTGTTTTTGGCCTCTTCTATGTTCAGGAACTCCTGTCAACCGTATTCCCATCATGGCAAAGCAGGTGCTGGACCTGTACAAGCTTTATAAGCTGGTAACAGAGAAGGGAGGCCTGGTGGAAGTCATTAACAAGAAGATCTGGAGGGAGATTACCAAAGGTCTGAACCTCCCCACCTCCATCACCAGTGCTGCCTTCACCCTCCGTACCCAGTAGGTGTCTCCTCCGTACAGCAAAGCACAGCAACAACTGTGCTTTGGCAAAAGAAATTGGTATCGGACTATGTTGCTGTTTGGTGACTTTAATTTCTGGAATTAATGTTAAGCAGAGGTCTGCGTAAGCTGCAATGAAACACTCAGAAAATGAATAATGGATCATGTTTTACAATGAAAACGATGCTATTTCTTTTACTAAAAAGCCGTCTCATTTCAAATGTTTCCTTGTAGGTATATGAAGTATCTGTATCCATTTGAGTGTGAGAAGAAAGGCCTGAGTTCTCCTGGTGAGCTGCAGGCAGCCATCGATGGTAACCGCAGAGAAGGCCGACGTCCCAGCTACACCAACAGCCTGTACCGCTACGCTCCCTCACCCGGCTCTGCATCCACCATACAAGCCTCTCCGGCCGGTCACGACGGCCTGAACACAGCCCCCAGCCCCAGTCTGAAGAAAAAGAACGGTATGATATCGGGTGCTGTGCTCTAGATCAGGGGTCCCCAACCGCCGGGACATTGGTTACCGGGACGCACGGAAAGAATAAATCATTTCTAGAATTTCCGTTGTATCGATTATTATCGTCTGACAGGTGTTTGATTTTGAAAAACGATCGGATTTTGTCCAACGTAACATTCACTTGTGAATCTTGACACGTCAAGACGCTTGTCTTGGTCACGTGATATGTTACTCAAAAACATATTAATTTATTTATTAATTAAGCCCCCCCCCCACCCCAGTCCACAGGAAAATTGCCCAGCATGAAACCATGAAAAAGGTTTGGGACCCCTGTCCTAGATCTGATCTTTGATGGATTCCATATTGGTTTGTGATTTCTAGGGGACTGTTTGATTTTTGGATTTTAACAACAGTTCTATAATGACTTGCATGTAAATTTCCAGATGCTCTAGACTGCGTAATTTTGTACATATATTATTTTTATTTAAATTGTAGATTTCTGAGGGTTTTCTTTTCTTCCCCCCCCCCCAGCAGATGAGATGGCTTCTCCAGCTCTACCCAGCCGGCTGCCCGTGGCGCTGGCCCTGGGCCGGCAGCAGCAGCAGCTGGCTCAAGCTGCCACGTTGGAACACCTGAGAGAGAGGCTGGAGCGTGGAGTAGCTGGAGCAGACGCTCCCGACAGGAAAAGGATGCAGCTGGCCGAGGAGCAGCAACGCCTCATGCAGCAAGCCATCCAACAAAACCTCCTGTCCATTGCCTCTCACTTCAACCCCATGAGCATCAAACCCAACAACGGACAAGGTTGTCTATCTCTGCTGTCATGTTCCCAGCGTTATTGTGACTTTACTCCGGGAAGCCCTATTAACATAAAGATTTCCTTCTTCTCTCGCAGAAATCAAACAGGACTTGTCACTGAGCATCTCCACTAGTGGCTCCAGCGGTATCAGTGTATCTGTAGAGTTTAACGGCACCGTTTATTCAGGTGAGAAATGAGCTCTAAGGGAAAACGCTGTTGCGGCCTTCCTAAAATGTATCAAACATCTTGAAGGACATTAATATGAAATCAAATTATGTATTTATATAGCCTTCATTTTTCATCTTTTTTTTTTAACTTGAGGCATATTATTTTATTTTGTATATTTGCACATATAAAAAGTTCAGTTAGTCAGCCATTCTCTTATTAGAAGAATTCAACATAACTGGAAATGCATATTTGCATTCTTAACGAGTTGAATGAGAAAATAAGTTTGCTAGTAGCGAGTTAAAGCCAGCTGACATTTATCTTGGTAAAGACTAGTTAGCTCTGTCAGAAGGTGGAATAAAATCTATTAATAACATATCTCATTTGTTTAAATTGTATAAATCCCTGACTGTAAAAACGGTAAAGAGGAATTAATCGACATTTCTTCCACATCTTGTCATTTTTACACTTTGATTTTGCACAGATTAATTAAAACGAGGTAAAATATGTTCATATTTAGTTCTGGCCCAGGGACTTATCAGCGTTGCACAGAGACAATCTTGTTCCTGTGTCCATGCTAACGTAAGCTAGCCTTGTGGCTCTGGCTGATGCCCAGCTATAATGTAATTAAGTGTCTTGTACAAAAATTCAAATTATACAGTTCCCAATCTCTATTTTTGTGCACTGCCTAATCTCCCTAAATAAAATCTGCAAAGTTTGTTATATCTTTTAATGTCTGTTGATTTGAACTTTAACTTTCTCTCTGACCAGGAATGCTTTTTGCCCAGAAGTCTGCTGCTCCTGTGGCGTCACAGACGGTGACACAGGCAGGAACAAGTGCTTTCAGCGCGCTCTCTTCATCACACAGTCCCTCCTCTTCATCTTCCGCCTCTTCAAAAGGACCAAATTAAGATTTACTGGCTAATGAAACGGTCCTGGTTACACAATATACCTCTATTGTCAGACATGAGTTTTGGTAATTACAGCAGAAGGCTTCCGACATTTATTTGCATTGCTTCGACTGTTTTAAGATGAGTCTTGTCAAGAGGACATTGATGTTTGACCTCAAAGGCTTCCATAAATTCATGTCGTTTCAGATCACAGTTTACCTTAGTGCCTGTTAGCAGCGATTTAAATGTATTGGGGTTTTACACGTGTCTTTAGAGCTGAAAAGTACACAATGAGAAGCAATGGCCTCTTGATGCCACTGATTATCAAAGAGCTGCTGCCTTTCTCTAGAACAGAACGGTTTGATGCCACTGAAGACCAAAAAGCCTTACCTCAATAACTCTTGCCTGTAACTATTTTTGCTCAACTGCATACATGAATCCATTTATTGTAGCCATCAGGGATTATTTACACGGAAACGCTGACTCGAATGAAGCAGAAAATAAATAGGCTGCAGGTTGGTGGGATTTTCCTCTGAATTGTGATCGTGTGTTATTTTACTTATAACTATTTTGACTTCAAATTAGAAAGGTTTTTTCCACCCATATAAACTGTGAGTCAAAGGCAAAATGTTTCTGTAGGATGGAAGTGATACAGATTTACCTCAATGTAGTTCCCTCGCCTCTCAGATATCGTCTGAACTCAGGGATGTCCTCTGGACGTGTCACTGTTATTCTGTATCCTAATATTTTTGTTGTGCTGTATTTGATAAATGAAGATAATGTATTGTGAATGACCTCAAGTACGCACTGAAATGGTCCTACCTCAGTCTTCTAGACCAGTATGCAATACCCAATGTGTTGATTTAGCCATCGACTGAACACTCCTGTATGCGGACAATCAAGCACACACGTCATTGCAAACGAATGTCACTGTAAACTCACCAAATGTATGTAACTCTGTTGCTCTTTGAGTAATGTATTGGCGATGATCAATAAAACAATCATGTTGTCTGTATAAATAATTGTCTCTTGCTTTTTGTGATAAGTAGAACGTTACGGTTCCCGTTCAGTCGTCCCTACCCACTTCCTCTTCACTAATTAAATTAAAATCACCCCAGTATGCTTTCCTAGACACCCACGGAGCGTGACCCCACGCCCTCCCCCCGGAGGCCCCTTAGCTTGTCCCCCCACCAATGTGCACATTACCGGATAGTGTGATATGGAAAGATCTTTCACTAAAGTGCATGGGCTGAATAACTTGTCTGAAGCAGGACTAGTCTCCATCCGGGAGTGACAGGAAGGAAGGAGGGGGAAGGTAGTGAGCTGGAAGAGCCTTTCACCATGGCAGAGATGATAAGAGCAATAAATAATGGTCAGTAGAACATGTGTTGCTGGAATGCAGGGAGTACGTAGGCCAAAGGAAAGTGATGAGGGACAAATTGAGGCGTTTGGGGGCCCAAGGATTTGAGATGAATGACGTGCATGGAGAGGGAGGTGCAGCAAAAGCAAAGGTGGTGATGGAGTTTATTAAAAGCACAGGAATATTGAGGAGAACATAAGGGAAATGTAATGACAGTATATTATTATTAATAATAATTTATGTTATTGTTTTATTTTATTTTATTGTATTTATTATAATATATATAGTAAGTTATGACTCACGAAGGACAGCTACATTCGTGTTGAGCTAGGAGCCTGAGCCATACCCCGGATCAGTAGGTGGCGGTAATTCATTTCGTAAAGGTGGCCAGCCGCCCATAAGGAAGAAGAAGAAGAAGCTTGAACTTTTATTTTGAAAAATGCCTCATCTTATCGGAAGACGGAAGTCATCATTCAGGAGCTAGCGACAGCAGCATTAGCTTTAGACCTTTAAAGGGAGTTAAAATTGGTTTCATTTCAGCACTAAATTTGATACTTCATTCATTTTTATTCTTGAAGAGTGTGCCTCGCATTAATTCTATCAAGGTACAACACTTTAAGCTCGGGGTTTTAACCAATTACAGCGTAAAGTGTGTGCTAACTTAAACGGATAGCAGGCCGATGCTAGTCAGTTAGCATAGTCGCTCGCTAGCAGTAAATGTGTGTACTGTTCGCATTTTACATATCATAATTAATTAACACAGTTTGCCTCTAACGTAAAGCTTATTTCTTTGTCTTTTTTTTATTTATTTAAATCTCCAGTTGTTCGTCGTTGCACAGTCATGGCCGCGGATTGGTTGGGTAGTTTGGTGTCAATTAACTGTGGCCCATCGCTTGGAGTTTATCAAGGAGAAGTGACGTCTGTGGACCAGTCCACGCAAACAATCTCCTTAAGACAGCCTTTCCACAACGGAGTCAAGTGTCCTGTGCCAGAAGTCACATTTAGGTAGGAACTACCTTGTTTTTTCTGTTTGTGCACTGATTGTTTACTACCTTCTCGTGACAGTTGTTTTCCCCCCTGCAGTGCCATTGACATAAAAGAACTCAAGATCTTAGAAATCAGATATGGCAATGCAAGGACCAGTAAATCGGCTTCTACGAAGGTTAATAGTGCTCCGCTTGTAGTTCCAAAAACTGACCCCAGGTCTGTTGAGAAGCTAAACTCTCCTCAGCACTGCTCTAAAAGCTATGGAGAACGTCACCTGGATGTACCTGGCCAGCCAAAAGCATTCAGACGAAGACACAACTCTTGTAAGTGCAAGAAACTTATTAAAAAAAAAAAAACGTTAAATGTCGGCATGCTCAAGTTAACAACATATTTTTCCACTCAGGGTCATCTAGCAGTCGAGGGGCGAACCAAGTGACGCCTAAAAAGAACGGGGTTAAGAATGGTCCGATGAAGCAGAGAGACGACGAGTGTTTTGGAGACGGCATGGAGGATGGGCTGGACACAGATTTTGATTTCGAAGGAAACTTGGCTCTTTTTGACAAGGCTGCAGTTTTCACTGAGATTGATATATCCGAGCGGCGTAACGGTGCGAGGTCGCGTGGGACACCTCAAGAGCAAACGCCCTCACGGTACCGTCACGACGAAAACATCATAGAGGCCAAACCTATTGTGTACAGACAGATAACCGTACCACAACCGGGGGCCAAGGAGTACTGCACTGGTAACTAATAATGTATTAACACAAACTGCAGTAGCCACAATTGGTCTGATGCAAACTCATGTGCTTGTATTTGTTTGTCCATGCAGACTCTGGGCTTGTTGTACCCAGTATATCCTACGAACTACACAAGCGTGTGTTGTCAGTCGCTGAGCGTCACGGCCTCTCGCTGGAGCGAAGGCTCGAGATGACGGGCGTGTGCGCCAGTCAGATGGGGCTTACTTTGCTGGGTGGGCCCAACAGGTAAGCATGTAGTAATAGTATATCGACGGATATAATAATACGTATGATATAGCATGGCGTGATGATTGGCCAAATCAGTAGCCAAACATATTCATACCAATAAAGCATTAGATGACTTGTGGCCCAATATCATTTTGTGCTGATACTTTTTTCTGAAATCTGCAGCGTCTGCAGTTTCGATTATATTTTAGGAATTTTCTGTTGACTACGTATCGTGTAATTGTGACTTGTACTGAGGCTATTTATTTGTCTGTCGCTGTATTCTTTACCTTTTGGCATGGTGGATTAAGAAACCTGAAGCACTGGAAGGAATAAATGTTTCGCTGCACACACAGAAGTGTGTGGAGTTTGTTTCTTGGGATGCGCGTCTGACGGAGAGCCCTGAGTTTAGCATCCAGATTGACATTGCTGCTTGGCTGTGTGTGATTAATAAAAAAAAAAACATAGATAGCATCAATGTTGAATGTGTTTATCTCTTCTGTTCGACTTATGTTAAATATTGTTAGTATTCAGTTCAACAAAAACATGTGTCCATTTTTACCAAGTAAGAATTTGTTGATATTAAGTCCAAAGGCAGCACAAGATTCAGGAAAGCAATGCCATTTCTTTTTTATGTTCCTTCTAGATTCACTCCAAAGAATTTACACCAGCATCCCACAGTGGCTCTCTTATGTGGCCCCCATGTTCAGGGAGCTCAGGGAATAAGCTGTGGTCGTCACTTGGCCAACCATGAAGTGGAGGTAGTCTTGTTTCTGCCCAACTTCGTTAAGATGCTTGACTCAGTCACCAGCGAGCTCACTCTCTTCATTAAGACCGGCGGGAAACAAGTGTCAAATATCAAAGGTGGGTATATATTTTATTTTTCCCCATGGGAGGTGGTCAAGTCAGTAAATTGCTTCTTCTTTTATCTCTCTCTCTCTCTCTCTCTCTCTGACTTTCCAGATCTTCCAGACACTCCGGTGGACCTGGTCATTAACTGCCTGGACTGTCACGAGAACACATTCCTGATGGATCAGCCCTGGTATCAAGCAGCAGCGGACTGGGCTAACCAGAATAGAGCACCTGTGCTCAGCCTGGACCCTCCTGGTAACGGGCAGGGCCAGGCAGTCGAGGCCAAATGGTCCCTCTCTCTCTGCCTGCCGCTCGCCCTACCGGAGGGAGCTGGCAGCGTTTACCTGTGTGACATAGGCATCCCTGGGCAAGTGTTTAAAGAAGTGGGAATCAAATACCATTCTCCTTTTGGGTGCAAATTTGTCATCCCATTGCATTCTGCGTAATGATGATAATAATGACCGACTTTACAGGATGAATCTTTCACTTTCCATGACCCTTTGCGTTTTGGCGCCTCGCTGTATATTCCAGGACTTTGTTTTTCATTTGTTTATCAATTTTGGTTCATTGATCATATTCCAACCTATCAACATGTGAACAGGGCTTGTCCCTCATACTGTTTGGTTATTGTTGGGGGTGAAACGGTAAGTATTCTGACCATTAGAGGCTTCAGCAGTACTTCTAGTTACCACTATATTTACATTGTGGGCCAATATCTGGTACTTACGATGCTGCTCAAGTTAAAACTGTTTCATTCAAAGTGGTTTAGAAATAAATGGGACAACCTCTGACTTAAACGTTGAAAAGTGTAAGTGTAATATAAGCATCATCTTATCGCCGCTATGCTGATGGATAGTCGTGATAAGATTTGTACAAGTTAAAAACCTCCGGTCTAGTCTGTTACGTTCAAAAATGGCATTTTTGATTGGCCGGTTTACGTACTTGATCCTTTCACCGTGAAACTAAAGTACGGACTGGAGATGCTTGTTTTGTCCCCAGAGGAGCCTCGTCAGACGAGCTGTAAGCAGCCCTTTTGATCTTCAGACTGATTCATGTCCTTGTCTCGTCATCAAGGTCAGTGTAATCTAGAGAAGGCTGAAGCGATGCAGAGATTACAAACCATCAGGGTTATGCTTTATGAAGTGGGGGGGAATCCTTTCCTCTCCCTCTCCACACGTCGTCTCAGGAGGATTAAAAGTACTTTCATTTTGTTTTTTTATTCACTTTCTTTGTTGATTTGTGTGGAAATATATTTCATGCACAAAGGCTTAGTCCTTTCCACAACATTCCACCTGCGTGACGTGTTTTGTCACGTCTGTTGAGGCGAGTCGAGCCTGGAACACGAGCTGATGTTACTGAACGTGAACGTGTTGAGTTGAGTTTCTCTCTGGCCGCTAGGGAGCCTCGAATCCTCGTGGAACGGCAGCGCGATGCCCCCACGGCCGTTTCCTTAGAGAACAGTTATCTCCCAGAGAAACTTTAACACAATCTGGATTTAGTTCGAAAGTTAGTTTTATGTAAATTCTCAGATAAGCACATGTGACATCTGTTTGCAGTTCATTGATCAATGGCTGTTTGTTTGTTTGTTGGTTTGTTTTTTTTGGGGGGGGGGGGTGATATTCACTGTCAAATGTGTGCAAGAATAATATGCAATCAAGTCACATCTGCAGAGGGAAAAAATAATTAAAAAAAACCCCGTTCACAATGGTTGGTTGTTTGTCTGCTTTCTTAGAACGCATTGATTTCGTTTTTCTTGGCTCGGAACGTAACGCGCATGCGCGCTGCAGAATCAAGGTGGGGCAAAAACTCCGACGCTTCTGAGAGGTGGAGGAATGGGTCCGACTGAAGTTCACTAATCCGTGGGTTCGATGCTGCGGCGCGTGGAGCCGTCACGCCCGGGTCGCCGCGTGTTTCCTGGATCCGTGGAGGAAATCTAAAGGACGTTTTCTAAGGAATGCCGACAGAAGAGCCGTTAGCGACAGCCTGGTTTTATTGAGGTACTTTTGGATTGGGGGGGTCACGTCACCTGAGGCAGGTTTCACTTCCTCGTCTTTCTGGATTTGATGTTTTTTGTTGTTGACATCGGCTGTTTGGATGTCCGGCTGCCAAATACAGCGTTTATACCTTCAGAGGTGAGATTATGTAGAAGTAAAGTCTCTAAAATGGATCTGCAGGTTATTATCAGGCGCGCGTCATGATGCGCCTTATTTATTAGATCGGTGCGCTCATTAAAGCCATTTCCTCTTGGCGCAGCAGATAAATCTCTTCTCATTGGATGATCTGAAATGTACAGAGAACTAGAATGACTTTCAATAACGTGATAAGTAATCTTAAACCCTATAATCATAATTAAGAATATCCATGTTTTGTTCGCAAGAGTGGATAAAGTAAAGACAGCTGGTAGTCACGAGGTTTTATATTTAATAACTTTAAAAGTGCTTTAATCAACTCCTGTTTTCTCCTTCAAGCCTTCAGCCTTAAAAGATGAGGGACCATCACCAGACTACTGTTGCCACAGCAACCTGCATCACTATTAATTCTGATAATGACCTGACACATGTCACATTTTCTGATATTCATTATAGCAGGTTTATTGTAAATGTTTCTCGGGGCACGGAGCTGATCACTGATGCAGCTCGTGTACAAAAATGAGTCGAGGACAACATTTTGGGTCTGTTTCAGGACGCTGCTGCCCCAGCTGAGAGGAATTTCCTCAAAGGCCAACGTTGTGGGGGGAAAAAGCTCAACAACTGTTGCTAAAACGGCCTTTGAGCCTTTTCCACAGTCAGTTCCTCCTTTCGAGTGAAACAGAGGGAGTAAACCGTTAAAACGACATGACGAGAGCTCAAAGCGTCGCCGCTGTCCTGTAACGTGGCTGCAGCTCTGCAGTGCATCGTACATGCACAGTGCAAGAGTTTCAGTGTTTGCTTAGAAAAATCATTCATCGCCCGGCCTGCCGGAGACATGAATACTTTTTTTGTGTGTTGTTTGAACTTTGTTTAGGAGTTGAATTCCAATTAGCTTTAATTTATAGACACCGAATTAAGGGGGTTCCCCTGATTTGAAGCCATTGATGCTCGTCTTCCTCGTCCTCTTTTTTCCATGTTGACCTTTGTGTTGATTTATTATCAACAGGATGTAGCTTCAGGTCTATGCTCTGCTTTGTACTTTCCTGGCTTGCAGTAAAACTGACATTAAAGCGGTGCAATGGCAGCTTGTGCTGCAGGACGGTGAACTGTTGGTATCACTTTACACACGTTTTCATTTCTCCGCACTCGGTTTGTTGGTTTGCCAAACAAAGGCTCAGTGGATAGGGACAGGAATGATATGTACCTCTATCTGTGTATTTAGCTCTGTTTGTATATATATATATATATATCCCAATTCTTAGACATGATGCTCATTGAGAAGCTCTCAACTCTAGAGGTGTAAGTAGGTTAATTTATTTAAAGTTATCGATACATTATTATAAGAACAAAAGTTAAAGTCTTGCACCCAAAATCCTTCTTTAGGAAAATCATGGCTGAATTAAATATAAATACCATTAAAGTACTGTATATCGTACCGTGTAAATACACTTCCCCTTGTCTAGTACTGATGTATGAACGTGTACTCTAAGCATCGTTTTGCCGCTAGTTTAGTGACATTTCAAAAGGTTATATAAAGCACGATGCCTCTCAAAGAGCACGAACAGCTCTTCCTCATTCGGGAATTATTAGAAATACATCATTTAATTCTGTTCGAGCCTTTTCCTGCAATCAGCCAGACAGACAAACCATCCTCGGTGCTGATAATAAATCTGAAGGCCTGTGGGATCTATTCTGAAGCACATGACCTCCAGGCCTGCTTTGCATGTCGCAGCAGCGCCGGTAACGCCCACCGCCGTCATCAGCAGCTTCACCTCGGCTCGCGTCTGCAGCTAGGCGAGGGAGCGGCTCATTAACCCGAGGCCAGAGAAGATATTTCTGCATTCCTGTCCTGTCTTGCTTCACGCTGCCAGCCTACCACTCATATCTACGCTGTGGACTCTGACTGACTTGCATGCAATGAGAGTTTAGTGTTGAGGTATGACCGGGTAAGATGAACAGCTCTGTCTGTTCGAAGTGATACGGCTGGTTTTGTGGAACTGTGAAAGTCTGATTTGGGCTTTTTTTTTTCTGACTCCTGTTTCAGTCTGGTTGTTTTTGAGTTCAGCGGTTTCCTGTTGCTGACAGTTGCTTATGTCATGCATCACCTCTCTCGTAGCAAACGAGAGGGCTCATTCACTGCTTCAGTGAAAGTGCTCGGGCATGCACAACTTTGTATTTATTTTTTGTGTATTTTTAAAGAAGATTTCTCATCATAATTAAAACACAAGTTTTCCATTGCATAATAAAATACAGAGAACGAATCGCATCCTCAGAGCAACAGCGCTGACGCGTCGCTGCCCTTCATGCTGCTCACATGGATGATTGATGAAGATGGATCTCAGCGAGACCGAGGTCAGATTCGAGCCATCCAATCACAATGGCGGCTTTGTCCACTGTTCGAAGTGAGCGAGCTGCGTTTCTGAGTCCAGCTCGCTGGAAATGACAGAGTGACATCCTGACAGACTGAGCTCTGTCCCGCTCAGTCCGCCGCTGAGATGCATTCACTGTCCCCAAGAGAGCCACATTAAAGAGTGTTCTTGTGTGCCAGGCTGGGCCCTGCTGATCAGCTCCTCTCGGGGTGAGATCACTTTGTTCTTTCACCGAGTGACTCTGTTCAGACAGTCTGTTGCACTCGACAACTTCTGATGGCTCCGAATATTTCAGAGCATCGTTCACAAGGTGTCCTTATTCCATTTAAACCCATACTGATGTTGATGTGCAAGATTCGTTTTTCCAGCTATGTTCGCTGCATGACAGTGTTTAAAAATAATCAAAAATACACATTTGATGTTTAAAGCTGATATTTGATCCGGACGCTGATGCATCCCAGTGATGCTGTAAAAATCCCTGGACTTTACCTCTCGCTCCACCAGCAAGTTAACAGAAGTGACACAAGGTGAAATGCTCATGGTATTGATTCAACTATTTATATTATATGGTAAAAGTACTAACTATGGTAGGGTATTGATGAATAAGATGTGTTTTTCTATTGTAGCTGCCTCAGATAGAAATTATTTTTAAACTTCAGGTTTAAATGTTGCCTGGATTGATTCATTTGGTTCTCTTTACGAGAAACAGCTTCAATATTTCCTGTTATGATTTTCTGCACAGTGTGAAATGTCAAAGAGTAACTTAGAAAAGATGGGCCCAGTGAACTGAGGCAAAATTTAGGCGGCCTTCTCAGGTCGATGGGCGTGGGAAACGGTTCCCGATAGTTTTGACTCTTGATACACAAAGACAGCTGCAATACTCTGATGGGGCGACATCCGCCACATCCTCGTCTCATACCGGGTGGTTCACATTTAGTGATTCTGAAAAGGCATGTTTGTCATTTAATTTGCCACACTGGTGAGATGTCAGAAGACACAAGCTCATTATCCCAAAGGTTTGACAATTGTGTATGTGATGACTCAAGCAATGAAACAAAGACTGTTAGTTTTATTGGGAACGACTATTCAGCATACATAAGTATAGTTCATCTTGACTGACATGACATAAGCAAATGATAATGTTATAAAGCAGCAGAGAATTGTATGAACGCAAATGATACATGTCCAAAAGCTTTTACAATGTGCTCAGAGGAAGGAGAAATTGCTGCTATGATGTGCACAAATGACTAAATGTGGAGGTTGATCTAATAGTTATGAGAATTTTCATTCTGATCTGAGAAAAGCTGTATTCTGTATGGGATCTAATGCAGGAAGTGGGTGTCATCGTATGGCTGGAGGATGTGACTTCAATGTAACTTGACAGATCTATCAGCCAGGATTTTCCCGGAGCTCTGACCACGGAGTCCGGCTATTTCTCCATGGGGGCAGATGCAGGAAGCGATGAAGTGGGCGTATCTGGGTGGAGGGTGAGATCTGACGCTGTGAGCAGGACTTGGATATTATTTCAATACAACACCTCAGCGCTAATATGTTGCGTATCATGGAAACAGCCCTGGTTGAGCCAGAGGATGCTGCAGGCCGCACGAGTCCCTCAGGGAATCAGATCCTGCTGCAAGTTTGCATTCCAGTGTTGAAGAGAGCTATCTTAATTCCAGTCAGTTCATTCTGTCCAATTTTGGTCAGAATGAACCGGGAATCATATGACCTTAAAAGAAGATAGAGGAGAATATGTTTTATTGATCAGCTGGGATAGTATATATAAAAAAAACTTTCATATGAGTTTTCTGTTCCTTGAAGAAACTGAAACCTCCTCTTTCAACTATGATCCTGCGTCATGGAAACGGTCTGCTGCAGTTGTGAAAGTGTGATTTAAAAAAGGAGACTTGTTAGTTCTGCTTTCTGTACCAGTGAGTTATTTTTACTGACACCGTCTGATCTGGTGCTGCTCTAGAGCGTTCAGACTAAGAATAGCCTTTCTGGGTCTTCCTGAAAATGTGTTTGTGGAAAAGTGAAGGCCTCTAAAGCATGAGCTGTCAAAACTGACCATAAACGCTTTCTCCTGGTACTTTAGGCGTGTGTGTGTGTGGTCGCCAGCTCTGATGGTAGCAGCTAGAAAGCATCTGCGAGAGGATTGAAGCGCCTCACCATGACAGAAGTCCAGGTAAGGAAAGCCTCCAACAGCGTTGACTAAAGAGGGGAAACGTCCTTCCGACTCAACGATCTGCCATCTTCCTGCAGACCCCGTGGCCCCAGGGCACAGACTGCGTCGCCAGGTACAACTTTAAAGGCACTTCGGATCAGGACCTGCCCTTTAACAAAGGAGACCTGTTGACCATCATTGTCGTCACAAAGGCAACGTTTTCTCATTCTGCACTTCTGGCTATATTTAATGTTCCCGGAAAAGATTCACCCTTTTTGCTCTTTGGATTTGGATGAAATATATGGATTTTGTGAAGTTTGAAAGAGTTTTAAAATTTCTGACATTTTTATTTTACAGGATCCAAACTGGTACAAAGCTAGAAATACTGCAGGATGCGAGGGAACGATTCCTGCAAACTACGTACAGAAAAGGGAATGTGTGAAATCCGGAGGCAAGCTGAGCCTAATGCCGTGAGTTCGCAGATGATCTAGCTGCATTTATTTATATATGGTGTTGGGATAGATTTGAATCTTTCGTCTACGCCGTTGTCAGATCAGCATCGTACTCGTCTCTTCTCTGGATCATTTTCTTCTTCTCTGCTTTTCCCCCCTCTCAGCTGGTTTCATGGGAAGATATCCCGGGATCAGGCAGAGCAGTTGCTCCACCCTCCTGAGACAGGGCTGTTCTTGGTGAGAGAGAGCACCAACTTCCCCGGCGACTACACGCTGTGCGTGAGCTGCGAGGGCAAGGTGGAGCACTACCACATCATCTATCACGACGGGGAGCTCTCCATCGATAAAGAAGCGTTCTTTGAGAACCTCATGCAGCTGGTGGAGGTACAACAAGGCGTTGCTGCACTTTGCTCTGGCGCTCTGTGGAGCTTTCGGCGGTTGCTTTTTTGCATGACGGCTTTCATGTTTGAGAGTCCCGCCATCTTTGCGCCACCACAAAGACCACACACGGTTCCTGGAACACAGAATGAACAGGAAGTATCAAAGAGGAAGACTGAAAAGTATGCTGAGGTTAACAATTCTTAACTAAGACAAATACACTACGGCTCATTTTCTTGTGTAATGCAACCATACTTCAGTGGAACCTCGGTTCTCGAACTCAAACCGTAATATTTTTGGAAAACTGAAAATATACTTCCCGTAAGAAATAACATTAACAGCTTCAGGTTTAGCTAAAAACAGACAAATAAACAAATGGCGTCAAAAACATAACCTCCCTAATGTCAGGTTATTTTGTTCTGGTGTTATCTATATATTTAATTTTAAAAAGGCTATAAACACGGTTTGGGGATCTCCTCTTCTTATATTTGTAGCACTACACCAAAGACGCAGATGGCCTGTGCACCAGACTACTGAAGCCAAAGGTGGAGGAGGGGACGGTGGCTGCGCAGGATGAGTTTTCCAAGAGTAAGTCTTGGTTTGGTGCTTGCTTTGTGTCTGATGCATCTGCATTGTTGCAGCCTTTTCATTTTGCCGGAAGCCGCTGTGTTCCATCCGCATGTCGTCTCGTCCAACAGGCGGCTGGTCAATGAACAGGAAGGACCTCAAGCTGCAGCAAGTTATTGGAAAAGGAGAGTTCGGAGGCGAGTAGATTAATCTCCGTGTGAATACATTTGGTTACGTTCGCACTGCAAACTCGCCACATTAGCACTCTTCACCATGAGGTAGCAGTCGGTCGGATGTCATTCTTTTGGTCAGCTGCGTGTCACGTGCGTGTGTCGTCCGACTCATGGTGAAGTGTTCGCCGTTGCATGTGATCATTCCAGACGTCATGGTGGGAGACTACAGGGGGACCAAAGTAGCTGTGAAGTGTATAAAGAACGATGCTACAGCGCAGGCATTCGTCGCAGAGGCTTCCGTCATGACGTAAGGAAAATAGCATGAGAATATTGATTGGAGAGGTGGCGCGTAAACGAGACGACGTGTTTGTGCGGCCCTCGCCTTCCTCAGGCAACTACGGCACGATAACCTGGTGCAGCTGCTTGGAGTGGTCGTCGAAGAGAACGGGAGTCTGTATATAGTTACTGAGTACATGGCCAAGGTAGGAGCCGGGCTGTCTGCGTGTTGGTCAACATCTGGAATCATGTTGTAAGAATGGTAAATGTTTCCTTATTTCTGTCTTACAGGGGTGTCTGGTCGACTACTTACGGTCCCGAGGCCGCTCGGTACTCGGTGGAGATGCTCTTCTTAATTTTGCACTGTGAGCATACATGATATTGTCTATGTTATCAACACTGTGTTGAGGTTAAGGAGCTGAAGGACGCGTTGGAAGTAAAGTGCAGTGTTGTTTTATCACTTATTGAAAGAGTAGAAAAGCTAGTAGATCAAAAAACGTTGTGCTGCGTTCTTATGATTCCCAGAATTACAGTATAAAGAAAAATGTCTTTCAGGTTTGGAGCTGATTTATTGCTCTTTTCCAGAAATGTCTGTGAAGCCATGGCGTACCTGGAGGCTAATAACTTTGTCCATCGAGACTTAGCAGCCCGCAACGTTCTGGTGTCGGAAGACAACATGGCCAAAGTCAGTGACTTCGGCCTGACCAAGGAGGCCTCCTCCACTCAGGATACGGCTAAGCTACCTGTCAAGTGGACATCACCAGAGGCCCTCAGGGAGAAGGTCGGTCACAAGGACGCTTCAGCTGCTGCGTAACATAAACGAAGATTAAACAGACTCTTACATCAATGATTTTCTTCTAATCCTCAGAAATTTTCCACCAAATCAGATGTTTGGAGCTACGGCATTTTGCTGTGGGAGATTTACTCCTTTGGCCGAGTACCTTACCCAAGAATTGTAAGTATGAATTAATATTTTTTTAGAATTTGAAATACATTTAGAGGTATGACTCCAAATTATCAACACATTTACTGTCTTTACATAACATGGGAACCGTAACGTAATGTTCTTTAACATTTCTGTCTCGTTTACCAATGGGTTTTTTTTTTACAATGAGGACAATAGCATAATCCTACTGTATGCTGCTATTGTTGTTACTGAGTAAACAAACAATACATTTCAAAGAGTTCTTAGTCATTCTGGGTTATATTTAATTCTGCTTAACTGGGGCCCTGTGCTCACATACAAGGACACCTACACTATGATCTACTATCATCATAGATAGATAGATAGATATCAATAAATCTTTTTTGTTTTTGCAGCCATTAAAAGATGTTGTACCACGAGTGGAGAAGGGATACAAGATGGATTGTCCAGATGGCTGTCCTGAAGTGGTGTATAACATCATGAAGCAGTGCTGGAACATGGAACCTGCTGCTCGACCGAGCTTTCAGATGCTGAAGGAGTGGCTCCAACACATCAGACAAGGGATGGGGAAAAATCAGTGAAAGATTTGGCTGAACAGACACAAAAAGTGAATTTACTTCTCCTCAACTTCCACCACTTGGACTGTAAGAAATCATTTGTTTCAGACTTTAGTGTTTTGCCAGTGTTTAAGTTTTTTTTTACTTACTTTTCTAATTGTCACCTCATCCCTTCGATTGTTCAAACAACAATGGCTCTTAATGAATGGCTCAGTCTCAAGTCTTGACTTGACCAATGACTTTCATATAGTCGATTCCTTCTTGAGAGTATGGTGCCTTAACCTGTTTTTTTATTTAAAATATATTTTGGGTTTTTTTTAACATAAAAAGTGTCTGTGGGTGTCATCATCATTTTGTTTCATGAACATTTAAACAGCAACCTCTTTTGACTTAAAAAGGAAAAAACATGAATCACATTTGAACATTTATTTACTTGCTGTATTCTTTTTTTTTAACAGATTCAAGGTACATTATTTTGCATGTATGTAGAATTATTTTTTATATGTGAATGAGTTCAAAACAACTGTAAAAATGCAGCTTTATTTTTTCATCATTATGTAATGTTAAGTATGTTATGTATACCTTTGGATTCTCATGCAAATCTAAAAAGGTAGCACAATTTTGAATAAAACATCACCTTTACTACTGAAGCAGTCGCATCATTCAGCTCATTCACGCAGCCTTTTTTATTTTTTAAGGATTAAAAAAGAAAATGTTATTTTACTTTTCAACAACAAGCAAGTCAATTTAGGCAAAACCATATTTTATGCATATTTTACAAAATATGATTTTTTGAAAAAGCAGGAATAATTATGAGCACTTAATGTCTTTAACAAGTTATGAATGAAATCAGGAAACATTAGAAACAATTTGTTTTTCTTTTTAACTCGCGATCGAAGAATCTGACGCAAAGGTCTCCTGCAATAAGCGGAACCTTTTTGAGGGGGACTTCTTTCTTTGTTGCACTCTGTGGTGCCACCGATAAATGTGACCTGAAAACAAGGTGGTTTGTCAGCAGTCGGTGACAGAAAAGCCCTCAAGCCTCCCGGATTAACTCTGTCTCTGATCATTTTTGTAATGGAAAATGAGGCTGACGTGTTTTATCGGGAGCTGCCTAAAGCGGTAAGTCACAAATGTTAGTCTGTTGAAAATGCTGTTGAAGAAAAAAATATTTTTAGGGAAAATGCCTTAAAAACGCCGTAATAGTTAGCTTTACATGCTAACGTCAGCGCTTTGACTCTTGCCAGGAGCTTCATGCTCACCTTAATGGCTCCGTCAGCTTCCAAACCATTGACAAACTCCTCCGAAGAAAACCACATCTGAATATTGAGCACAGCATGACGGCCATCGACAAGGGCCAGCGGAGGACTCTGGATGAGTATGACTTTTTCTCTTACTTTAACAGGAGAGGAAGCGGCAGAGTTTCATTCTGATGCACCCCATTCACAATGCTACTAATTAATCTTAGACCAGGATCAATCGAATCAAGTTTTTTTTTTTCCTATTCTGTTTTTGTTTTTTGTACAAGAAACAAACATATTCGAAATTACACATGATTAGATTTCGTTCCCTCTGCCTGGCAGAGTATGGAGTTTATTCGTCCCGTTTGTATCTTTGTTTGTTTTTCTGCATATTTGTACGTTGAATAACGTAAGTATATGAAAACATTTCATGGACATTTCATGAAAATTCGGTAATAAAGCTTATTTATGAGTTATGACATGGATGGAGACAGGATTACTTTTTTTTTTTTTTTGCAAAACCTATTGCATGATGGCATCACCATAGTAGGCGTTATAAAGTCGCTGGGCAGAGGTATCTACTACAGTACACAGTGCCATCTAGTTGCATCTGTGCTGATTACGGTTGAAACATGTCCACAGGTGCTTTCAGGTCTTCAAGGTCATCCATCAGCTGGTGCAGTCAGAGGAGGACATCCTGATGGTGAGAATAGATCCAATTTAAATGAGCTGTTGCTGCCTTTCCCCCCCATTTAATCCAGATCATCATTAATAGAGCCGTTTCCTCATTTCCCAGGTGGCTACTGACGTTATTAAGGAGTTTGCTGCTGATGGTGTCAAATACTTAGAACTGAGAAGCACACCAAGGGAGGAGAAGAACACAGGTATTATATTATATTAAGAGATTACCATGACATTAATATTCTGATTGCACCAAGATTGTTTGCAGAAATTAGGTTCACAAATTTCTCATCTTTGTCATAGGATTGACAAAAAATAGTTACGTTGAGACTGTCCTCAAAGCCATCCAACAATGCAAAGAAGAGGGAGCGGACATTGATGTCAGGTAGGCGGAGCCTGTCTAACCTCATTATGCTGCACATCCGGAAGTGTGAGGAAAAACACAAATGTACTGCACGATCATTCGTGCATGCTTCTAAATGAACCCGTTTCTCTGAAAGGTTTCTGGTGTCCATAGACCGCAGGCATGGGCCTCAGGTTGCCATGGAGACGGTGAAGCTGGCTGAGGAGTTCATGCTGTCCTCTGATGGTTTGGTGGTTGGACTTGATCTCAGCGGCGACCCGATGGTCAGTCAGCCCGCTGGAGCGCTCAGTAGTTTTACTGTTACTGATATCATTCATTTTTAAAGCCCAGATACCCAAAACACAATTTTGGAAGAAAAACGTTTGGAGCCCCATTTGTATATTTTACCTTCAAAATACTATGAACTGCAGTTTAAATGACTCCAGGCAACAGAGAGCATTTTGCCTTATCTTACTCGTGATGCCCTATTTTAAAGTGGCCATACCGAATAAGTCTGGAAATGAGCTGCCTTTTATTTAACAGAGAGCTCAGAGCACCTCTTTTCTGGTGCAGAATTTAGATTTGGATTCACGTCAGTCAGAAGGGACTGCTGGACCTCTGAAGTGGGCGTCTTTAGAAATGAAATACCTGACTCAGGCCTTCTTGTTTTCTAACGCAGGTTCTCTTTTAAGGTTGGCCATGGAAGAGACCTGATCCCTGCTCTCCAGAGAGCCAAGAACTGTGGCCTGAAGACGTCGCTGCACCTCTCAGAAGTATGAGTACGTTCTTCTGTTACTTGTTGCTGCATTCTGCCCCGAGAGCGCTGACGTTACAAGACGCCGTCACAGGTACCGTCACAGCTGGAGGAGTCGGACCTGCTGCTGAACCTTCCTCCTGACAGAATCGGTCACGGAACCTTCCTTCATCCTGAAGTGGGAGGATCGGCAAGTCTCGTCGACAAAGTGGTGAAGAACAACATACCCCTGGGTGAGACGGCGATGAGACGAATATCTGAGGCGCGTAGCGTTCACCTGCTGGCTATTTCTGAACTCCCTTTTTCTTGTAGAGCTCTGTCTGACATCCAACCTCAAAGGACAAACTGTGTCGTGTTACTCCAAACATCATTTCAAATACTGGTACCAGTTGGGACATCCGAGTGTCATTTGTGTGAGTCTTCTCTTTTTGAATGTTTAGTTTATAACTTGAACTTTGTGTTATTGATACACATTTTTGATGCTGAATAATATCAAATTGCCTTTGTAAGTTTTATTCAATCGATTTAGCCACAAAGTAAAACACAGTTTTCATGATCACTTTTGGGACTTGAAAGTGGCGTATTTAAGGGTTCTTTAAAAAATGTATCATTTCAGGTGAATCATTTTAGACTGCTGCTGTACCCAAATCATCAGTTTAAAACAAATATTCCTAGATAATTCCCAGGAAGTGGACGCTCCTCAGATCAAACTATTAAGACTAGTACTCCTAATAATTAGCAAACTGTGTGGTCAAAAACGAAAGAACGTAGAACCCGATGGTACTGATCACCATGAATGATCTTTGTCACATTCCAGACGGATGATAAGGGAGTCTTCTCTACGGACTTGTCTCGGGAGTATCAGCTGGCGGCTTCCACGTTTGGCCTCAGCCGTGAAGCCGTGTGGAAGCTCTCCCAGCAGGCCATCGACTGCAGCTTCGCACCCGACGCCGTGAAACAGCAGCTCAGACAGAAGTGGCTTGAAATGCAGCCTCAGGTGTTCCAGTGAGCCACTCGGGGGAGCCCACATCCACATATACCTCATGTTTAATAGTCTCCTTTAACTCTTAACAAGCCTTTGTAGAAAAGAAATTAAAAGGGATGTCTACAATAAAAATAAAAGAAATATTCCAAAGTAAGTAGTACTTCCTATATTTGGTATTTTCTGCTCGTGTCGTCTGGTTCTTTATGTTGATCACACCTTACAGACATTCCCCAACATCAACAAGTCCAGCCGGGACACGTCTCCAAATAGCTGCTGCTTTACGCCTGCATGTTCTCCCGATGAGGCAGCGCTGCTCACGCTCGCGGCTTCTTTCCAAACTTGCCGCGTTTATCCTTGTTCTTGAATTTGCCAGGTTGCGTTTCCTTCTTTCGGAGTTTCCCGTGCCGAGGGCCGCCATTGTTCGCTGCCGCCGTGCTTGCCCCATCCAGCGTCCTCTTCTTGTCGCTGTCGGGAGTAAGGCGCGATTTACAGACACGGTTTCAACATGAACCGAAACACTCTCGGCAAAGGAGCCGGATGGCCACTGCACCTCTTGATGCTGATGAGCGCCGTGCTTCCCGCTTTCTTCAGCACCTCGTCCCATTCCTCATCGTCCCCACGGATCCTGTACCTATAAATACAAAGACATTCACGATAAATGGAAGCATGGAGACCAGTTTATAGTGACACACGTGATGTTCAGGGCTACCCAGAGCCTCATACTCACTCTTCCAGGTCCATTTCTTTCACTTTCTCTACCTCCTGCTTGTGTCTTTCCTCAAACTCCTTAGCTGCTTCATTCTGTTGGGAACAACAGCTTTTAATTTCCACCGGGATTAATGTGTGGGCTGATTTTAAAATCATCTTAAAATGATGCACTTTCACTCTTACAAGAATGAGGGATCAGCCTTTGAGGAGGCGTTTGATAATGCAGCGTGATGATTGATGACATACCAAATCATCGTTGAGGCTTTTGAGCGTCGGCTCCATGGAAACCTCTTTACTGGCCACCATCTCTGCCTCAATCGCTTTTTCTTGGATGCTGGTGAAGACCTGCGACGGTAAAAAGTCAGGCCGCCGTCATAAAACTATTGCAACAGATCAGAAAGGAAGGCTTTCTGTCGTCGTCTTCTTCACATCGCGTTAAGGCTTCAAGACTTACTTGCACGAGCTTGCGGATCAGACGGTTGAAGAGGCCCATGAGCTGCGAGCTCGGGAGCTCAATCTCCTTCTCGAGCTGCTCAACAGATTTGTGCTGCAGCCCAATACCCAGCAGTAACGCCTAGAAGGGACGGGGACGAAGGTTAGTCTGGACTTTAGGACCAAGAAACAATGACGACCGTGACGCGAGGACACACTCACACACTGCGCTGCCGAGAGCGAGACGTCGCCGAGCTGCTTCAGGAGGAAGATCCGGGCCACTGCTGGGATCAGGTCCATGATCAGGTGATAGTCCACCATGCTCCTTGAATACAACTCCAGGCGTTTGAGGTCGTAAGGGCTGAAATGGGTTGCCAGATCGGAGCAGCTGAGAACTGCAGAGAGGTAGGAGACGATTCCTATCAGATCCGTGAGGCGGGGGGGGGGGGGGGTCTGATTATGTCAGAACAGGAGTCTTACGGCTCGTCCCGTCTTTTGACTTCTTATTCTGCAGGATGCTGAGAGCCAGGCTCGGGTGGAAGCTGCCAAACTGGTAGGAGAGGAGAGACAGAAAGCGCCGCCGGAAGTCTGGGGCGAACAACAAAAACTGTTGAGACACATCCTCAGAAGATGGACCGATGCAAACAAGGAAAGCTGTGCAAGGTCCACCTTTCCAGAAGGCAGAGAGCCACTGGCTCTGATCCGGAGCCTCCTCTGCATTCAGCTCCTTCAGCATCACACAAGAGTGCTCTCCCGTCAGGTCATTCTGGATCCAACCGCAAAAACAAAATGAAGCATGCGACGACAACACAATCCGATGAAACATCCAAGAAGCCGTTTTATACTCACAGGGGTTTGTCTCAGGTAGACCGGAGTATAACCGCCTTTTTTCCAGAACCTGTCGCATTAGAAGAAGCACTTTTGACATTTCTAAAGACTACAGAAAGATTCCGCCCCCCCCCCCCTTCCCATTTTCCGCACCCAAGGCAACTCACTTGAGCAGCTGTGCGGTCAGGCCGTAGGAAACTCCCAGATAGTCGAGCCGCTCTGCTCGCCGCTCGCTCAGCTTCAGCAGCAGAGGAGGGAGCTCCTTCCTCGGCGTGACGACCTCCTCCAGCAGACTTACCGCCTTGGACAAGAGGAGACGGCCGCACGGCTACTGTCAGAGGCAGGAAGCCCAAGTTGATAAGTCCTGGTCGTGGTGCCTTTCACTGCGTTACCTCGCTGCTGACGGAGGGGATCTCATTGTGATTCGAATGTGTGCCGTCATCCATGGTGGGAAACTTGCCCTCGTAGTACATCTGCAGCAGCTGAAGCGCTCTGGAGCCGTAGCCCATCTGGGAGACGGATTGGAATCCAGTTACACTCATCAGTTATAACCGACTCGGCTCAGTGAGGCCTTTGCAGGTCGTTACCCCTTGATAGTCTGGACTGACAGCTATTCGCACCACTCGGCCTCCAGAGAGGCTGGCAAACTCAGAGTCTTGAAACTGCGAACGAGAGAGCAGAGAATGTGAGCCGCCATTTTTTTTCTTTATTGATATTTTAGCTGCTGTTTTTTTTTTAAAGTGATTTCGGGACCAGCATGCACCTGCTCTGACACTGTCCATGGAATGAGGTCACCAGAGGCCTTCTTTCCTCTGGACAGACTGTTCAGGATGGACTGCCGAGATATTTCACCCTCCAAACATACCTGAGGCACCAAAGAAGAAGTGTTTATAATAAACTAGAAAATCACAAGGGAGCGCACAGACCTCCGCCAAGCAGCTCATTCCCTTCCTATCTGGATCTACACCATCCCCATGGTGATCTGGATCATCATCAAAAGGTTCTAGATTGTTCTTGGTATCTTTATACACCAACCATGAAAAGTAAAAGTGAATCGGAGTTGATTTTTTGGATACAAAAGCTGTGAATATAATGAGAGTCCGTCTCTTTCAAATGCACCGAGCAGCTATCACACGTCCTCTCGTCTCACCTGGACCACAGCCAGCACCTCGGGCAGCGAGTTTTGCGTGGCCGGGACGGGCGGCAGGAGGCAGAAGAGGTGATGGGCCGGAGCGTCGGACAACATCTGCAGGTCGTTTGGAGAATTCTGGATCCCAACAAAACATCCGAGTCAGAAAGTAAACGTAGATTGCATCGATAAAGGGACAATGTGGTGAAAACAAACGTCACCTTGTAGTGCGACGCCACGTAGAGAGCCATCAGCCTTTGCAGGAAGGCTTCCGACGCCTTGTGGTAACAGAACAGTGTGTCTCTGTTCACATAGTATCTGAGGAATGCGGGCTGAGGACGAACGCAGAGGAAACCACAACCCCGACCCGAACGGGGTCCTCAAATACTGGCCAGAGATTAAACTCAAGTAGCTTTTTGGTGAAAAGTCGACCATTTCAGTCCAGTTTCACAAAACACAAAACATTCTCAGCCGTTCGTGCCGTTTGTGTCAGCCAGAGCAACTTATCTCAAGACGCCGCGCGTTTTGGGACTCCCCAATGGAAATGTGTCTATAAGTTTCCGACCAGACGATCAAACGAGGAAAGGTTCTTGCAGATTTGTCAAGGATACAAGTCACAGGTCTGTGGAAGTGGGCAGCCAGAAATGAGCCTGGGGATGTTGAGACAGTCCAGACAGAGAAGATCATTGAGCCACGTCTCCACAGCGTCTCCCGGAGCGTAGCGAATGGACTCGTGCAGGGACACTTCATGGAGCGAGCGAGCTGCGTGCGGATACAACAAGTAGGAATGCGGCCGACAGATACCATGGCAACCAAACTCTTTGTGCTCAAATAGAGTGGAAGCAGACGTTTACCTGCTGCTAGCCTCGCCGTGTTGGCGGTCTTGTTCTCTGCCGAGCGGCTCTGCTGGCTGTCGGCACTCTGCTGCCTCAGCTGCTGAATCAGCTTGAGGGAAAGAGAGCGTCCGGTGCCTTCGTACCTGCAGGGATGAAGTAACGCGGTGCGCAGACGTACACGAGACAGTTAATGGTCATCTCAAAACGCAATCTAAACACTAATAATTTGAAATGGCCATGAGATTACAGAACTTGTAATTTGCACCATTAAAAATCACAATCTTTGATTAAGACATCTGTCCAGTCGGCATGGCAACCAGATACGTTTTGTCCAAGCAGAGGTGTCGCATGGACGAGGCAAGCGAAACCTTTCCTATGTAGTAATCTGGTGTTTGATTGTTTAACCGCCAGCCGGCTCCACTACCGACCCGTTGATGGTGGACGCCATGAACACCAGGTAAGGCCCGAGCAGCTTCTTAACCAGAGGAAGAGGAATGGCTGCAGCTTCATCGATGACCAGCAGCTCAGCCTGGCCCAGCTTCACGGCATCGCCTGGGTGGATGTACTGTCGGTCACATGAACAGGAGGGTCAGGTCAGGTCTGCTCGCTTACAGGAAACGGGAAGTGGAGCGGAGCGGTCTGATCTTGTTTACCTGAATTGTCTGCCGATGCTCTTTGAAGATGTTCACCCGAACCACGGCCTTGTGAAACTCCGGATTCAAAGACTGGATGATTTCATAGTCCAGATGCTCCTTCGGATACAGAACGGGGGGGGGGGATGAATCGGCGTGTCCTCGCGGCGCAAGCGTGCCGTTACTGACACTGGGAGGGTTCGGCCTACCTGATACTGCAGAGCGTCAAAGCCTTTGAAGATGAATTCAAACATGGTGTGGAGGTTGTCAGGGCTCGGCGACGTAACAAACATATTGGAGTAGCTAGAAAGAAGTTCAGGCAAACATAAGCAAAAGATACAGACGGAGACAAAACGCTAGATTTGCAGAAATATTAAAAACTTTTCTGCACCCAAAAGCTACTGCCGCAGCGACCGCCAGCCCCAGCGCTGCAGATTTCCCTCGCCCCCGGGCGGCGGTCAGAGCCACGGTGCTCCTCAGAGTCTTCTCGGAGATCGCCTCGATGAACTTCAGCAGGCCTTTCGCCTGGACGACAGCAGAGACATGGACTGACTAAGAAAACGGGATGACTTGAGTAAAGGGGACCTGGTGTCTTTAGAGCGAGGCTCTTTAGTGACCTGGTCCATGGTCCTGCAGCAGTCCACCAGAACACCCACGGGCTGAGTGTCCTGGAGGGACGCCTTCAGATCCTTCAGCTCCTGCTCAAGTGGGGACAAGCCGTCCTCCTGACGGGGACGAGACACAAAAAGATAAAATAAGCCACTATTAAAAACAATAGTCTGAATGCGCAAAGTAAAAAAAAAAAAAAAAAAAAAAGAACACATAGATTTTTGCTTTCTTTAAAAAGTGCCTTGATTTGATCTTCAGTTTTTAAGTTTCGATTCCTCTCTAACGAAGTCACCTGAGCCTTTGCAGGGATTGGCTTGATGCTCGCCATGTGACTGGAGATCGGCAGCATGTTGAGCTGGTCGTCAATGACGACACAATTCTTGCAGGATGCAAGAGACAGAATGAACCTGAAAGCAGCCATAAACAAACTCGATGACGACTCCGTCGCGTTTCCACCGCGAGCAGCGGAGATGCTTCCACGCCTCACGAGAGCCGAAGGAGCAGCTTACCTCTCGTTGAATCTCCCGACCACATCCTGGTGAGCCTCAGTCCGGTATCGAGCGTGCACGTCCTGGAGGAAAGCAAGTCACAACGATCCCGATCGGAGGAGACGACAGAGACGCGTGTGGAGAGGAGAGGACCCGTCGGCGTCTTACCATCGTCATGGTGTACAGCTGCTTGAGAGAATTCATCGTCCTCAGCAGCAGCACCACGATGCCGCCTCCTTCTACCGTCTCGATAGTCCTGGCCAAGAGATTTGGCGTGATGGCTTCAAAATCCTGCGTGAGACGGAAAACGAAAGCGCTTCAGGGTCAAATTATCCCCGACAGTAGAACCAAGTGCCTCTCCCGAAGGCCTGCTGGCTCACAACCACACAGCAGCGACTAACCTGCAAGACGCACATGCCGAAGGTGTTTCCAAGGATCTTGTGCGTCTCGTTGTAGTAACAGTAGCGGATGTTGGTCGCAGCGATGAACAGCTCAAAGGGATCGTCCTGATTCAGATTCAACGTGCCCGTTTTTATCTTCTTTTGCAGCTGCCTCATTCGCTTCTTTCGATTGCTGTTTTCAGGCATTTCACACGTCAGAACCAACGAAGAAAATGAGCAAACAGCCAAATCTCTGAGGGGATTTGTTTTTAAACGGACCTGCTGAATCCCAGATCTTTCTTGTAGCACCAGAGCACCGATGGCCGAGCTCTGACTGCGGCTTTGGACAGCATGTGATGAAGAATGACAACCTGGATCAAAGACAAACTGTTTTAAATACAGGGACAAGACGTGTCTTTAAACGGACCCACTGCCACTGTGTCTGGTGAATTTGCAATGACCTGATCTCTTCCACGATCCCCCACCACCACGATCATGGTCCGGTGCTTCAGAGTGACTCCATTCTCGATCTGAGCACGGATCCGGTTGTCGACCTTCTTCCGGACTGTTGCCATCGTCTTGCTGCAACAAGCAGCCCAAAAAAATAATGGAGAACATCAACACATAAACGATACGGTTTCACCATATATGCTCATTTATAACCAACACAAATAGTAGAAGAGGATCTAAAACGCAGCGGGACTCGAACACAGAACTTCACGCTTCCATTTACCTTCAACTTCAGGCCGTTGTTTAATTTTTATAAAATTCCCAACCAGTCGAGGACGGAAATTACACTCCAGCCATCACTATAATCTCACGTGGAGACGAGCGTCCAAGGACCCAATGTCGTGACGTCATCACTACGCGACGTTTTCAGAGACACGAGCTTATTTTTTGCCCGGATGTTACCCTGAATGAATGAATGAATGAATCCCAGGTAGTAGTCTTTT
Source organism: Brachionichthys hirsutus (assembly GCF_040956055.1). Lineage (NCBI taxonomy): Eukaryota > Metazoa > Chordata > Actinopteri > Lophiiformes > Brachionichthyidae > Brachionichthys > Brachionichthys hirsutus. The sequence goes on from NC_090901.1 coordinate 5,700,874, forward strand.
ACAACTGTTTGTTGCATAACAATTCATTTTTGACTAACCGCATTTTAAAGGAAAATTTCGGAACAGAGCTGCTTCTGATTTAAACTTGTATTTGTCACCGTTTTTAGCAATTCGAAGGAGCATCGTTTGCCACTAGATGGCTCCACTTCTAAAAACTCACGCTTTGCGAGCGTCTGTATCAAGTAGTGGGGCTACTTTTGATCATTTCCTTATTTTTTCCTACATTTTTCCTACCAAAATGTGTAGAAAAAACGCGTAGAAAATGTAGACCCCCCCAAAAAAACATCCAAGTAATTACTAGACAGTTATTCACTGCATCACTTAATAGTCAACTGTACAGCGACAAATCGAGACGGAAGCATGTGTATGCAACACAACTTTATTGAAACTATTGAAGCAACAGCAATTTACAAACAAGGAGACGGGAGGATTAAAAATAAAATAAAAAATCCTTTTTAGATCCAAAATGAGAAACAAAACTGAGAAAGGGAAATAATTCCCAAGGATTGGACCAGCAGTGGCAGGTACATTTTATACAAAAAATAACTTATGAAATCTTTCAAGTTTACAGGAATCTTGTGACACATGGCTCGTATAAATCAATTCGATTTACAGCTTAGCTTGTGTGTTAGAATTCAAATGATTTATGTCCAAATACCAAAGCAGACTTTACTTTGATCAGAGACAGTGAAATACCACTGATGAAGTACAAAGAAAAGAACAGAGCTGGGGCAAATGCATTATTGGATTTTGAATTTTCAGTGTGGTGCAAGTTAGTCACAGTCATGATGAATATGAAAAGGCCATTTCAGGATCGAATCGCCTGAGCGCTGCCTCTCGACACTCCTCTGGGTCCCTGACCAGATCCACGCTTGTAGTTCTGTTGGTAACCATCCTTGAGCAAAAGAGAGATAAAGAAGACACTTAAGAAATTGGACAGACAATAAAAAACTATAATACAATTTATTTATAGCACGAACAAAATTACACGAAGCCAGTGAGGCCTGAACCACTTTCATACCCTCGGATAATTGCCATTCGAGTAATCCCGAGGTGTGCTGAACTGAGTCGGTCCATAGCCCGAGTTTGGCGTGTTGGCAAAAGGAGGACGATAACCGTCATAGCCACCTGAAAAAAAGAGCGTGAGGTTCAGAGGAATCAAAAGGCACTGCCCCCCCCCGCCGATTCAGCATTTCAATGTCTAAAAGTGATCAAACATGAATTCTGAACTTCCCAGTAGTTCTTTCATTCATGCTGAAAGCAGGAGGAAATTGATGCATTTGGTTGAGCGTTTACCTCTGAATCCATTCGACGAGCCTCTGTAGCCGTTAATCATGCCCCTGGCATTGCGGGGTCCTCCCCGAGACATGCCTCTGCTGTTGTAGAAGGACTGAGGCTGCCTGCCGAAGCCTGGGCCCTGCTGAGAGGGCTGCTGATGGCCTCCCGACTGCTCTTGAGAATGGAAGGCACCAACTACTAAAAAATACAGGGGTGGGGGGGTCCCAAAATAGATTCAAATCAAAGTTTACAGAATTCAAATAAAGAGTTTAACTAGAGAAGAATTTCAGGAAGAATAAAAATCCCGATCTAGCAAACAATAACTAAAAACTGGGCCCACCCGACTGCAGCTGTTCTGACTGCATCTCCGTCTGCTCCGCAGGAAGCTGTGACTGACTGCTGAAGGCTTGGTTATAGCTGTTCTGGTACTGACTGGCGTGGGTCAACGCCTCCGTCTCACTCGCTGGTGGAACTGGGGCATTGAGGTTGAACACCTGAAGAGGGAACAAAGAGCCACATTATGATGAAGCCAAAGCCAGAGCAAAGGTCACGGAGCTCGTTAGAGTTCATTATTCCCCGTTTCACGGAAGAACTCGCCCCGCTACAACAAACACACACGCAACATGCTGAGCAGGCACTTCAGGAAGACACAAGCGACTCCTAATGGGAGTGATTACTGCGTTTTCATTCCGACTCCACTGGCAGTGACGCACAGAATGCTGCAAACTCCTTTTCAGTCTTCGCAGCAGAGCAGCTAATGTCGCCGCAGACTCCTCCATGCAGCGATTCCGCAGTGACGACTTACTGTTTGCATGGACTGGAATGGTGCCGCGTTGACATTGATGCCGGTACTAAGAGGGGCTTTGGAAACTGGCTGGTAAACCTGCGTTTGAGAGGAAGGTGAGGGCGCTGCAGAAGGTGGAGGCGCCTCCGACGACAACGACATGGTCTGTTTGGAGAGATAAAACAACACGAGACACACCGTGACTCCCCATTCACAGTTTAGCAAAGAAGAGGAGAACCCCTTGTAAACCCTGCAGGGACTCTGACAGCACCGGGATTAACCTGGATGGGGTCGATGGGTTCTGTCGAGGGTCGAGGATCTGGCGTGTGTGAGGTCTGAAACATGGGGGGCGGAGTTGGGGAGACGATAGGAACCTGAGAGCAGAGTAAACATGTTTAAAGCTTCTCCAGGGTGGCCGCACGATCCGTGTGTTCACCTCTGGTTACTTACTTGCGTGGGCTCCGGCTGGACAGGAACGGCGTTGGCTTGCAATAACCGGGACTCCGGGTGGACTAGGAAGATTTAGTTTTGTACCTTTAGTAAACTGAAAAAGCCCTTTCAAACATCTGCAGTCATGAGAACTTGGATGCCTTTATAAAAACATACTTGGTGGGCACACCATCTGGGATAAATCCATCTTCTGGGCAGGTTTCATGGGCTGGGCCGAGACAATGGCAGGGTCGATGGGCTGTCCATCAAACTCCAGCATGGAGTCCTAAAAGCAAAGCAGCGATGGGCATCGTGTTTCACGACAAGGTTGCTCCACACACAAAAGTCCTTACCTGCATGAAGTTGTACGTCCCCTGCATCTGCGCCATCAAGTCCTGCACCACCTGCTTCCTGGCCAATGGGTCAGAAGGCGGCTCAGAGGGCTCCAGAATCAACGGGTGGGTTTCCAGGGTAACAGGGGAAGCCACGGGCTGGACAGCCGGCTGCTGCTGCAGGGCACCGACTGCCTGATGGTGGACGACAGAACAGCTGAATCAGAACCGCACGGCGTCTAAAAACTGGTTCAATGCCTCAGATGTGACCTGAAATTTTATATTGACATCATAGTTTATAGATAGAAACAGCGTACGGAATTGATAAACAACTGAGTATTCCTGTGTATGTCGTCAATCACGTTAGCAATTTATTTCATTTCCTTCTTGCTACTTGTCTGCATTTGTGCTCAACTGCGACAACATGCATGACGTCAGTCACTGCTAGAGTTCTATGCTATTTTATCTTTATTGTGACCATCACCTGCCCTCTTGGTAGACTAGCCCATTATATTTTATTAGTTTTATTTCCTGCTTTCCACCGTAAAGGGCTGTGCACACGAAAGTGAAACACACAACATGGACAAACAAAAAATGACAAATACACAGTGTTCTGAAGAGAGAGAGCAGTGGATTTATTTGTGCAGATAAGCAGATAAGTCTTGAGAACATAACCTCTCTAAAAGTGGATTTAATTCAAGGCTTTGATTTAAGATGCAATTGAAACCCCAAAAAACAAAGCAAGCTAAAAACAGAAGTGAACCGGACTCCAGACAAATTTCAGAATACCTCCGTTTCTACGGTCCACTCGTCCCCGGGCTCCTTCTCAGCGCCGCCGTAAGCGGCGTCTGGAATGAACTGTCTGTTTATGAACTGGAGGGGATAAATAAATGAAAAAAATCAACACCAAAAGGGAAATCTAATCGGTGTAAAGACTTCACCGCAACGTGAAAACTAATCTCACCTCCGTTGTTTCCACGGCGATGGGTTCTGTGAACTCCTCAATTATTTCACTTCCTGTGAAGAGAAAATGGAGTTAAGAAATGCACGACTGCATTAGCGTTTTAAAAAGAATTTCATGAAGCATGATTCCAGAGAATGTTCAGAACCTGGATCAACAACGTGCTCTTCTGATTCCGACGTTTCTGCGACCGCAACTGCTGCCTCTGCCTCTGCCACTGGCTCTTCCTCTTCTTCCTCCTCCTCCTCCTCCTCCTCCTCCTCACACACCCCGTTTTGGTGAGAGGGAGCACGCTCAAAGTACCCACTCAGCAGAACCTGGTCCAAAGTTTCTTTAAGTGCCTTGTCTAGAGGAGGAATAAAAAGAGTAAGCACAATGTCGCCTCCACCAAGGTGTTTGTGTTCTTATTGTCGTCTCAGTCAGCAGAAGTAGTTCAGGACAGAGTAGAAAATGTTTTGTTTTTTTATCTTGGACTTTCATTTTCCTTAATAAGGCAATGCAGGCAATTTATCCATGTGTGTCATAATAATAAAAAGCTACTTGATATCACCACAATCAATTCAAGACTAAAACACAACCAAGGCCAGCAAATAACATCCCTGAGCTGTTCAACAACTTGATCAGCCTGCAAATCAATCAGGAGATTGATTCATTATCCCCTACTTTGTTTTGCAGGCAAAGCATGTCAATGTTTTTCCCTTAAGCCTCATGCTTCAGGCCAAACAGTCTGCAGCTGACTGAACGGGTCACCCTAACCCTCAAAGCAAGGCTTTCCTTGTTAAAAAAGGAGACAATCACAACACTGAACTTGGCCACCAGTCCCATGCAGTTCAAGCAACCCGACCAGCGGAACTATTGGCAACACGGCCACTGGCAACTTGCCCCGCTGCTGAGTCAGGATGAGCCCAAGGCACTCGGCACAAGCAGAATGCTCTGCTCTGAAGTCTTCTGATAACTGCTGCATCACAGAAAGTGCAGCATTTAGAACCGCCGGCCATGCGAAGCCAGACCGAATCACCCGACAGCTGTCAATCTTATTTAAATGATCAACATACTAAATCAACCGACCGACCACATCAAAGTCTGCTCCTCAGATTTCTGTCGAGTGATCTGACAATCAACCATTTTGTTCCTGCTATAATTAAAGCTTGGAGTTCAAATTATTAGCCAGGAGTCCTTTTACAGGCAGCCCATTCTTAGGTTGTAAGTTAACTTTGACTTACATGTTGTTCCAACCACAGCCTTGTCCTTCCCTTCCAGCAGGTCCCAGAGGTGCATGGAGGCCTCTTCATACTGGTCAACCAGCCTACAAGAACAAAAAACATTTGTACAGATCCTTTCGTCTGAGAGAAAAACTGAAGTGTAAAAAGTCTACTGCTTATCCAGTTGCTCTGGTCATCAGTGGCATCACCAACCTGATGTTTTGATCACGGTCAGGACCGACTAACTTGTAGAATTCATCAAAAGCTGCTAGGTCAGCCTCCGTCAGCAGCGGCAAGCCGCCAGCAGCCTGCTTCAGGTCATGCCGCACAGCCTCGTCTCCTAGCCTCTCCAGGAGGTACTGCAGCTCCAGAACCGTCTTCAGCCTCCCCTGCTCCACCTCGTCCCGTTGCAGCTGCTCCCGCCGTGCCGACTTCTTCACTACCTTCTGGATCTAATGGTAACGAACACGAACGACTCGTTACTACGAGTGTGGAGGACAAGTCTGAAAAACCATTTTCATAAAACCTTTGTCACCCTTACATCTTGTCCAAGCGCAATGAAGGTCTTGTGCAACTCTCGGGCAAATTCCAAGTTATTGAGGACTTCCTGATATTTGGATAGGGCCTCCTGAAATAGAAAGGAGAGAAGAAAAAGATAGCTCATATATGGCTAGGTTGTAAAACAATTGGAAAGAGTCAGAATTATTTGTGTTGATGGCTAAAATGCCGACATGTACCCACCAGCTGGTCAGGATTGAGACGCTCCCCGTTATTCTTTCTGACCTGATAATCATCCAGTTTGCTCTGTAACAGAACACAAGCGATGCAGAAAACCTGAGTTTGTACCAATCCCTGATACTTAAAAGCACAGGAGTGATTCTGAACTGGCTGTGGATATACTCACCTTTTTCTTCTCCATGTTGCGGGCCTTCTTGTCGATGACACCAAGAACTTGCCTCAATACTTCAGACTGTCCACAAAGTCCAAAACTGCCCAATGACCCTGGAGCGGACCCCACATCTGGGCTGACGGACTGCATTGTCCCGTTTGCATTCATCACTGACGGCATCTAGGAAAACAAAAACATGAAAGTCAGCTCCGGCTATCATGAGTGAGCTTCATCAAACGTTACTAGAGCAACACGTGCTCAAGGGAAAATACCAATCACAGAATGAGCCAAAGCATCTACCGGACACTAATAAATGCTGCACAGATTACATTTTAGATTTCATATAATAGATATATTACATATATATTCCCTCCTTAGCTACTGTTAGACATTAATAGTAGATGCTGTTACCCCTCCAGGTACACTTTTAATCAACCAACCTCAGCAAGTCAGCAACTTTTACTGCAATGGAAATGCCTGGTTTCGTATTACCTCAGTCAAAAACTACTCTGGTAGAGAGAAGGCTGGATTTGAGCCTCGCGATCAATAAGTAAATACTATCGACAATTTTCCAAATGTCTTCCTTTCTAATCTAACATAACACTTAATGGTGTATGGACACAAACCCAAATAAAATAAGATTCATAGATGAGAGGTTTGAGTCTGTAGAATGTGAACATTTTGAACAAAGACCGAGGCCACAATTACAAATGTTAGTTTTATTATTTTCTTCCTATTCGTCTCAGACACACAGCTAGCATTAGCTCTAAATCACATTGCCAGGACCTCGCCATACATCAGATTGCCATTAGCGGCGTGTAGTTAAGAGAACTACAAACCTGTAGCACAACAAATGGAGGTAATTAGAGATACAGTACTGTAATTTGGAACTAAAAACAACAAAGAAATCTGGAGAGCCATGCATTTCATGCTGGAAATTTATATAACAAGCGCAGAAAACAATGTTTTCAGCTAAGAAACTTACTAACTTTAAGCGAACTCAGGCCAGGAAAGTGAGCAGGCTCCAAAATACTTGTTCTCATTGTAATATTATTAGTATACCTTCAAATATAAAGTTGTACATTCGACTATCGTGGACAGTCCGGAGCCTTAAGGGCGGCCAGCTCCTGTGTTATCGCTGGGGTTTGGTAAAATGGCCCTGGCCGCACTGCGTTAGCACAGACCACTGACTTAGCATCTTTGCACACTTATAGCTCGGTTATCAAGTAGCTACAGCGACGCGTGCTAACTGGCAGGCGGCCGGGAGCCTCGTTACCTCAAGAGCACGGACCCCGAATCACCCACCTTGTTGTTATATATCCACAGGGGAGCTTGCTAGCGACTTATACAAAACGGCCACGTTGTTATTATTGTTGTGTTGCTTTATTTTGTATTTTTTTTTTTTTTACTCTAGTATGGGATCCGCCCCGCCGGCCTCACCGACAACTGAGACGGTTCAAGAGACGAAGAAACTCTTTATAAAGACGAAGGTCCATTTTTAGCTACCAGAGATATGCCTGAGTAAATAAACTGAAAACATCTCTTGATGTAGCACAGATTTGTTAACAAAACCATTATTACAAATGTGAAAAGTGTACTCATTCAATTATTTAAAATCTGAACAATTTTACTGCAGTTACACATCATAAAATTGGTATTTGTGATCAGGCAATATACCCTACAGCCTCCCTCGGGGAAATGTGCACAATCATTAGCTTTGATTAGGCTGCCGGATCTGCTACGTACAGTAGTGCAGCTGTTTCAGCCCCTTTCATGCACAAGTGTGTGTCATTTTACAGCTGCCTCTCTCTCTACGATGGAATGCATATCTCTGCTATCATTTCCACGTTTGTTTGAACTTTAAGTTCAACAGGAAAGAAGTGTTGGAATGTTATTAAAGTTAAATGTCAGTTTTACACTTAGCAAAATATCAGCCTAGTGCCACGACTGCTGTTGTTTTTTTATCTTAGATTATAATAGAGATTTACATTCTCTTTTACCTTTTTGGAAATTATTGATTGTACATAAAAGTAACAAATTGAATAGAAATTTTCAAATTCACATTGTTCAGCAGGAACATTACTGAAAACTATTTGCTCTGTGTGTGCAGCCTGGATGTGGTTTGCCCATTCTGGTGAAATGAACTAATTCTAACATCATATGGATAAAAGACTGACCACAAAAATATTGGTTCTCAGACCAGCTGGAAATTTAGAGCTCCAAAATCCAGCACTTTATAAGAGAAAGAGAAAGCATTTTTTTTAAAAAGCTTCCCAATGACAAATTATTGACGATAGGAATAGGACGAGTCTGAGATACACATCATAAAAAAGCTAAATCCCTTTGGATTTGTCGGCAAATCATTTATTTATTTCAGCAGGTGGCAGTAAAGCGTAGCACTTTATAGCATAACTGGAACATTCAGTTGCTTTAAATAATCTGACTCTGACGTATGCAGACCTGCGTTCAGTTATCAATAAACTACCAGACAAATTTACTAATTGTAGGAAACATTTAATAGCTTATTTATATATTCATCCATCTCTTTTTCCAATAATGTCTTATCCTTTACAAGTTCCTAGGGTGCTGGAGCCAAAGGTTTGAATGAAAATCCAGAACCTTCATGCTGAGAAGCAACAGTGTTAGCCGCTGCAACACCGTGCTACCTACTTGCCTATACAAACACACTACATATCCAGCATACACATAATAAGTATATATAATAAAATAGCTTACAGCTCAAAACAATTGAAGACATTACAGATTTGTCTATATTTGGGATGCTCCCATGTCCTTCTCTGTTGAACACATACAGCGCTTACATCAGTGCCTACAAAGGAAGAAAACCAGAACCAGAACCAACCAACTACAAGAACGTGAAACCAGCTTTCTTTTGTTTTGCCAAATACAGGAAGCAGTTAACATGGCTGCACAGCTTTTTGATTGCACTCTTCCACTGAAAGTGTTTTCCTTTTGGGATAATACTGATTACAGGAGGATCCTGAGGGCCGGTGAAGCTCCCTTTCAACGAATGAGTCATTTCCGAAGCCTGCTGTATTTCACTCAAACAACAACACAGAGCACAGACTGACAGCCATTTTCTAAAAGAATTCCAGGGTGGCTCCTCCATCTGACCTCTGAGCTTCACACCATAACATTTTAAATGTGCAATAAATCCCACAGTTCTCTATTTTAAAACTGGTTACCGTGAATATTGACTATTCCTATTGTTGTAGACCTGCAGCAGCAGAAAGAAGGCTCAGAGCAACTCTCAAATGGTCGCTTCGCTTCAGATAAGACAGGAAGTAGTTGGTTTGTTTTTACTGTTCTAAAGTTTGAGCCGTGATAGAGTCAACAACACATCCTCTTCTTTCAGGAAGTGAGCATTCATGCTTGTGTTCGCGATGTGTGGGTAATCATCTTTGTTCTGCTACTAATTAGAGGCTCTATTGTGCTGTGTAACCCCTGTATATGCGTATTCCTCCTATTCTCGAGGATCATGATTGAAAATATTTGCTGAATGATGAGAGAGAAAAAAACTTTACCGTGTGCTTTGTACTGACATTCTTTTCCCAGCTGCCTTCAAATTCCACACCACTTTCAACTCCACCGCGGGCTCGGGACCAAACAGGAAGCTGGACATGAATAACACTACTTCCCAAAAGATCGACTGCAATCTTAACCGTTTACTCTCCAAGTTCTAGATCTCAAAGGAAAGAAACAAACAAAAATGGCTGCCTGTCTTACTCATGAGATCAAATGAGAGGCTAAATATTACAAGTTGAGTCATCAAGCGTTGGTAACATGAGGAGGCCTAAAGATGCGGATAAAGATTTTAGTGCTCAAAGCCAACAAGGCCACGCTACTCCTATCAGACTGAACCATCTGGAGCCAAGCCGCCTATCTGGGAAGCCACGGCGAGGGGTGGTAGGAAGCGGATAGAGTGTGCTGTGCCCCCCCCCCAGGAAAGCTTCAACTCTGCATACAAGCCGGACATCCTCTGGGCTTTCTCAGGCGACTCTACAGGAAGTGGTGGATGACTTGGGTGTCACGTCAGCACTGACGATCTTCTTTCACTTTTGTTCTTGAGCTCTGCATGTGGGCAGTGTCACATTTTGGGGTGACTGAGACACGTTGCATGGTTTCTATGAACCTCATCAAACGTGGCAACGTTTAAGCAAGCCATTAAAATATCAACCAAATGTCTCTGATGATGAATTGTGTCGTAAGGGTGGAGCTCCTGTTTGTTACTTGATCGTGTTAAAAGTTCTCACCATCACCGTAGTGCCACCATCCATCCATTGTCTCGTAGATGAGACAATCGCCGCTTTTTTGATTAGGTCACGGGTCTACTGGAGCCGTTCCCAGCTTGCTACGGGCCAGAGGCGGGGTACACCCCGAATGTGTCGCCAGTGCATCGAGAGGCCACAGAGAGACAGACAACCACTCATGCACATACTACGGACAATTTGGAGTAATCAATTACTCTTGGAGTAATCAATTATTCAAACTCTGCAAAGATGAGATTCAAACCCAGTGCCTTCTTGCTGTAAGGCGACAGCACGACCCACTACGCCACCGTGCTTCCCTCAGCGCCACATCACCCTATATACAATGAATTTAATCTATGCACTGCTTTCTTTGCTGCTGGCTCATGCTCATCTCAATCCTGGGCCTTTTCAACTTGCTATCGCTCTAGTGTGCACGCCTGCAGCCCTGCGATGCTCTCAGCCCCACCATAGAGTTTCCCTGCGATCGCTCCCTGTTACATCTGGTTGAAGAGCCGACTGTGGCTGCTGGAGTTAAGGTGCTTTATCTCCCTGCCCAGTCCAACTGCTGTCAGCGTCCCTTCCCTCCTACAGGCAGCCCTGGGGCTTTGGCAGCAGATAAGAGGAAGCAGCTCCGGTTTGAAAGAGAGAGGCTATGGAGACACCAACTGTGTAGATCTATCATTGTCACAGAGACAACTTTCAAAAGCTTTCTGTTATAATTCAGAGCATCTTCTCTCTTCCATCAATCCACACATTAACAGTATATTTTCTGTTCAAAGGCCTTCGTAAAAGGAAATGACAGGTGGAAAACTGTGTGTTATTTTATTTAATAACTTCGTATGCTCTCATAATGTTGGTGCTTTATCTTTTATATATGAACTATTACCTTTTTATTTTGTTTCTTACTTTTGCAATAATATCTCAGACTAGTGGATCTATTTCTATTTATTATTGACATTAAAGTGTGTGACTAATGATTATTTTCCTATCAAAACATTTTATGAGAAGTGGAACAATCTTTTTATTTGCTTGAACGAATATGAATTTTACAAATCAGAGTCAAGCTTTCATATTCTATTTAAATGAAATTAAAATATATCTCTTGGATATTTTATAAACTTTACCCAAGCATAAATGTTCACGATACAAAAATGTCTCTGTCACGACGTAAAATTGTCCTAAAAGTTGAAAGATATGTCTTTTATCTTTCCACCCCTGGAGGCTTTTTGGTGAAGACACGAGTCTCAGTCACGACCGGACCGAGCGCGCTGCGCGCAGTTTAACCGGCGCTTTAAGACCCATTTCCTCCCATTGTCAAACAGTCGTGAGCAGGAAGAGGGAAACGAAAGCACAGAACGTGTGTGTGCGTGTGTGCGTGTGTGTGTGTGTGTGTGAGAGAGGCAGTATTTAAACGCGATGCTGCTGCACAATAACAGCGCCAGGGGCTGCGCACCGAGGAGCGCGCACGCATTCCGCGGAGTGGGGAAGACGCGCACAGAGACGAGGAGACACGAGTGACTGATTGAACGGATCGACGGTGTTTTTGTTCAAATTCCGGACAATTCGCAGCAAGAATGATAAAATAAACCTCAGATGATATGGAAGTGTCACCGCTGCGTAATAAGGACGGCGCCCCCCATCGTCGCTGAGCCGCTTAGGGTGCAATTATCCTGCCTTTCTGTCATCAGGAGTTATTTGGCTTTTCATTTATCACCGTAGTAGAAATCGTCTGAAGGAGCAGGTGCAGCGCAGCAGCTTCACGTGGATATAAACCGGACATCAGATTTTAGGTATGACATCCACCATAGAGAGGAAGACACTGGAATCCACTGAGTAAGTAACACACACCGGCATGGCATCATTTAGATTAAAAAATACAAAAAAAAAAAAAACTACCTTCCAGGACGCGACAGTGGCAGAATGTGCAATATCTGTATATGACAGCATGCTGAGGTCAGCTGGAAAGGTAGTCCCAGAGCGGATTGTTATGTGTACTGAGAAAATGATGAGCATGAACAAGTTCAGTGTTTCTTAGAACAAGGGAAATCTAAATGTAGATAATGTTTTATAACAGTAAATATAGCTGGTGTGTAGCCGCAGAACAAATAGGCCCCGACTAACCAACAAGCCATCGTATATTTTAAAGAGATGAACTCTGAATATGTTTTTTTTCTTCATAAGCTAACATTGTAAAACAAGATTTTGTCAACTTTAACCAGAAATAAGCACACTGAATATTAAAGTCGTGCTTTTTAATTTTGGCGGAAGGTCTGTTTCTGGCTGCCTCAGGTGAAAAATGGAACAATGATGTAAAATTTTAACTCTAAGTAAAAAAAAAAAAAAAAAAAGGCAAGCAAAACTCCTATTTCTCAGTGAGTGAGGACTTGTTACTCTATTATATATATGAAAAACAATCCAGCTTTTTCCTTGTTTTCAGACCTTTTTCAATTTGACAAAATTAACACTTTGTTGCAGCGATGGAATATTTGCTTTACCAAGCGCCTCTGCTCTGTCCTGTGCAGCGAGCCGGTGGATGAGGTCCTCCAGATGCCTCCGTCCCTGCTGACGTGTGGCGGGTGTCAACAGAGCATTGGTGACAGATTCTTCCTAAAGGCCATTGAGCAGTACTGGCATGAGGACTGCCTGAGCTGCGACCTGTGCGGCTGTCGGCTCGGGGAGGTGGGCCGACGACTCTACTACAAGCTTGGAAGAAAATTATGTCGGAGAGACTACCTCAGGTGGGTTATTGGTTCTATCACAGGACAAACGCCGACAGCAACATGCTATAGGAGAGTCAAGGTGATTGGAGGATGATCAATAATTCCTCTTTTTTGTTCTAAAACCCAGTGGCAAGGCATTTCTCCTGATCAACCTCAACATGCAGTGTTCTGTTGTAAATGTGAACAAGTACACTGTTTGTGTTGTGGAAATACTCCAGCGTCTCTCTGTTTTAGAAGATGGTCCAACCTGACATTAATGAATCATTTGAAAAGATGTAAATATTCAGTCAGTCAATGAAGGGCTGAGGAGAGATTATTGACTGGTGGGCTGATGTGTTGTTTGTTTCCTGAGGTTTGTGGACAATTAGAGAAAGTAAAAAGTGATTTTTTTTTTGGGACATGGTCAAAAGCTCACATTATTTCTATTTTTGCATCACTTTTTCACAATTGTTTCATGAGTGAATTTTGATGTCTCAAAAGACAGGAGGTAGCCGTTTCTATGTGCTGTGTTCTGTAGGAAAGAGCAATGGCTGATCAGCATTGGTAATGCTGATGCAAATAATGGTGATTTAAATCCCGGACGTTGTCCTTCTATGAATCAGGACAACAGAAAGTAAAGAGTCTTTTTGTCCTAAATATTAACATTAATTTGAAAAGTTGCAGAACTTTACATGTAAAAAACCGAAAAGGATTGCAGCCCAATCGTATGGCCTCCTCTTCATCTATACTGTATGCATTTTCCCTCTTCCTCAGGCTCTTTGGCCAGGATGGGCTCTGCGCTTCCTGTGAGAAGAGGATTCGAGCGTTCGAGATGACAATGCGCGTGCGGGACAAGGTTTACCATCTGGAATGCTTCAAGTGTGCCGCCTGCCAGAAGCACTTCTGCGTGGGCGACCGCTACCTGCTCATCAACTCCGACATTGTGTGCGAACAGGACATCTTTGAGTGGACAAAGCTCAACAATAACAACATAGTGTAAAAGAATAATGCTGAAGGTGAACTAGCTTCAATCTGCGATTCTCCACTGCCTTTGAAGCTAAAGCAAAATCCATAAAAATACTTTTTCTAGCTTCTGCAGGTTTTTTTTTAATGCATCTGACATTCATGGGTGGAATAATTTTGTGCTTAAAGAAGAGTCTACACTGCTGCATTGCTCCATGCTGGAAGCTAATGAAGGCTGCACCGGCACTGACAGTTCAATAAATCCTCAAATGCAATAAAAACCCACTAACTAAAAATACTAAAACATGCAATAATTATAGCTTAACACACTGGAAGTCCATAATTATACTTATGAACAATCAGGTGTCTTCTGTCCAGCATTGTTGCAGCACCTCTGTCTGCTATGAAATGTTTAATTATAGAATTTCAGTAATATATTTTATGCTTCAATAATTTCCTGTGATTTTCCTGGGAAGAACTTTTTAATTATGTAATAATTATAGAGAGCTGCTTAATTTTAAGATAAGACATACTGTAATTTTAATTAACCACTCATTTATTAGTGTAAATTTAATAAATTGTATGCATGCTGTTGCTATTTTAGTTCTCTCCAGGAAACCCACCTAAAAGTTTGATTGTCTATTGCAGTAAAATTCTGTAAAACAGTCCATTACCAGATTTTCATACTATAAATTAAATATAATTTTTTTTAATCAAAATGTACTGTGTTGACAGGCTGAGCTGGTGGCGCCCTCTAGTGGTGAAGAGCAGCAATACTGATTTGACAGACTGAATCTTTTTCTAGCTGTTATAACTGTACATAATGCAACCAAGACATTTTGTATATTTACGTGTGAATTTCTTAAATAAATCACAATTTATTATTATAATAAACATGTTTATGTGAATGAACGCTCTACATTTTATTCTAGTGTTAAGGCCGAAATAAGGTCAGTCAGGTATCATTGCTATAAAATCAAGTTGGGAAATTATGAATTTTTGTAAAATATTTTCCTTATGTTGGCAATAAATTATATTTACAGAGGAAGAAACACATGTCCTACATATTAAGGTTATTTTGAAGTCGCTTAACTCTTATCTATGTTAAAGCTTCAATAGATAGATTTGGCTCCATCGAGTGGTCAGTATGCAGATTTCTGAACACTCATTGAATCCTCCATGACAGATTTCCTTGGTTTATTTCTTCGGGTTTCTACAGAAAAAATGGTGCAAAGAGGACAAACTCTCTTTTTTAAATCAAGTTTTTTTTATTCAGTAATTTGCTAATTTTCTGTCAGTAACCCCTTAAATTCTAAATGTTGAATGTCTTTATATAAATCTAATTAAATTTGATTGCTACAACACTTTGGTCTGGACTAAAATATCTTAGGTTTAGTTAAGATTCAAGTTTTTGCAGACATTCATGGTCTTCAGAGGATGAGACATAATGAATGTTGTAATCTAGTAACAGGTAGTAGGTTTTGATGGCTCGATGATGGACGGGTAGTGTCTCCCTTGAGCCAGTCCCAAACCCAAGAGGGTTGCGGCAGGAATGGCATCCAGCGTAAAACTTTGCCAGAATGACTTTGTAAATGTAATGAGAGACAAGAGTCTCTCCAGGAGACTTTACAGTTAAGGGACGGTAATACACTTTTTGTATGCTGCTGCCTTTCTGCAGAGAGTTCACTGGGTTTAAGGGGGCTGGAGCTGAGGGAAGGCCTGGTCTCATCATGATATTCACACACCATGATACACAGAACCTCAGCATCAACCCAGTGGCCTGCGTTCCATCGGTTCGCCCTCCACTGTTGCCCTGCAGGCTGAGTTTTGCCAGAGCACCAGCCTGAATTGAACAGCAGCCTCGGCAGATCTCAATAGATCCCTGTGCGTCCTGTGTCCTCCCGACCAGCTGTGCATAAAGCCGGGAGTGTAGTGTTGTGTTTGTGTGCAGAGGCAGGCCTGTTTCATCTCCATTGCCCATGTCACTGCAGCCCCGTACGAGTAAACCTAAAAACATGCAGCTGTGGGATGCAAACCGAGGAGACTTTCTGGGGATGAAACCTCAAGGGCTCACAGCTTGCTTTCATCAAGCAGCTCACCCCGCTGAAACTACAACCTCATGTCGACCACGCTCTGGTGCAACAAGCAGTCTGAACAGCAGATGGCAGGTCCGGTCCAGGTAGGTGTTATGCCTGGACCGGACCTGCATACTGCCTGCACGTGTGCACGTGTAAAACAGGCGCATTAAAAGGAAGATTTTTTTTTTGTTGTTCAAGAAGAGAAAAGATTAATTAGATCTGAACTGAAAGTGACGAGCTGCATCTCAAAAGCACCGCAGACATGACAGTCAGAGCTCAACGACACCTACAAAGGAAGATGCGGTTGGACAATTATCTGCTGCACCCCAGCGATTAATCACAGCGCGGTCTGTCAGTGTCAAAACCAACTGACAAAATGAGTCCAGTGCTATTGATCATGCCCGCTTTGGGTTTCACTTGCACACTAATTAGGAACATATTCGGTCTGTGGCCCTGAGAGATGCGTCTGTCAGGAATCGCATTCCTGCTCCGATTCCCTGATAGTACAAAGCGCCTGCAGTCTGGATGGGGGACACGCTATGGGAGTGAGGCTGGAGGAGTGGGGGTTCTGGGGTATGGCAGCACACCCAGAGGTGGATAGGTGAGTAATAAGCATGCATCCTTTAACTCTCTCTGGGCATGTCCTCTGACTGGATTAAATATGTGCTGAGGATTTATTAGGTAGGAGACCTCTGGGTCCCCGGAAAAACTCCTCGACTGTCCCTATATTTTCTCTCTTCCTACCTAACACATTTTTTCTCACTTACTTTAATCTTACTGTCTTTTTACTCCCATTATATGTTTGTATATTCTAGTATTCAAATGCCTTTCCCCCTTTTTGTCACCCCCTCAGCCAGCCATGTGCATAGACGTGCTACGTGATGGATTTTATGATCACTATTATATTTACTGTTTCAACTCAATAACTCAATATAATGACTGTACTTCAATTGTACATATACCGGTAAGCATGATAATCTGAAAAATAAAGCAAAGAAAAATACACTTCTGAATGTATTCATTGATTTTCTTATGGGAGATTGTTAAATTTATCTAGTTTAACAATAATTATATATATGTGTCTAACAACCATAATTCATAAAGTAAGTGCATAAAGTGTAAATGTAAAGTAGTTATATCTATCAGATAGATATACATTTAATGTGCAATGTAAAATACTATTATTTGCGGAACAAAGATTATTCACACCGCTGACGTTTTGCTGCTCTCATAACTCATAATAGAACAATTGGATACATTTCTCAAGATGTCAATGATCCCTTTAACATTTTGACTAACTGGACTTTTTTTCCCCATGTTTCACTGAAGGTTATTGGCATATGCGAATAAACTGAAACTTTTGTAATTATCATCTGTTTCGAGCCAACATGCCTTATGTTTTTACATAACTCACCCCCCTCCCTAAAATGATCCCCATATGTTGA
Organism: Brachionichthys hirsutus; assembly: GCF_040956055.1. Classification (NCBI taxonomy): domain Eukaryota; kingdom Metazoa; phylum Chordata; class Actinopteri; order Lophiiformes; family Brachionichthyidae; genus Brachionichthys; species Brachionichthys hirsutus. The sequence goes on from NC_090901.1 coordinate 5,718,205, forward strand.
GCCTGACTTCAGATGAACCAGCTACACGTTGCGAAATAAAGCTCTATCCCAAGGCCTGCATCAGAAATGATGGGAAAAGCGCTGCCCTTTTGAAATGGTTAGGGTAAACATTTTTCTCCAACGCTGACTTGAGAAATATGCACTTTATAACACCAAAACCACAGACTTGTTGTGTTTCCATGGATGGCCAGCCGTGAAAATTGTGAGATGTAAAATATTCTTGTGGGTTCAGGGCGACTATGATTGAGTGGACTCTCTTTCTGCAGGTCGAAGATGAAGCTTTATCTGCGCTAAAAGCAGAGAGAGAGCAGACATGGTAAAGAGTAGACTTGAAAAATAATGTAGAAAAATGTATTTCATAACGGAGAGTCATTCCATTTATTTATTTATTCTCTTCTTCATGTGACTGCAGTTTCTATTCTCAACAGAAAATGTACCCTGCTAAGGTGCCAACCGGAGAGTTTGGATTGGGTAGATTGTTCCCCTTGTAGATAAATAAAAAGCTCGCAATAAGTGGTTCTTGGTATCTTTATACACCAACCATGAAAAGTAAAAGTGAATCGGAGTTGATTTTTGAATCCATAAATGAGTTTTCAATGTTAAAATTTGATATTCTTTCCTGGCTTTATTCTGGATCAGACACAGAAGACATTTTGCATGATAGTTCATGTCGGAGCCCTTTATGATTGTGATTTGTGCTGAGAGAATTGAATGCATATTTTACAAGGAAGGGGAAAATATATGTAATGGGCTCTATATTAGACCAAGACCCATCTTCAGATTAGTTTTTCATCAAGGTCCGTCCATCAGTTTCTCTGTAATCCTGTTAACAAACAGACACACACACAAATGCCATCAAATACAAAACCTCTTTGGCGGTGGTAATTATTATACTCCAGCTCTGCTCCTAAACCCACAATGGCCTTTTAAAGCACTATCATATATGACACGTTATGTAAACCTTTGGAGTGTGTTATTTGGTGTCCTCATCGGTTCAGACCTGCTTTATTTAGATGATCACAAAAAAGACTGCCTGGCATAAATGTAAACTCTCACATACTTTTTTTTCTTATCCTAGAGAGAAACGCCAGAGCATTACTAGGAAACAGACCATTGCAATGCATTTCTCTTTAAGGCAATCAGGAGTGGAAGCTCCAATTAAAGGGGTGGAGAAAGGTGGCTACTGGCTGCAGTTGTGCAGGAAAGTGATTGTGTGGTAAAATCTGAGCATGCACCATCAGGTTTGGAGCAATTTCCATTTCTAATTGGACTTCCCACACGGTGCCTGCTTCCAATCATGGCAGAAAACGAACACAGTCAGGCAGGCAGGCAGGAAGGCTGACTATAGTAGGGCTCATGATGAAGAACTGAGCAAAGATGTGAAATAATGAATATAAAAGCGTTGCATGGATTTTATCAGTAGTGGAAGAAGTAAAAAAATATACCACCACAATTAAAGATCTTGCATGCATGTTAATCTTACTTCAGCAAAGAACAAGGTTGACTGCTTTGCATTAAGAATGGTTTATTTCATTACGAAGCGTTGCATTTCATGCGATGATTTTCAATTGCTTATCATAAAAGCGCAAAAAGCAACACTCTCCTGCACGGGTAAAAGATTAGTGTTCACTGTCTTTGGTTGTCCATTCAGTTCTCAGGTGATGTCATCAGCTGGTGACACACCTTCATCTTGATGCCTTCTTTTAAATCTACGCTGTACCTCTCTGTATTTATTTACCCTATGTGCACACTCCACCTCCCATCACTATACATGAATCTCCCAATGACCAATTAAATTATTCTCAGCGTCATTCTCAGCAGAGTCATCAGCCACCACCACCACCAGCGTCTGGAGTCCATGGAGGCTTTATCTTGCTGCCGCGCAGGACAGACATCTATTACCATCATAATTTCCTTGAGGCGTCGAAGCCACAAAGGCTCGCTGACAGACTGGTTATCACATCCAGCGACTGCTGCAAATAGCAATTGCTTTTACTTCATTGACTTGTCTCTTCTAATAGAAATGTACGGCAGTTGCATGTTATACGAGAAGAACTTGAATCTGCAGAAACAGCCAAATAAAAATAGTGTGACAAATGAAAACTATAATTAGGCCGCAGCCACCCACCACAACACATGATCGTTGAGCCTGAACAATTCCCTACACCTGGTGCTCTAAATCCTCCCTTAACGCTTAAATCCTGCCAATGCCATCTTTAGTTAAGAGGTTCTCTCTTCCTCTGGATTTCCCTCTTTCCAGAGTCGTGTCACCTGGAACCAATCTGTAACACAATCAAAGTGTCCCAACATGAAAGCTCAGCTCCTTCTTTTGATAGTCCATCTTGCCCCAACACTTATTCTTTTTCCTCTCTTCTCTTGTTGCTCAAAGAACCATGTCTGGAAAAAGGAATCATCTTAAATTAGAGCAAAATGTCAGTAAGATTAAAGCATATATAAAAAAAGAATTCACTGGTGCTCTGCATTTTGCGTTCGCAGACAACCGAATGGACCCTTTGTCTAAGAATAAGCTTAAGACATTTGAGAGCGTAGCTGCAAAGACCTTGAAAAATCATAGGTGATGACATGTAACTATAGGAGGAACAACGACTCCCACTCACGTTGAAGTATCGTTTACAAGTGGAATCGAGTGCTAAAACATTTGGGAAGCACGTGTAATAGATTTTTTTTTAATAATAAAAGAAGAAGTGTGAAATGTGGGAGGAACAATGCAACGTGACTCTTCTCAAAGCGCATTCTGTTTCCTCATCGTTGGATTGCACTCATCCATCCGAAGCGTCGACTGCAGCTTCTGGATGATGTGACGCTTTCAGTTTGGATGCGGCGTGCTCATCAGTCATCGCGGTGTCCATGATCACAGGGTGATTAAACTCTAATAGCAGCCTTTTGGAAAGTCCAGGGGGATTTACTCCTGAGTCAACACGCCAGACCCCATTTCCTCCTCACTCACTGCTGCCTCTTGACACCCAGCCGGCTGCAGCCGCGGCAGATCTCCACATGGAGCTAACACAGATTGAGAAACCCTTGGAAGTGACCCGGCATGAGGCGTTAGACATACACAGGGAGCTACAATATGCTAACAAATGACCCCTTTCTTACCAATTTAATCTAATTTATGAGGTTGCAATATTAACATCTGAAACACTGAACACATACAACTGAGTATTTGGCTGTAATTTAATGTTGATGTGTATATGAATAGGAGTTTTATATGTAGTCATTATGTAATACAAATATATAATGAGAGGGATGACCAAATTAAGAATAAGATTCAGGCACCTCGATCATTAATGGTGATAGTACTTTATATTTAATTAGACATCTGATCAACTTTCAATATGGAAAGACTTTGGGGCAAATGCTAAAGGAAGTGAAGAACTCTGTTGCCATTTAATTGTGTAAACCGTACAATGTGCAAACAAAATGGGATCCTGTTTGATCGGGACTCATGATGGTGCTTTCCCAATCCCAGTCTGCAGTCTGAGGGTTAGGCGTTTGTCATAGCGCTAACATTTCAGACATCTTGTTTTGGAACTTCCCATGAACAAAAACACAGCGGCCGTTATGCAGCGTCCAGCCGCTTGCTTGCATGCCGCTCCTCCATGTGACTTTAATTGAATGATTATATGTAATTCAATAAGCAATCGAAGGGCAATGCGCGTGAGTGTGAGGCGTAAAGCAAAAGAGCGGTGGTGAGTGAAGCCTTTGTCCGTGACCCTCCGTCATCGCTGCTACATCTTAGGCTAAATCACGCGGCTCGAAGGCCTCTGGTCAGCACCCCTGTGTGGACCCCATCACTCTAATTGTCCCGGCTACCAGTTTTAGGAACCAAGAAATGTAAAGGTTTAGAGATTGGGCTTGCCTTGTCTTGTGTTTGCCATGTGAGTCACTATCTTTAGCCTGGGATCCCCAATCATTATTGTCTGTTAGCTGAATTTCCACAAATCCCTTTGCTGGGAGACCTCGAGTTTTGGGAATGTTTACGATCAGCTAGCTGTGACAAGGCCAACATTCAGTCAAAGCCTATCAAACACAGCACATGGGCTTGACTACTTTCATCAACTGAACGAAGAAAGCTTCAAATACAAAAAAAACCCTCTCTGAGACAGGGTTGTGAAATAGCTCCGCACTGTGACACAACGTCTCCCAGATAAGAATTATTACCCCATGTGGAGCCATAAGCCCCGCATTCACACAGCTGTGCACTGTCAATCTGCCCCAGTTCAGGCAAATTTGGCAGGAAATGGTTGGCACTATCGTAAAGAAAATGGAAATGGCCCACTTCATAGCTATAGCATGATGCAGGGAAATAGTTCCATGAATTACTTTGAGTCTGCTAATTCTCAGGATAAATCAAAGCCCTCAGAGGAGGTGAAGTCTGTAAAGTATCGCTCATTACTAAACCAAAGGGACTCAAACTCTCTGTGGGATTAGAAAGTCAAGTCGAGTTACGAAATAGGAAAGAAAATGTTCATGTTAAATCCAGGATTGCAGAGCTGTCAGAACGCTGACGAGTCGACTCGTAGAGGCAATCTAGGCAAATGTGCGTGTAGACAAGTGTATTATCCAACATGTGTCTTTAATGCGTGCTCAGCCAACTTGCCAGCTGTCATATTGTTAAAGATGGACTCCACCACATTGGTTTGTGCCAAGAAGTCCTATAGATTTACAGTAATCCACTAAAACACAATAGCGGGAGCAGCAGCCTGCGTGGCGGCCAGAGACCCTTTTCTCAAGTTATATGATGCACAACGTTGTTTCTGTAATTGTTACAGCCTCCTGGGTGCAATGGAGACGACAGAAGACGAATCTCATCTCATCTGAACCCACAAATCAGAGCGAAGTCGGCATCCCATGGCCTTAGCTTAAAGCTAACACAAAGTGCAGAGTCAGACACTGTTAAAATGTAACATGCATCACTTATTTTGTTGGCTTGTGTGCTGACATTGTCCCTGATGTGTCTGACAATGTTTGAACCCTAAGAAATGTGTAATGCTATGCAGGATACGTTGCGTTTCATTTTGTCATTTGCTGAGAGTCAAAGAGTGAGAAAGACGTGAATGTAAATAGGAACAATATGAATAAGGCATCACCCCATCTGTGAACATTTCTGCCCGAGTCAGGTCGAATGGAATTTCATTTCCAATGGTGGCTGTTGAGCGATGACGACAGCGACTCCCACGCCAGCCATGCGTCACTATTGGGAGACCCATTCATGGCAGAAGCTACTGTGCATTTAATATCTAGAGATCATTCATATTGATAATGAGAAAATACCAGTCAGTACGTAAGCATTTATTCCTTCCGGTATGATAACTATTTTACAACGTCAACAATATATTAACATATAAGTCTGATGTTCTAAGTCAAACTGTCACCTTGTCAAAAGAAATTGTGCATCAGAACACCACCATCATTCCTCCTCCTGGTGTTGGATTATATAAATATAATCTGAATTTACAGTAAAGTGATTAATCCCAACAGGTAATTTTACATTTCTAGCTTATTGCTGTTGTCGAATTTGCTCCTCCCATTCAATGCAAAATGTTCTATATTATTGACTCTCTACATACTATCTCTCAAAAGAGTTACGTTTGCAAGTCTTTCTTCACTTGCTTGACAACGTACAAGAGCAAAGTTGTAATTTAAAGAGGCTGTAAGTAGACAGACTGAAACATGGACAATGCAGTGAACTAATATTGCCCTGTGATGTTTTTGTAGGACATGGAGTTTGCGCAGCCATTTGCAAAAGGGCAAGACAGTTGTTCAACAAGTATCCTCCAAAGTTCTGCGCCGAGAGCATGACTCTGATTAAGCGCCATGTGAATGAGCTTCTGTCTTGTCTCATTGAGGACATTCCTGACAATTAGGAGTATGAGTGCAGCTTTGTTTTTCTCTCGGAGATGACCTTGTTGGCTTATGACTACCTGGGAGTCTGCACAGGAATCATGTGATGTATCTGCATGCAGCTCTGACACGACACTGGCGGGTGGCGAGCCACCCTCGACTATGAACGCTGTGATAATATTAAAGGAAATACAGTGGACACTGTTTCCTTTGTTCATTTCTGTTGTAGTTATATGACGATTATATGAGAAGCAATTATGTAAAATATACTGACAGTTTTCTGTAAAAAACGTATTGCATTTTGACCTCATTGGGTCAAAGCAGCCTCTTGTATGACGGGGTAAAGGCCTTCAGACTGTACGGAGTGAACCAAAGCACTTGGAATAACGGAATAACATTTGATGAGACATTCGATCCTACTTCTTGGGACACGGAGCTTTCAGAAACGGCACGCTCTGACAGCAGAAATGAGACTCGCTCTCCTCTACACTGGAAGCGTGCTGGAACATAACACCCAAGCGGAGACAACCTAAGACCTTCCGGCTGCGAGACGACACAGCTAAGCTCAACACCGCCGTGCAGCCGGAGACACACCAAGTCATTTACATTTCTTAAGACTATAAAAAACATCTCCATAAGGAAATGGTAATCTTAATTTCACATTTTCTCTATTATGAGTCCTTTTTACGGTCGCAGTGTTTCTTATTGGATTACATCTAAACATGCAGAAGTGATTATGAGGCTTTGTCACGTAGCTGGGTGGAAGCGTAGGTAACTAGAAATGGTAACGGCTTGGTCAAGGTGTGCTTTTGTCCCACCTTGGAGGTACGCAGGCTGGATGTGGGCGGTGGAGGCTGCTTCAGTTACCACCAGTGTCTTCCTGCTCAATCTCCCTTTAAGCAACTTCTCTATTGGATTAAAGCCGGCCCGAGGGCAGGAGTGGGTAGAGGTAACCTGAACAGAGGGGAAAAGAGGGTCAGCCAACTGTTTCAAGTGAAAGTGGAATTTCGGGCATCTGTGTTTGTTTGTAATTGGATGTGTTTGGGGCCGATTCTGACATCCTGCAAAGCCTAAGGGGTAGGGCAGAGGTTAGCCATCACAGTCCTGGTCCACACTGTGTTCACGACTTAAAACTGCACTTTGACCACTGCCGTTGAACATGCTTATCAAATGTAGGCATCACAGGCATCAAAATGTTATACCTTTGGACTCGTGGAGCCGCATTTCTCCTCTCACTGCTCAAGCAGATCCTCGGGGACTGTTGGGTGTGTTGATGTCAGCATGATGCCGCTGGGCTAGATGAAAGGAGCAAACAGGTTTCTGGTGACAGCTTCTCTCCTCGCCTACTCACAGGGATTCGCCTCTCTGGAGTTGGCGTGCAGCTTGGTGAAAGATGCTATCCTCGACGTAGCTTCTTGCACCATGCTGTTGGTGCAATATGCTTGACTCTCACGCCTGCAACGTGTCATTCTCAGCCAATGTTAATGGTGAAAAGAAAACAATCACAACAGAACATGTTTGTTGAAGTACTACTGTGTTGGTTGGAAAATCTGACACAGGATAGCACAGCACTCCAGGAGCAGCCTCCAATGGCCCACCTCTGAAACTCCTGGGGTGAAAGGTCACGGCTGTGACAGTGCTGGCTCATCTGTGGGCTCTCTTTACTCCTAAAATCAAAACACCCCTGGGCAGAATGGTGGGTTTGTCTGGCCACCCCAACACAATTCCCCGAGATCCTGGCAGGGAGGCAGAGAACCCAGGATCAGGCTCCCTGCTGCATAAATATAGTGGGGTCGTGGGTCATTTGAGGAGCTCACACAAGGCTTTCATCCCAGAGAAGCTCATTTCAGGGGAATGTGGCTCCTTCTCCATCTAGATAGGAGTCATCCCTGAGCCCCGTGTGGCTGGACTGAACCCCGGATCGACAGACATGCTCCTTCAGACCGATTTATTTTGTTTTGGTGCTGTGTCTCTGCACACATTGCTTTGCCTGGTCCAGACACTGCTGTGGGTCAACACACACACACACACACACACACACACACACACACACAGTGTTCTGTTACAAACCAAACACTTACTAAAACTGTATCAAAAAGGCAGATAAGGGGGACCCGGGTAAAAAAAAAAAAAAAAAAAGGGTGTTGTAGTATTTTTGGCTCTTACCTTGCATTGTTTTAAGATGACAACAGTGACTGATAAATTTAATTTCAAACTTCAAGACAAAGGCCTGTATATTTAGTCCCTCATTCAAAAATTAAATGTAAGTAAGCATTTACTTTAAGACAACTGTATCTCGCAGTCAATTTTTCTTTGCTGCAATACTGCACCATCGTGTACACCAAATACAAATTACATAATTACAACTTGGGACGTCCCGATCAGAAACAATCAGTTTTATCAATAGAGCAGTTTAATAAGGATGACGTGAATCTGACTATCTACTTTGAGACCATTCTCTCGGCATAACGGAATTATTTAGTGACTGTCAACTTTATCGTCTGCCTGAGGTTTTACGGCTGGACCTGGGACAAGACAGGGTGCAGATCAAGGATCCTCTTGCTCCGAGGCGGTGGAACTAACCGCTGAGCCAGTGGGCTGATGCAGGCTTTGGATCGAAGGCCTATGTGAACTTGAGAGCATCAGAGGAGAAAGCTGATCTGTGATCGAATTGGTATTTGTGTCATATTGATTGAATTATTGTGGCACGGGTGGTTGAGCTGGGTGAGAGAGGCATGATCTTTAAAAATAATAATTGAATTGGCTGAACTGGTTCGTGATGTGGGTGTATCCTCAAGGAACCTGGACACTGAGACTAGGGGAAGGGGCGTGCATTGTTTAGGTTGTATAGCTTCCTCTGGTTCCAAAGTGGTCTGCCAGAACAGACATGATGTCAATAAGTTGGATTTGAATGCAACTTTGGTAAGCTTGGGAAAACCAGCAGCACAAACTTTAAGGATGTGGCCTGGGATTCCTTTTTTTTGGAAGGAGTTGAGGTTGTTCTGTAGCTGACAGTCATTGCTGGCTTGGGCGGGACCCTGCTGAGATGATGCTAGAATAAAAAAGGAACAAATAGCAGATTTGTTAACAAAAAGTGGGGTTTGGGATGGATTTCGCTTTAAAAATCACTTGTGTCTTTGCTCCAGTGGTACTTGGACTTGCATGGCCAAGTCTTAAAGATATGCTACTGGCAGGATCAATCGCGTAGCCTTCGTACTAGTGGATCGGTGTAAATCAGCACCTAATCTTTCAAAAGCTTTTCTGATGTCTGTGAATCTTTTTTAATGAAACCAGTCTCTTCTACACTCAAACTAAATCATCTCTCCCAGTAATCTTCAAGTAGAAGATCTAGAAGATTACTGGGAAAATCACTTATTGGTACACGTAAAAGTACAAATAAATACTGCATATTCTGTTAGCTGTACTTTGACAAAGGAAGACTGAGAGTCATGTTGGAGCAGCTTGAACTGGAGACTGAAAAATACTGAAATGATGATCAACAGACTAAACTTCCTTTTCTGTCAGTTGATATGATTTTCTTTGGCCTTTTTGTTTAATTATCTAAAACCTTTTTGCCTCCTAGAAATGAAAAGCGCCACAGGTGGGTAATCATGTATTTCAGCAAATAAAAACGTTATCATAACTGACAATCATGTATTTTTATTATAATCTTATAGATAATAATTATCTAAACACTTTGGCCATGCAACGTCAAAAACAAATGCAACCATGCATTAATTAACCCAAAACCAAGCCCCAAAGTCTTTACAAATACACTTCTTCAAAAGAAAAATATGATATTAGAATATTTTATTATTAAGAATAGAGGAGCTGGGAGAGAATTTGATATATTGGTTTGAAATATCACTAAATGGATTAATTATCAAAACAGGCAGGAATTACAATTTCTGCTGAACAAATCAATGATGAATCAACTAAACATTTGAGCTCAATAATGAATGTGCTTGGTAAAGTGAATAACTTCCATTCCATGCATTGTCACTATACATGCTTGCTCTTAAACCCTGTTGCCCTGCTGCAGCGTTGATGATGATGATGATGGTGGTGGTGTATTCCAGTTCATGGGTTAACTGTTTGTGCCTGACCAGATATAGAGCTAAGAGTTGGAGGCATCACAACATCCCCTCTGTCTTCTGCTTGGTCCTGATTATTAAATTACACATCAGTACAACCACTGCCTCTTTTCTCTTTCCCCTCATCTCTGTTTAATTTGATCAGAGAATCTGCTGATGCATTGTGTGCCCTGCTCATGTGAAACCAATTTAAAGCTGCACATAAAAATCTGATGCTTGATATCTTTGCCGTCTTGCGGACGCACACATAAACCCACAGGGGATGAGTCGCCTGCGTCTTTTGTCAGAGGAGTTGAGATCTGTTCTTGCGACAGTCTGACTGTATTTATCTTAGCAGCAGATGGCTTGTACGCAGTTGAAGGGAGAGTGCTAATTTCGTATAGCAGCATTAGCTATGATGATGATTATCAGGAGTGTGCATTTATGCCACATGCAAATTAAAACTGGAACAGGCAAGTCACGAGGTATAGCTGCAAGTGCTTTCAACTCATCTTCATCTTATTATCAAGAAAATTCTCCTGAAACAACACATAAAAAAACACAACAAATCTTACTGTATAGCCACAGCAGGAATGTGTGAGATAATAAGTCATAGGATAAGTCTTAAACCAACATGCTCAATTCCCACGTGAATGAAATTGGAATGAAATAGCCTGCAATGGTTGTGAAGGACTTCTCACAAAAATAAGTTTTCAAGTTTTGCAAAAAATAATATTGTGGTCCTTTGTGAAGGAGCCAGTTGAAGTGGTTCAGGCATGCAGGATGCCTGAACTGCTGGGTGCTTCTTTCTGGAGACCTACAAGTCACTGGAGAGACTATATCTAATCTATTCAAGCCTCTGGATCCCCCAGAATGAACTGGAAAATGATGTTATTAAAGGAACATCTGGAATATCCTGCTTATCCTGCTGCCGCCATGACCCCATCCAGTATCAGACAATTGTTGGATGGACAAACGGATGGATGGATACTATGATTCTCCTGTGACTTGTGAATTTGTAGTGTTTAAATTCTGCTTCTTTGGCCCAGTAAGGAAACTTTGAGGGGATTTCACATCAAACACACTAACTTTGGAATATTTCCTGTTCATTTATCACAAACACAGACTATTGAATCTTCAAATTAGCTTCAGAAAAACTCAACAGGAACCTTTTGCACAGAAATAGATCTGAGGTTCATTCAAATATATATTAAAAGCATTAGCATGTAATAAATTCAATGAACGGTTACTCTGCATTACCGCAGTAGCATTGACAACACAGGAAAAGTCAATGAAAGGCCTTCAGGCAAAAGGCTTGATTTGTTGGGCTGCAAAGCATCATCTGGTAAGAAGATGCATTTGATAATTGTGTGTGTGCCATTGTACGTTTCTCTTGAATTCAGCATTAATACAGTTTATCCCGATTAACAGACTCACTGATACTAATCCATAGTATTGAAATCCTGTATTGAATTGAGTTTCCTGCCACCTTTAAGCCTTGAAACACGGCATGCATGGTGGTCCATCACCACCATCAATACAGATCAGCTTGGACAGAAAGATTTCTGTCTTATAACACCAGATGGAATTGAATTAGTTAGACAATTATAGTCATCAAAAACCATTTCAATGCACATTCAAGAGCAGTCTTGAAAAGGCCTTTAAAAATGGAACTATATCCTTTAACATGAGACAGTGGGTGAAGGGAAAAAGACACTGGGACATGTGAAATCCCCAACTCGGAGCAACTGGAGCAAAACCCCGAGGTTATGAGCTGCTGCATCGGTGGAGACCCTCAGGAAATGCACGGCTCCTGTTGGATGTTAAACAGACAACCATTTGCATGACAGCTGAGACATTAGCCTGTATAGTAGCAGAAAGGTCCATATCAAGGGAGACCTTAAACTCAACACAAATCTGTCATTCTTGATTGTTTAGTTTTGTGACAAGCTTTAATTTAAATACTCTTTTGTGTGAAATGATTGTCTGAAAATCAGCTTTTCCAAACAAAGAGAAAGAAATGCACACTTGTATTTGTCATATTTTAAGCAACACCTGTCCAAGCAGACAAAACTCAGAACTGCGGAAATGCACACTCAAATGTGCGTGTTCCCCTTTTCACATGAGAATATAACTGCAACTGTTAAATGAAGTATACAAATATATGTAATTTCTACACAAAATTAAGCTTTTATGAAAGCTGTTTTCACTTAATACTGAAAAGAATCAGAGTAAATATTCTAAAATGATCTATAAGACAACATCAATTTGCTTTTTGACACTGTTAAATGTACAAATTCACAAATAAGAGAGCTCCATTTGTCCGTGTCAACCAAATAATACAGTCGAAGTAATAGGAGCTTTGTGATACTTGTTAATTTGTGACGTGAGCTCTCTAATCTGCAGAGACATGACCTCCTGAAATCAGAAACACGCCCAGGATGAACGGAGAATTATAGCTCCGACTTCTCCCTGAAATAAAAAAGCCACAACCTAAAAAAAAACTCAATGATACTGCTCAGCTGGAAACGACTCCAAAGGCATGAGGAATCCATTCAAAAGCCTTTTAAACGAATACCTGCGCAGCGAAACAAAGCTGCACGTGCAAAACTGGAATTTTATACAAAAGGAATGTTCTAATTTCAGCCAAAAATACATACATAAATAGATGCTTATAGATCATTATTTTGGATACATCTTTTGGATTCGATTGTGTATTTAGTAATTATCCTCTCTGCTCAGTTTGATTGTAGATGTGGCCGACATCTGAAAACGGCACGAGTTTTGTGTCGTGTTATAATCAATGTTCGGATTAAACCGGAAATTGGAAAAAAATACAGCGAAGGGTGGAGTGAATATTTGTCTGAGTGAAGGCCTCGAACGCAGTGAAGAAAGAGTTCGTTTCGTCATTTTCTGTGATTTAATAATAATAATAATAATAATAATGAAACTTGGTTTTATAATTTATTCTACAGATTACTGAACGAAATAGTTCGTTATGCATGAAATAATAGAAATGAATGTAACTCAATCATTACCGCTGTCTGCAGCCTGAAGAGTAAAGAGCAATGATTTATGACAACTTACCTAAATTAGAAAATGACTATCGACAGGTATGAAAAAATGAATTTACGACTTTAAAGGTATAAGATTTGTGTCGCTATGAAAAACTAATTGTTTCGCGGTGTCGTCATTCACCATTCAGCTTAATGGTTTAAAATGTGAATTAAGTTAAATGTAATTTAAGAAATCAAAGAGCAGACCTGAACGTTGTTTATATGTTTGGCTGTTGTTCCTCTGTATTATAAGTTGATATATTTGCGGTACAATCTCTGACTTCGCAGACGATTCATGACATTTTGGTTTATTATTGTACGACTTTAAGACAAACGCACACAGTTTACTTCAGGCTCGTTCATTAATTTAACCTTATGTGATCTGTTCATGTTTCTTTGTAGACACTAATTAGATTTTCCTCCAACACGCCTTATTGAAGAGTCGCTCCCATGATTGATGAAAACAAGACTTTCTTTAATGCGTAAAAGTTTGGCATGAAAAGAAAAGTCGGACGTAGAAACGAAGTGAAAGTCGCTTTATTCATTCTCTAATTGCATTAAAGTCATGTGTTGCGTCTCCCGTGTGTTTACCCCCCCCCCCCCCCCCCCCCCCCCCTTCTGAGCTTGACCTCCCATTTCTGCTGGCTGCATATAGCGCAGGCTGGAGCAGGTCGTGGGCCTTTAGCGTAGATGCTATGAACCCTTCAGTTCGGAGAGCTCCCTGAGTGAGTGTGTGTTTGTGTGTGCGCGTGTGCGCGTGTCAGATACACTGGGCTTCTGAGGCGGCACCAGCATGAGCAAGGCATTTCTCTTTACCCCGACAGACCTTCAGGGGGCTTTTAGCGTTTGTTCAGTCTGCAGTCTCTGGAAAACATCTGATTCATTTTTTAACCAGTCCCAGATGCTGCATAGTGAGAGCGCGTGTGCATGAGCGCGTCCGTGCGAGTTGGTCAGTGCATGCGAGATTGGGGAGAATATCTTCTGCAGCAGAGAAGGGGAGGGAAGGAATAGTCGAGTGGATTTTTTTTAATAGAACTTTTTAGGCATGAACGCAGCGTGCGTCTCATACTGCGATATGACATCGATGGATTCATATTATAGCACGTCTTCGGCGCAAGGTAGGGATCACCAGGCGAACCCGTTCCGGACATTCCCGAGCCCTGAAACCAAATACAGCCCCACGTTCATTCCGGGTAAACCGCAGCCTTACGGAGAGAAGTCCCGGAGTCCTTTCCAGTCGGAGAGCCAGACGTTGGATGGCGCTGAAGAGAGCACCTTCAACAAATATCAGCTCTTCATGCAGCGGCCGACCTGCAAGACTCCACCCGAAGGGAGCAAGCTGCACCCGGACAGCGGACTCAACGGGACGCTCCTTTCCTGCTACGGTGAGTGCGCACGAAAGAGCGGCGTTATAAAAGGCCACGTATCCTGCAGGTTGAAGTGAAGAGCCCGAATGAACGGGATATGCAAGCAATAATGAAATGCAGAAGGCAACGCAGAAACTGAAAGTCTCTTAATCTGTGAGGGCAGAGGAGAGAAGGTTAAATCCTGCATGAACGCCACTTTCACTGAGATTCACTTTTTATAGTGGAAAATCAATTCAGATTCTATTAATGTCGTTTCATCTCAAACTGAGGCGTGAATCTGAGATCAGCAATAAAAAAGTATCAAAAAGACAAAAAGACGTAAACTGCGTGAGGATATTTAATGACAACCCTTAAAACTTCAGATATTAAAATGGATGATATCACTAAAAATAGGGTCCGAATTGACCTGGATCAATGAAAAATATTTTTCAAGTGAAACTTTACAATGTCAATTTGTAAAGCGAGGTATAATTTATATAGCAGAGGGCTTTGTGCCCAGAGGGTGGTGGTTTTTTTGTTTTTGTGCTTCTTCTTTTTACCATGGCTTCTTAATGTGCGTGTTTGCCCTTTAGTGTGAAGTGACAGACTGAGTAGGTTTTTCAATTTCCTCCTTGAACCTATAATTGCATTCCTGGAGGAGCAGCGGCGCAGTTCTCATTGGCCCACAACCGCAGTGCTTCATCAAAAGCGTGAGTGAGAAATAAATCAAACTGAACACCAGATTCATCGTTGACACATAAAAGCGTGTTGTGAACTGCATTCAGTACTCAAACGAACTACAGGTCACCAGGCCGCGCGCGAGTAAGGGGAAGCGTAAAATCAACGCGCATGAATGAAGCAAGAAGTTCAAATATTGTACAGAAAAAAATGTAATTGCATGGTTCATTATTTTTATTATGATGATGTACTTTTTAGCACCATTGAACCGTAATTCTAAATGATGGCCCTGCATTTATTCCATTATTAGACCATGACCTTTCGATAACATAAAAATTGTCAGTGGAATATTTTAATATTTACAGGCGATTAAAACCTCCTGACAATTTATTTTTAAATGAAAGTTACAGAGTTTCCAGACCGATTGTGGCACAATATATATAAATATAATATATATATATTAAAGAAAATGAACAATTTTCTGTCCCCTCTGAAGAGGCATAAAATAAAAGGTGTCAACCAGAATGCCGAGCTAAAGAAATGTATATGTGACAACTGCAGAAATTCAGTTTTAAAACTAAAATCACTGGTGCACATGCGAAAAAGCCTCGCTTAAGCCAATGTTTTGGAGCGTAATCAGAGTATAGACTGGTCGGCGCCTATGTTCCAGGTCCAGATGTTTATCATGGTGCGGATGCTGCCGAAGAAAACATCTGTTAAGATCATGGCCGAAATTTAAGTTTAAACTTAATCCACTTAAGAACTTAAGATCCAACCTTTTACAGGTCGATCCGCGGTGGAAAATAGATCCTGTCTCTGGAGGAGAAGCACCTCAGAAAGTTAGACTTGGCACGCTATATCTTAAATACATTAAGTGTTCCTTATCACATAAGTAAATTTAAGTACCAGAGTAAAAAATAAGATTGAACTGCCCTAATTCTGCTCAGTGGGACAACAAAATTAAATAATAATAATAATTTACTTATTTGTTCGCTGAGAAGGGACAATGCACATTAATGAACATTTTCTTTAAAAAAAAAATACAAACAAACTAACACAATTGCAGCCTGATTTCCATTGTCAGTCCCCCTGCTCGATACAGGCGAGAGAACCCGCACCGCGAGGCCTTTTCTTGCGCAGTAGTCAGTACCAAACTTTGGCAAAATGCACCGATGAATTGAAAAGCAACATTTGTTTCCTCAAAGACAACTGGAGCCAAACTGTACTGCTGTCTGGGATTCGACAGCAATGCCTCCAACAGATTTTTGAGCATGCGCCTCTGTACTGAAAGTGAATTAATTTGACAAGTGGGCTGACGGAGCCATTAAAAGTCCATCATTAAATGGGTCTCGCCTCTCATGAGGCGAGCGTTGCAATGTTATTATTGAAAATGTTGCAGCCAGATGAAGGCATCGGCTCTGGGGAGGATACTTTGGGCTCTTGCCAAAAGCCTCAGGCGTCAACAGGCTTGTGCTCTTTTGTGTGGTCCTCAAGAGGAGATATATTGTGCAAAGCTGATGCTTTATCATCGTCGTGACGACAAAAGGCGTCTCATATCCGAGGGGAGGTTTCGATGTGGCAACTTCAGCTTTAATACTGTTTACATGGCAACCCAACATTTAGGTTTGGTGTCAAGCAGATGTTGCACGAAAGTGACACCTTGTTTGGCTTTACAAAAGTATGGCTCGTGCAACAAGATATGAAGAGGAGCAAAACGAATGAATCATTTTTACGCATTGAAATCGAAAGAAAAGATTAATTTTGGGAGAAAGAGAGATAGAGAGAGAGGGATAGAGAGAAAGAGAGAGACGGGCATTTAAAACCTGCAGCGTGGACCAGTTCGGATATCCCTGCTTCTTGCGAATCACTGGACAGCGTTTTGTAGCACATGCGTAATTGTCCATGATAAAGATTTACATCTCTACTGAGACGCTGTTCATTAGAAATACATTAAAATACATTATTGTCCCAGAAAAGTGAGCGAACATATTTCTGAACGGTAGTGGCTCGGATTGTTTCAGTGACTCATGCGTCCGCGGCGTGGCCAGGGATGGAGCCGCGTCTACCTGCTCACACAGTGATGAATGAAATAAGCCCCCGGAGGCCGGATCTATAGTGCTAAGGAATGCAGGTCAGCGCTGTAGGAGGGATCCACATTAATCTAAGGCAGATGTGCATATACTCTCCTATATTCATACGCCCTGAACGCCGGATCTCCAAAACCCACGGAGAGTCCCTGAGACGACAAATCGGGACTGGTTTACATAACCCCGTCTCAACAATACATTGTGCAAATAAGCAACGCGTCAGAAACGGACATAGAGATTGGCCAATGATTTGAGGGACTCGGGAGAAACGAGAAGCTTTCTGGGGAAACCACGCGCGTGTTCGGAAGGGTGTTGACATCAACGTGTGGAGTTGGGCATACGGGGCCAAACGGTCCGACCTTTGCCGACAACGTGTTCGCCACTTTAGGGCTTGCAACCTAAAGATCTATTTTTTTTTCCTTTGGTCCCCAGCTCGTTCTAGCGGGTTTCCCGACGGCACTTACGCACAGGTCCGCTCACACTGAAGACCAGCACGGCATTAGTAATTCAGAACATTTATTTAACACTCTAAAACAAGCTTTGCGTTAAAAACACTATAGGGGAAGCACCTATATACGCCCCCCCCAATCAGTGGCAAATGGGCCACAGGTGCTCCCTCCCACACCTGCCTGCCCAATTAACTCCAATCATCCGGTTACAAATGGTTCTGAGACGCAATGCACGCGTAAAACCTTTTTTTTTTTACGTGACGACTTTGTTTGTCTCCCTGAAACAGACCGACTGCTGCACCAGAGAGTCTGTAAAGTTTTATAAACACGACCGAGGATGAAAACTTTCATCGCGCTCTCCTCATAAACTTTAGAGGATGAAGGTGAATAGAGGCCGAACGGAGTTTGAGTTCTGTGCTGCATTAGGAAGCTGGTGTGAACACCGGTGCTCATGTGCTTCATCTTCTCACACACGCACACACACAAAGTTACACTTTTATAAGACGCCTTTGTACTCACAAACAAGTCCTCCATCTTTCCTCGAAAAATATTTTTTCCTGGTCGCAGGAAAACCAAAACTAAGACGTCAAAAGGTCCTAACAGAGGTTTAACTGCATCCTGTCAAAATAAAAGACTCTAAATAGGCTACAGGACTCTGGGAGGTGACGTCACAGATTGTGCGTGCGCTGATGGCTAACACATTGCGTTGGTGTTAATGATAAGCAAATGTCAGAATGACACCTGTGATCTCGCCGGCTGGAATAAATTAGAATATGAATGGGCGCGCACGATTCGTGACATGTTCAGAAATAAGCGAGGAAAAGAAGCGGCTATCTGACTGCCAGTTGTTAAAACATCAGCCTGATGACAGTAATGTGTTTTAGAGATGTAAATAAAACTTCCCCCCGCTCACTCTTTGGCTGCTGTAGAACTGCGCAGCACTCGACTGATTTTATTTTCAGCCTTTGGTTGGGGAAGGTAAGGCCCCGCCTCCTACCTGAGACCAACGTTCCCTCTCAGGTGCGCTCGCGCGTAATTACGCACGGCTGATACGGTCTTCCCGCAGCGAAAATCTACGTTGCGCACAGAAAAACAAATCCAACCTAAATTGAAAATAACATAAACACGTATAAATTAATTCTGTGCTAGTCTCCACTGTGCGTCAGTGAGTGACCAGTGACTGGCTGCTCCGGCTAATGATGAGATTCACATGTTTTTACGCATCTAATAGACGCCATTGTAAACTGAGTTCCAGGACTCTCGGGACCACAGTACACACATCCTTTGCTTGTTGATTTTATCTGTTTTATTTGTAGATTTTTATCGCTTGTTTTTATGTTATTTATTTTTATTGTGTACTTGAGATTTGCTTTCAAATGTAAAGTGCGTTTAAAATAAAATGTATTATTATAATGTGGCTCAAAGTTGTCCAAGGGACTGCTCAGGGAGTTTGTGTGTTTGCTCAGACGCATGAAAAATTAGAGGGAACATTGCCTGAGACCCGCATGCGCAGAAATGTCTTGGCTCCTGAACAGCTGCTGCTGATGCTCGAGATTTATTGACCAATCATCAGCCTGTAATTAATAAACAGTTTCTATACTATATCAGATACTGGGAGGGTTATCTGTGTCAGCGAAACGTGCTTGTACATCCCAGCTGGCAGTTATCATGTGCTTCAGAGCCTTGTCTTTATCTCTCTCGTAGTCAATGGGCCATCAGCTTCTTTAATAATGCATGGGATGATCACAAAGGTTAAAAGATTATTGCCTTAGAAGCCACAAAATGTAAATGAATCACAGACTCTTATGGAATGACAAGACCGATGATGAGTTCAGGGTCCATGATGAGCAACAGATCTTTCTGTTTTGTTCAGCTCATTTTGTTGGGTTGACATATAACATTTAAATAGAAGAAAATACTTAAAGTAACCCAAATCATTCTTTATTTACACTCAGCCTTGACCGCAAACTTCCTTTGTGATTATGGGAAAAAATATTTAGTAAAATGTGATGCCGGTTTACATGATGGTGAACTGAGCCCTGGGCTATTGACGGTGGCTAACAGAATGTTGGATTATATGATTTAGGATTATCATCTTGTGAAGATTTTGTCATTTGATGTTCCTCTTTTGACTACATGCTTATTACCAATTAAAATAATTAGCTTTGATAGCGCAAAACAGGATTACTGAATAGAAAAATGTCAATGAACAAATAGCCTTCAGAGGTTTTCTTCTCTTTGTAGATAGATGACATCATTGCATTGTACACGCACTCTTGATTTTGGAACTTGCAACCCACTGCAAAACTTCAAAACTCCTCTTTTATGCAATCAAGACCTTTAGTAGAAATCGTACTTATACTTCACCCACAAGTATTTTTGTGCCCTTTGATATGAAGCAGGGACCCGCAGTCGAGGGTATGATGACAATAGTGAGCTCATGACTGTGTCTATTTATCAGGATCTGAAGCTGAAAAGGGAGATTCTTTTTTTTTTTTTCTGTTTCCCAAGGAATCTGCATTCCTGCATGAGCCGCTGGCATAGATCTCTTCTCAGGAACATCTGGGAGCCTCCCTATAACTGAGGAAACAACAGCCAACATCAGGTCTTAAGACTGTGCTGCAGGAATTAAACGACAGCGCGATGCACGCCTGTGCACCAGCAGTGAATGCAGAATAAATAGTCACTAATGCAGATGATGTATTTGAGCTCATGCAGCCCGTCTAAGGTGTGATAAGTGAACGATTGCTGGAGAATGCTGGCGGGTTTGGGTTCTACTTAGATTTTAGAGCACTCTGTTTAAAAGCATTCCCTTCCATATTTAGTGTTTGGTCATTAACTCTTCCCCGGGTTACTAATTTATAGTGTTTCTTTTATTTGGTTTCACTTGACCCTCCCTGTCCCATCTCATAAAAAACTGAGAGGGTGCCCTGTCGGTTTACAAGCAGCTAAATTACACTTTGATGTTTTCTCTCTGTTTTCAGCAGTGATTAAATTGGTGACCCCAGTAAACACATGACCTCGGCTAACTGAAGAGATCTGCAGCTTGTCGCAGGGTAACGCTGGCAAATTGCTGGATCAGCCAATGGCATTCTGTTCACTTATACATATACAGATGAATACTGA
Source organism: Brachionichthys hirsutus (assembly GCF_040956055.1). Lineage (NCBI taxonomy): Eukaryota > Metazoa > Chordata > Actinopteri > Lophiiformes > Brachionichthyidae > Brachionichthys > Brachionichthys hirsutus. The sequence continues at coordinate 5,738,885 of NC_090901.1, forward strand.
GCGACAGTGAAAAGCACATTCCTCCCTGTGCCAGAAAAACTGGAGCCAGTACACAGAAATCTTGGCTCCTCAAAAGAAAGCAGTGTGCGATGGCTGTGTTCTCCAGAACAGCGTGCAAAAGAGACAGCTCAGCATGCAGGAATACTGCAAGATGTTTGTGGGAAAAGGACCAGCTCGCGTGACAGAGAGAAGACATTGGAGTACGAGGCAGATGTTGATTAGTGCAGATTGTGGCAATACACATATGTATAGGGCTGAGGCGCGTGGAGAGACAGCTAGACTAGCGCTCTGCAGCGGTAACTAATCCGTCTGCTAGCACCTCTCTTAATAACCCATTGTGTCTGAGTTTCAAAACTAGAAAGAAAAGTGGAATAAATGATGAGTACAAATCATCAGATTTCTTAATTGGAGGTAGTTCAAATGAATTCAAATGGCAATTAAAAAGGCTGTTGATATGGATCTTACCAGAATAGGAACATTTCCATCCCCCACCCCCCCCTTCTTCTCATCTGTCCGCCATTTGCTCACAGGATATGTGCCTTGCTCAGGAGCTTTGCATTGCTTTCTCTCACAGATTCCACACAGGAACCTGGAATTGACCCGTCTTATACTTCTCAACAGTGGAGTCATGCTTTAGCACAAGAGGCCAAGGCAGGGGCTGGTGATGTCAGAACATCTGCCAGTGTGGAGAGTCTGTAAGAGGGTTTGACAGGTGGGCCACAGTGATGTGAGGTCATGAACCCGGAGCTGGGCGAGCCGCGTTGTTCTGACGGGGGCGGATCTGAGGGGAGGGCTGCTGCCGTATCGAGAGGACGACCATTGACATCTCATCCAAAACGCGCAACGATCCGTGAACGTTGCAGACAGCCACCGCCTAGCGTCATCACTGTAAAACTATTCAGTCATTTCTCTAGCCGCTGAAAGTCTTGGCTCGGCGAGTCACCAGTGCCACGAGGCGTTAGCACTCTCTCCGTCATTTCCCTCCGTTTATGGGAACGACAGGAGGCCATTACTGACATGACTCGTAACTGAAATGCAGAGCGACAGAATAAAATGTGCACAAATAAGCACCAAACCATTAGGCTAGTCACCGTGAACGGGATCTACCTCGATGTTGTTGCACGTGACATCCGAGTGTGTTTGTGTGCACTGGAGACCATTATGAGCTGGTTTCAAAACCAATGCAGTTAGGACAGGGTGATGCCCGTGTCCATTTGCAGGAAAGGAAAACAGACAGGCTGACAGAGCACACTGTTCTCGCCAGAGTCCTTCAGCGTATTTATTCACACAGCTGTTTGTTTATTGAGGAAGAAGGGGCAGCTTTCTTCATCCCCTGAAAGGAAACATAAAAAGCCAGCCATCGCTGACAGGCACAGAGCGAGGTCTGTCACAGAATGGACATGCTTCAAATTGGAGGTGACAAACACAATGTTGTTTACATCTGAAGGGGCAACGCTGCCGCCCCATACACAAGGCCCGCCACACAAGTCTGCAGACGGAGAGGGCTTCTGCGCGGCTCGGGTTTCGGGTGGCGTGATTGAGAGTTGTGGGTAGGAGGGGCTGTGTCACAGGTCACGCCGATGTGTAGTGACACACCTTTCAAACAGAAAACAACATTTCTTCTCTGCAACTTCTCGACCTGCTGCTGCGCACGGACAGGGCCTTTGAACCTTCAAGTAAAACCTTGCGCCGATGATGTCATCTTAAAGTTACTGCCTGTTCGTGTGGATGTGGAAACATGATGATGAGCAGATGCATTCGCCAGTCACTGGCTCGAATTTGAGGCAAGCGTGGTTTAATTTAGCCATGTTTGAAAGAAAATATTGCTCTGCTGAATAACATAAATGTCAAAATATAGAGGCAAAATAATATTTGTAGGGGTGTTATTGACAACATGCTTTTTTAGCCCTGTAATGGTGGAGAAGTTGGATATGAATATGGATTATGTAAAGCCATACTTCAGTAAATTGTATTTTTGATGCTTCATATGAAAATCTGCAGAATGGTTCACTTAAAACTCCACCAAATAGCTGAAGTGTGCATCACTCGAACCACAGACTGACGTCAGAACTTTAAAATCCAGAGTATTTTATGAGGTTTTGAGCCAAACAGTCACAAAATTCAAGGGGCACTCCAGTGATTTGGAGTTTTTCTTGATGGAGGGTGTATTAGAAATGTCAAAAATATGAATACAGTGGCAGTGAGAAGTTCTTCAGCCTCTGTCTTAATCTCTTGCTCTCAGGAAAAGACAGCAGCGTCCTTGGAGACTCCGAGTTGCCCCCAAGCGTCGACCCTGCTGGGATGGAAGGCAGCTACCTGAACCTGAAGGCGCCCGGTGAGAAGGGGCAGGGTGAGCGGCCGGGCTCGGACCTTTCCAGCCCGCTTGACAAAAGTGAGGCTGAGAGCAACAAAGGCAAGAAGAGACGAAATCGCACCACATTTACCAGCTACCAGCTGGAGGAGCTGGAGAAGGTTTTCCAGAAGACACACTACCCAGACGTTTATGCCCGTGAGCAGCTCGCTTTGAGGACCGATCTGACCGAGGCTCGTGTGCAGGTGAGGACGATGAAAAACTCATTTCGGCCACCTTGTCCTTTAAATCGGTTTCTGTTCGATCCGTTGTCTGCTGAGCAAAACCAAATCACTGTTTAAAAAAAAAAAATCTATATTCTCAGTTTTTCTGCTGAGAATTATCAACTGATTATTCTGCTTCCAACAGAATGACTTTGTTCTTAAGGCGCCTGCTAAAATCACTGACCCCATGGACTGTGTTGCATGACGGCAGCCGTCCATGCTTGCATGCTAATAGTCACTGAGAACTGACAGAGCGATGGGAGAGTCAAGACTGGCAAGTTGACAGAGATTGTTCAGAAGAGCAGACAGCAAGGCCTATTGTTCTCCGTCTGTCTCTCTGGCTGCCAGTTGTAGAACCGAGTGGGACGGGCGGGACGAAGGGAATACTCGGCTCTGAGCTCTTACATGCTGCAGGCTCTCCAAGGAGGTCAGGGGCCAAGGGTTTCTCTCCAGCACCGCCACGTTCAAACTACTTCGTTGCACAACTCTGGAGGCAGGAGGGAACACGCGTGGAGAAAAAAAAGAAAAGTCACCAAGCTATTTGGCAGGAACATAAAAAAAACACTTTGAGATGCCAGTTTCAATTTTCGTGTGTAGTCCAAGACATAGTCAGGGACAGAGAACCTGGCACGGTCCATTTGGTGGTACAGTAAAATAAGTACATTCATGTTGCGTTCACACAGAACCAGCTATTCCCCAGATGAATATAATTAACTTCCTCATCTGTCAGGCACACACCAGACTCTGTAGAGTCTCTGTGAGGTTTGACCCGCACTTCTAAAATCAGACCCTAAAAATATGTATGCAATCAAGACTAAACCCCACAATTTCATCCGAAGGTCCATCAAGACAAAATCCAGGGGTCTCCAATTGTTGCAAATCAAGGGGCACTCGAAGCCCGGCGAACAAGTGGGGAATCCTTTTCATCTCAGAAACAACAGCCATTGAAACCCCAGATCACAGACGCTTTCTGCCAGAACGCCAGTGTCAAGGCCTTCCAGCTCGATTCCCATGATGAATGTCTTCATAAAGCCAGGCTGCAGTTTTCCATAATCACATCGAGGACTTCTGCTACCGCTAGTTTATTTAGCACAATTAGCTCTCAACCTCAGACTTGAACTTCAACACACAGCTTACGTTTTATGGGGGAGGGGGGGAAGGGGGCTGCTGTGTGTGACTGACTGGCGGAGCAGTCAATCACACACAATCGCTGCAGCCCCGGATGACAGAGATGAGGTGAGACGGCTGGACTTCAAAGCTGCTTTTTGGAGCTGTGCACTCTGCCCTCCCTCTCTCCCTCTTCCTCTCTCTCTGCCTGCCGGCTCTGGAGCATAAATAAAGCTCTTTAATGGCTCGGTAAGCTGCCTTTTGCTGTCAACGTCTTTAGCAATTACTGTATCACTGGCAAAGTCCTCGAGCTATGAGCCACCTTCTTTACAGATGTCTAAGATATATATACAGACACACACACACACACACACTGGGGTCTCTTTTCTACTACCCTAACCAGAACCACAAACTAGTGCTCAGACATGGTTTCCTTGTTTACCACTGGTTCCACTAAGCCTCTGAGATCATCCATCAGGGTTATTTGCTGTTGACCGACTTTGAATTTCATATTTAACATGGGAGGTAAATGCACGTGTTTTTTTGTGCGTGTTGATGTGTACGACTGGTCGCCTCTGAAAGGTCAGAGAGGTTACCTGCGGAGAGCCGAGGGCTTAGGCGTCAGGAAATTAAACATGAAATGAAAACAAGCTCCAGTTTGAACATTCTCCCCTCTCACTTTCCAATATCCCCACTTCCCCTCAGTGACTTAAAAGGGAGGAGGGAGCAGAGAGGCAAGGAGAGAGAGGCGGCAGAGGAGGCCCGCGGTGTGAGAGAGTCTGCTGAGGGGGGGTAAAACAAAGAGATTAGGAATAGAGGAGTAAAGTTGAGTTATCTTGATCCATCACATTAACGATGACAGCCCAGTAAGTGATAAAACGTTATTTTAAAAGGCTGGCGGAGTTTTTCTGTCGGGTCACTCACCACACTGGTCCTCTCAGCCACTGAGAGAAGCGTCTGATTTTCATTCAAATGAATAAACAAAACCTTCCATAGACAGATTCAGGATACTTTAATAATCCCCGAGGGAAATTCTATCGGCAACATTGCTCCACTCAACAAAATCAGAAATGCAAAATTGACAGTATGCACATATTGTAGGCAGTCTTTGCTCTAATCAGTTAACAATACTACTACTACTACTGCTACTATTAACTAGCAGACCTCCACCAAGCACCTCAGTCCCTCTATAGTGTGATTTATACCAGAATTATTGTCCCACATTTATTTTAGCTGTATTTTTAGATTCCTTAACCATGAAAACAAACTTTTAACAACTGGATTCACGTTGAAATCATTATTCGTTTAGAAGTTACTCACTCATTTTGTTGTGAAAATTCGGTGGTGAGATTGAGATCCGTATCCTACCCGAATGTGTGAAATTCCATAAACATCGGTCAAAAATCAACCGAAATCCATCCGGAACGTTTTCAGTTATGTTGCTAACAGACAGGAAAATACTGGCTAAAACCACAACCTCCTTGGTGAGGGTAATAATAGACCTCAAACCATCAGGGGGTGAATATCTGAGCCCCCTCCAAATTATTAAATTATATAATTCAAAGAGCAGCAACCGCTCACCTTGACATTGGGGTTCAGCCACAATCTCAGATATCAGATTACCCCCTTTTTGGCAGTGAGTTGTCGCCTAATCTCGCCATCTGACCTGAAGAATGTCAGTCAGACCCTTTTCACACCAACTTTTCGCCTATATTTGCCACATACAGTAAATGTGCCATACAAAGATCCTCTGTTGAAAAACCAACCAGCTTGTGGATGCCGTCAGGAAAATGACAATTTTGTGTTTGAGGATTTCTTTAGAAGCATTGTTTGTTTTTAGTTTTTTGTCATTTTGAAATGTCACACACTCTGCTTTGGTTAAATTCCCATCTCCGTGCAGCACTCGTCTATGTCACTAAACTCTGTTGTGTTTAGAGAAATGTCAAGAGGGAGACATGAGAGGGGGGGGTTGAGGAGGTTGACGAAGGGGAAATTGCATGTCAGGGACTGTGGAAACCACAAGCTGATTGGGCTGGGAATCAAGCCGCAATCTAAGTTCAAACCTCTGTGTCGAGGCGGGATCGCTCGCTCTCTGTTCTTTGAAGACGTTTCTCTTTCCCTCTCGGGAGGATAAGATTGAGACAACCAACAAACAGATACAGACAAACATTTGGAGGCTCCCAGTGGCCGTCTTTGTTCCTCTATTCTCTTGCATGGAAATGTGAGAATACGCTGTCAAGAAAAGATCAGCAAAGGATTACATGAAGGACGACAGCGATGCAGTCAGGAATACAGAGCAAGGCAACCATGAGCTTGTGTTTCCTGAAAAGATTAATATTGGATATCTCTAATATTAATGATGTCTTACCGGTAATTAAATTCATGTCATGATTCAGGCAGTTAGTTTTCATTACAACGTGAGCCTAATTTCACATCAATTATTGCACTGCATCTAAAAACTAGTTTCCTCCACATATTTCAGGATTCCAAGAAGCAACCTCAAACTATTATTTTCTTCAATGGAACATCCAAAAAAAATTGAGACAATATCTTGTTGTGCCAGAACATTTAAAAGAAAACAAGAAAACGCACCAAATTCTCCAGTTTCAGGTCCCAGAATGTTCTAATTGAGCACAAGTGGGAGGGAAAACAACTCAAATTCAACCGATCCACCAATCACAAAGCATGAATCAGAATGGAATCATAATACACTTACACAAAGAATACATATTAGTTGAATATTTATAATATCCACCATCTGTTTAATGCGGATAACTTCATGCACATAAGATAAGCCTGTCTTCAAATCACAAAGCAACAAATATCTTACAACATTCTACACTGTCCTGAAAATTTGACCTTCACGTACCCTTGGCTTGTGCTTTCCCATGATGCCTTCCAGACGATAAGTATCCTGCACTCGGTCTGTCAGCAGATACTGAAAGCACAGCCTCTCTGCAGAGTAGCGCGTCTCTCGGCGTCATAAAGAGAAATGACCCAGAGGAACCCGCTTTATATGCTGCACGCAGCGCTAAATAAAGGACTGAGGGAAGCATGTTCCTTCATGCTTCATGGATTACACAGTGGGATTCCCCACTGGAGCCCACTGTGCTGACATGTGTGGGAGAGCACACCTTTCTCCGAGTGATTTATGAATGGCTATAGGCCCAGATGTGGATCTGTCGACGCTGGCAGCCTGAAGGGAGGCAGACGCCTGCGTATCAAAGGGAGGAGCTGAAAGGTCCAACGCCAGACGGGACGTTCCATTTTTACACCACTTTAAAGACACGTCAAGTCTTAAAACGAGGGGCTGGACTTTCATGTGCTGCAGAATATGCATTCATTTTATATGGATAAGCTTTGGTAGAGAGGACAGGACAGCCTTGTGCATGATGTGAAAGCATTTTAAATGTTAACGAAAGTTGTATTTGTGTTTTGAATTGATTTTCCAGGTGTGGTTCCAGAATCGGAGAGCTAAGTGGAGGAAGAGGGAGCGTTTTGGTCAGATGCAGCAGGTCCGGACGCACTTTTCAACTGCTTATGAGCTGCCTCTGCTGTCCCGGCCTGAGAACTATGCACAGGTAACGAAGAAGAGGTGGCGAATGATGATGTGCAGATGCTCAGGATCTGAGACATTACATTTATTGCACTGTGATTGGTACAAAGGATTTCCATTTACACAGAGGAGATTCGGAGGAGGTCAATGTGGGGCAGTTGCTGCCCCGATGGCAAGAGGTGGCGGCCATCTACTATTCGCATTGTCTTTTGATTGATTCCCAGCCTCTGCAGTCTGAATGTCGAAGTACCCTTTAGCAGGACATTAAGCTCATCCCAACTGGGTCAAACAGGGAAAACACCTGCATCAAGATCCAATGCGGATGGAGAAATTCAGGCCACCCAGCACCTGGAACAACCAGAACATCTTTCTCTGTCTTTATCGTTAAAGGTTTTCAGCCACTCGGGGGCAGCAAAAACAAGCAGACATATTATCTCCTTGGACGTTAACATCAGTTTTCTTGTATACTTTTGCTTATTTGCACTTTTATTGTACTAAATAAGTAACGTTATCTTCCACTTAAAGGTGCATTTTTAGTCCACTGGGGAATGTGAGTTTACTATTTGCCCTTTTTTTTAATCTATATGTTGTGTTTACCGATTCCTGAGGAAGATTTCTGGCTCTTTATCTACTAAATGCTAAATGCTACCCGTCAGCTTTCTGGTGCAGAGCAAGCAGCTTGCAGGTTTTTTTTAAAAAGAGCTTTGTCACAGAAACAACACCCATGGGCAAATTACAAAATCAAGTCAGGTCACCGTGGTAACAGACCCGTTTACCTTGTCAGATGTTGTGAACATATTTCTTTCCACTGCTTCATGGGACAATCCCTTCTCTTACTCAGATCCAGAACACAACGTGGATTGGGAGCAGCAGTGGAGCATCTCCGGTGCCGGGCTGCGTTGTGCCTTGCGACTCCGTCCCCTCCTGCATGCCGCCTCACCCTCACGGCCCTGGAGGTGTTTCCGACTTTCTGGGCGGGCCCAGTCCGGGAAGCAGCCACATGGGACAGACACACATGGGCAGCCTTTTTGGAGGTCCAGGGATCGGCAATGGAATCAATGGCTATGATCTCAATGTTGATCCAGATCGCAAGTCTTCCAGCATAGCTGCGCTCCGCATGAAGGCCAAGGAACACAGTGCGGCCATCTCTTGGGCTACATGATTTAAGCGGCCCGGGACCCTCCTGCCCACTTTTTTTTTTTGGAGCATCAACGAGCTCTGTGGGGGAGGATGGAGAATTTCTGAGAGCACTAATGATAACACAGGTCAAATGAAGAGGGAGAGGCGGAGATAACAGAGGCCATTACAGCGGCCAACATAACCAAGATAACCAGTGTGACTGTGACAATCAGCAGATGCTGAAAGCAAGAGACTACATGTTGTCTTCATTCATCATTCCTTGATCTCTCAGGGTCATTGAAGTACGGCGCTTCCATTAAAGTGGGTCTCATTCAAGACAGTCTCTGTAAAATGGGCAGTTTAAAAAACGACTAGCCATGCAGTATTTTAATTTGAAAATCATTATCCTGATTGTGCTGCTTTAGGCTTAGCTGTCATACTTTGGTACATGAAGTTTCGGTGCATACCAGAATAATCAGTATTTGCATTTAAAACTAGAAAAGCACTCGGAGAGCGCAGACCTCCACCAAGCACCTCAGTCCCCCTGTATTCTGATTTACACCAAACATTATTGTCCTACATTTATTTAATCTCCATTTTTTAGATTATTTAACCATGAAAACAAACCTTTAGCAACTGGATTCACATTGAAATCATTATTAGTTTAGAAGTTATTCACAAAAAACACATTTTCAGTAATGGCGGTTTCTTCTGGATCTGCATGGACAACAAATCAGTTTGTCCACTACTAATTCCACTGTGTCTTGGTAAAGGCAGCAGAAACAGAACCTCCTTTGTGGAGGGAATAAATGTGTACCTCATTTTTCAAAAAATAAAATTCTCGCTAATATCCGCAATCTGGATAAATTTTGGGGGTAAGATAGAGATCCGTATCCTACACGACTGTGTCAAATTCCATAAACATCACTTTCGTTCAACTGAGATATTGAGGAACAGAGTTTGAAGCTCCATTTACTACAATGTTACTGAAAATCTCAAAGTGATCCAGAATCCAGGATCACTTCTGGATCATCATCAAAAATGCAATCACCTGTTCCTGGTAACATCCAGAACCTTTTGAGTTATCTTGTTAACAGACAGACAAGATAACCGCCGGCAAAAACATAACCTCCTTGGAACGGACACACTTAGTTAGCATCAAAGTGAGCCTGACTACACTGCAAACACTGTGATACATCACGATTAACATGGCGAGGACACACTGCAGACATGCACTGCAATAATTGCTTCACGGTTCAAAGAGAGCCCGGCAGAAATTACCTTCGGATTCGTTGCCTGTTCCCAGAATCCATCACGAGCCGGTGTCTGTAGGCCGAACTGTCGGCTCTCGTCATCCCGAGGAGCGTTTTGGTAATGTTTAGGTAATGTGATGACATTAGAGCTGGACTGACGTGTATGTCCAGTGATTGCAGGGCTGCCTCTGTGCGAGTAAGCCTACAGGCTGCCGTTAGGAACAGGCTTCATTAGCCTTTAGGCTGATCTCTCTGGGATGCCTGCTGGGCTCCATGTGCGTTTTCTTTCCCTTGTGTGGATGATGGAGGGTGAATCTGTTTCGGCTTCTCATGTCTGGTTAATCCTTGTAGCATAGGAGCGCCCGCTAGCCCTCCTGCTCAATAGAATGACGGATCATTATGTCCTGTTACAGAAAATGCCACAAAGTATTTAAAAAGTTCAATCCTCAAAGGTAATTTTTGTGTCCAATAATTAATTTATTATGAATTTAAATTGCTTATTTAAAAAAATCAATTGTTGTAACTCTATGTTAAAATTCATCATCACAAGTTGCATAAATAAATATAAAGCTTCCATTTCAAAATCATTTAATAAAATAATTCCTTCAGTGTGAAAATAAATCAAATAGGTGATGACTTGCTGAAGACTTTTTCATGGCGGTTTACTCACAGATGAAGGCAAATCGATTAATTCCTATTGAATATTATGGTTATTGACAAAACATGCTATCTATCAGCTGTTTACAATAACCAAATCAATAAGAACAACTGAAGTATGAAATACTACTTTTGCTCTCTGTTCTATTCCTTCAAAGTGATGCATATCCAGCTTCTGGAACCCTTCCTGAGGAATTTTAGCCCATTCCTTATGGACAAAGACCGCCAATGCTATAATATTCCTGGTTTGCCTGCTGCAATCGCCTTCTTCATTTCTTCTTATTGAAATTTTCTCAGGCATTCGAGTCAGGTGACTGGCGGCCTCTAGAATGATCCAGAACATCCTCTGAAACCAGGTCTTGGTTAACAGACTGATGTTTGGAACCATTGTTCTTTCAAAACATCCTGTGATGTCCAAGCTTCATCTTCATCACAAAGGTTGAGAAGTTTTAACCTATAGCTTTTCCGGATATTTGATCTGACCCGCTTCACACTGCGGGTTCTAGATTCCGAGGAAGCATCACAGAGGCAGTTGAACCATTTTACTTCCAGCTGTATTCTGCACTGAGGATTTATTAATGTCGAATGAAATTATGCCATTTGAATGGGTTTGAAGTTCAAAAAGTATTTTTGCAATAATTTCAAAATAAAAGCGTGCATGATCCGGTGTGTGAATGGATGCCCAGGTTGTTGGCTGCATTTTTTGTCTCCTCATTGGTCCTCCCTCACTTTTCTGCTCCATCCATGTTGATACTACTGAAATGAAGCAATTTAAATCCATATAATGCAGTATTGTTTTAATGTGAACAATATAAATGATGTTGATTGTTTGCCTGTACATTTTTTTTGCTTATTTGTCTAATAATGGCCCACCAGAGATAAACCATTTAAGTACAGTATTACAATAATATTGCCATAAATGTAAAGTTGTGTTTGGAGTGTTATTTTCTGAATTTCTTTATATTTGTTTTATGTCTTTAAGCAATTTTGGTGTAGTACCGGTAATCAAATATTTCTAGTTTTGACTGTGCGTTTATATTATGTGCCATTGCAATGACTTATTGCACTTAATTGTTGGGGGACTTTCTTCAAGTTTGACTTCCAGGGGGACACCGGTCTCCCTGTTAAAGCCATGGTTGTGTGTCCCGACAGTCCCGTCCATATTCAGCACCATGAACAGCATCACTGAAATCTGTAAAGGGTGCTTTACTTTTGTTTGTATAGAAGCAACTTGTTGATGTTTTTGAAATTATTTAGAAATAAATGAATCTCATTGACTCACATTTCTTCTTTAAGAATAGAAACGGCAAAAGAAAGCAAGCTAAATGTCAAAATAAAACAAGAAGTCACGAGACAGCATGAACACAAGACAAAAACAAATCAGCTGTCACACACACTGTTTTATGTTTCTAAATTAATTCGGAATAATCCGGATTAAAACAACAGTAACTTTCCTCTTTTAAATCCTCCACATTTTATTCTGGGAAATCGAATATTTGCCAAGAGGACGATGTAGAGAATAAATACATGTGAGAACAATCAACAATGTAATTTATATTTTACCATTGATAAAGCTGCAGAGGCTGGGAAAGAATCCCTTTATGATAAAAAGCTTCCCGCTTCAAACAGCTGTAAACATTTTCTTTACACGCTTAGCAATAAAATATATCTTCATTGCAATGTCCATAATAAAACTTAAAAGCTCAAAGTAGGAAAAACTTCCCAACTCCTAAATGGGAGCACATGAATGCCCTATTTGATCTAACAAAACAGTAGGGGGGTAAATATGGAGAACTACCGTATATACGCCAAAGGAACCTTAACTTTAAAGGAATAGTTCAACATTATTGGGAATCTTTTTTCGAGTTTGACAATAATATGCCATTTTAACATTTCTATTATACTAATTAAACAAGCAATATATAATATGCATGTTTTTGACTTCATATCTCGTGGTCGTCGCTTCAGAGATGCTAAAATATTTATTGAAATGAGAGCTTATCGCTTTCAAAAGTGAAAGGAACATTTAAGAAATATTTAATGCATCGCTGGTTAATAATGAAAATGTGTGTGTGTGTGTGTGATATGTGATCTTATTCCTTCTCTGGAATCAGTAGCTTCCAGATGGGATGCTCTGCCCAAGCCATTAGGCCCAAAGTTAAGCCTAATAGTTTGAATGGGCCTTAAATAACTCCAGGTGTTCTGTGGCTAACAGCAAAGCTACGGTCGGAGCGAGGCAAAGCAAGTAACGCCGTTTCACACAGATGTTCTTTGTTTTTGGAAATAGGAGCCCAATCATGCAACAAAACAGCCCGGTGGAAAAAAAAAAATCAAATCACTTTAACAAGAAGTGTCTGCTGAATATCATCCACAGAGGAGACAACACTTAAGACAACTCTCGCGTATAACAAAGGGAAGACATGGCCAGGAATAAAAAACATGGGGCCAATTCACATCTTGCCATCTCTGCGGTCTTTGCCCTGCGAGCAATGTTGGCCGCGCTCCCATTGCTGCTCTCCCCCATGCAGCAACAATTGCTGTCTTTTCCACAGTTGTGCAAGAGTTTAGCAGAAGAGCTCAGATCGCATGAGAACAGGAAAACTTGAGCGAAGCCTGCTGTCATCCATTACAGCCTCCAGCTCCAGGGAAGGGTTGGCGATCGTCAATAGGACAGTGATGAAGGCGAGGAGAGGACCTTCTACATGTACATGTCAAACAATTCTCCCTTGATGTCCTAATAACGATAAATCGAGCTTTCACAGAACCTTTGAAAACAACCTTGAAAAGTTCTTCTTTTCAGATTTTCAGCTACTTTTATGAAAAAACAAAACCATGAGTTAATCTGGCTCGCCATACTTTCCAACTTCTCAGTTCATCAGTTCCTGCAAGCTATAAGTATAGCTATAAGTATAGCTTGTAGTATAGTATAGAATTAAAGTATTAAATTAAGACAGAACACTTAAAAAGCAGCCACAAATTTACAGTTTTATATCCAACAACATTCTCTGTAAAGAGGAACATTCAGGTTCCTCTTTACAGGAATAAACAGCATATTGGTTCTAGCTAGGGACATCCCGATCAGGTTTTTGTGACCCTGAGTCCGAGTCATTTGATTTTGAACCGATACCGATACCGAGTCATGATCCGATACTTCTTTAATATATAAAAAAAATAAAGACGAGTGAAGAAACAGATCCAGGAAGTCCCTTATTTTTAATTTTAATCATCTTATTTCAACATTTAACTCTTAAACAGAGCACTTCTGTGGCGAGGCTTGAACATTCAAGTAATAAATTAAGTACTTTTTTTAACTTTGGACTTGGACTAGTGCAACAGGAAATATTAAATATGAATATTTAAAATAAAATGAACAGCACCTCAATCGCCAGGTTTCTGTCATCCACTTCCATAGCACAGACATCCTTGCGCGACTAGCTTCAAGCTGCTTCCGTGTTTGGCCAGCATTCAACCAATAGTGTCACAGGAAGTGACGTCATGCCGCATGCAGAGGTCTCACTCTGTGCCACAGCGTATCTCCAGATCTGACACAAAGTAATGACAATAATGATCCATATATATCCGAGTCCTGATCGAGAGCTAACGTCCGATTCCAATTGAGTCCGCAAAGCTCTCGATCAGCCCCGATTTCAGATCACAAGATCGGATCGGGACACCCCGAGTTTCCGACTTCCATTTTCGCACATATTCAGAGGCGGATTTGGTGTCTTCATGAGCTTTTTTGATAGTCAACAGAAAGTATCACATTACTTACCTGTTAAATCATCTGTAAGAAGTAATATACCAGTCAAAACTGCATAAATATACAGCAATATTTATTTAAACTCAGTTCTGACACAATCAGAGAACTGGCGGGAAAATGGGCCGCTAATTAAAGAGACGTAGAAAACCTCCACTTCTCGGTTGTCTGAAACGCATGTAGATGACATAAATAAACACTCCGAGAGGAAGAGGAGCAGCCCACTGTGCCCCGAACAGCGCTCATTAAACCTAATGGGTCACGCTGCTCCAGCCAGGCTCCACTGACACCCTTAATAGAAGCCTGCATGGTTAAGGGACCATGAAGACCATTAGGACACTTCAAAGTTCACCCCGTTACATTAAGACCCTGCTGATATGGTAAAGATCAAATTCCTCATTCACCACTTTATTTTTCCATTAGCCGCCCTGTCAATCAGGTCACTCCATAAACAACTGGATGCTTGGGCTGCTCATTAAAGGCCATCGTTAGCCACGCCAAGGCTGCAAATCAGTGCAAAAAAAAAGCTGGCACTTTGGATTAAACTGTTAAATGAACCAACTGGTTTTAAAATAAAGCTGCTGCTTTAACTGTAAATCAGATTTATCCACTCACTGGTGCACTCTCAAAGAGTGTGGATGACTGGAGCCGCAGGAAAATGACAAACATGAATAGCAAGACTCCGACATTAAAATTCACACGGTTGCTGCTGTGAAAACAAAGTCTACCTCACTCAGAAAACCTCAGGTGACGTGTCATAAATCCAGAGAGCCGGCAGAAGCTTGATATATTGATCCTGTCCCACGCCGTGTAAAAGGCTTTTTCCTGCTGCGACCATAAGTCAACGCTACGACGTATCTTTGTGGACAGGAGCACGCAGCTGAAGAGGAAGAGACACAACATGCATCACTTTGTCAAGAAAAACGTCCCTCATTACAAGCTGAGAATGACCTCTGAGCCAAACGTAGGGACGTCCCTGTTTGGCTGGACTGATTGATACTACGAGACATGAGCAGGAGACAGGCTGGTCCTGTCTGACCCGGGACATCATGCACAGTTCAGGGTGAAAACTAGAATGACAGACAGGAACCACAGCACGAATACATGTTTGCATGTCTCTGCGTCTGCATCGCAGGACCTGACAGGTAATTGTGTCGGCAGTAGGATGGGAGCATAGGAGGAGGGCTTGGCTCGGAGGGGAGATCAGGGAGGAGGTCTGCTGAGGAGCGAGCAGGGACCCTTCCCTGCGCTCCTCCTAATGGGCTCTCTGGCTCGCATCCAGCGTCGTCCGATAGCTCACCCACAACTCAACTTTATCGTCAAAATCGGTTTGATCTCTTTCAATGCTCACGCTGCTGAGCTCATCTACTGGACACTAGCAAATAATACTGAGCATTATTGCATCATATGTCATCCTGTGTCAAAACAAGTGTCTCTGTGTGTGTGATCAGAGGACTTGTATACAAGTAAAGAAGGGTGTGAGACTTTTTTCAAAGCATGCAAACCTAGTGGTCATCTTCTTTTAATATTCTTCCTGGTCCATTTTAAACAGAGGCTTCAACGTGTGCTTACATTTGATTCAATTAAAGACGCTACGTGTAAAAATCCTCAGTTCTATGAAGTATTTAGAGTATTCAGAGCTTTTACTTGCACGGTATTGAAAGTTTCAAAACCCAAAGTATAACCAAAGTGTGTCGGATTTATGGCTGGTATCCAGCCTCCTCTCCATTCCACCATCAGCTGACAGCGGCCAGCAATCAACCGATGCCCTGCGCGTGGTCTGACAGGCATGTCTGTGGTCTGTAAGCATGGAGGGAGTCTTGCATCATTCACTAACTCCCACTAATAAAACTCCAGTTTATGAGTGTGTGTGTGCGTGGAAATGTATTGAGTGGCTTTTTTAACATGCAAATATAAAGATGGTGGGAAAGAATTTAGGTGAAGGTTTAGCCAGGCTGAAGGAACAGAGTGGATTAAACCAGCGGGGCTGGTTAGCAGGTTGAATCCGGAACCGGGTGTCTTCAGAGGACGGCACTACTTTTATCACTTTAACAGTAGTGTTGCTCTTAACATATGAAAGTGGTCAGCTGCAGATGCATAAGCATAATCCTGTATGAGTTAAGCTTTTAGAAGCAGTTGATTCTGCTTTACAAGCATGTGGTAGAAAATAAATAACATCACCCGTAAAACATGTCTCAACTGTCAGCAATGAAATGAGTCACCCTGTTGACTCCTCCAGCCCAACTTGCTCAATCTACAGCCGGCCCATTCTTTCCCACCTTTTAGTCTTTCCTCGTCCACATTTGTTATCAGGATGCGTCTTTAACCCCCTCGATCCGTTCACTCCGGAGCGGCACGTCTCTTCTCTGCACAGCAACATGCTTTTAATTATGAATCTCGTGAATTTGGGGGGTGGTGAGGAATCCTGCTGATTTATGATGCGCTCCAGTCCTGCAGCGATCGGCGCATTTGCACCGAACGCCCTCCTACTGCAGAGCTCAAAGGTCAGACCTACACAACAGCTGACCTCTAGCAGACTCTGTGCATCGGGCCACTCCGGACCTGATTGACAGGCCAGAGAGACAGAGAGTGGCCCGATGGCGGCTCAGCAGCTCAGGCTGTAGGGTAAGAGAACTCCCTGCGAGAGAACTGCTCCCGCTGGGAGGGAACTTTGCTACACGGTCTCATATAGGGGGAAAGTGAAAAGACAAAGAGATAACTAATGAGGATAAATGAAGTGGCCTCATTCAGTCATTGGGACTCTGCCGGCTGCTCAACATTACTCTTCTCCTTTGTAACAACTTTGTGGTTTTCTTGCATGGAATAATTCTGCGCCATCTATTTGTTGTCAGCCTCTAAATCCGAGCACTGCGGGCTGAAAACACATGCTTCACATATGAGTCACAGAACACATGAAATCTCCACGGCGGTGATGCTCGGCCTGAGAAATGAGCACATCCCCACAGACGCATTTCCTGGCCGTCCCGGCTCACTTCCTGTTTCACGCTATGTCATGGGCATCGTGCGTCACAAAGGGCTACTCAGGATGCCGGTTCTGTGGGACTGGACCGCTGCGGGACAAGTCGGTCCCTTTAGGCACAAACAGCAAGGGAGCTGCAGAGTATTTAATTAATTTAATTCATGCACTGTGCATCGATTCGTGCTGTTGAGGATATATTTAAATTCACACACTTTCACCGTGGGCTTTGTGATCACATGGCGGCGGATGTGAAACGTTATGGGTTCTGCTGAACGGTCATCAGAGGCTTGTCCCAGCCCGTCAGCTCGCCACCGGACCTAGCACCCTTCACACAGAATAAACATGACACAGAGGAGAAACCCGAGATCTATGTCGGAGAGGATGTATTACATGCAGGGAAAGGGACTCTCTAATTCCCCTGGGAGTCTAACTACCCATAAATCATCAAGCAATGAAAGTTTCCTCTCCAAACAGGGGGCTAAAACAAACTGAACAAGAGTCACCATTTCTCCCTTTTTCCTGGTTGGATTTTTTATGAGGAAAGAAGAGATGTACTGGTGCAAGTCCACGCTGGAGCAAAGAGGCAAATACTAAAACATCAATCCTCCGCAGCAACCCTAAACTACAAGAGAAAGAAAGAAATCCAACAGCATTTAAAGGCTTTTACACGAGGTGCTCTAATGGTGGCGGGAAGAGTAGAGCCCTTAAATCCGAAGCTGGTCTGAGAACAGAGGGGCCTATCCTTCCCCTTCTGTTATTGCAGAGACGACCCTGGAGCTTTTTGTAATGATATCTGATGCTACAATTAAGATGGAAAATTCTGACATGGGCAAAAGAAAAAGAGAGACAAGTTTCACCACAAACTGCCAATGCAAAAAAAAAAAAAAAAAAAACAATTCCAAGAAGAATAAATCCTTTACTTTGGTATTCTTCTGTAAAATGAAAGCAGGTTTCCATGTGTATGACATGACAAACAGAAATAAATCCTTGCTGTATGTCAACACACAATATTTGCAACAGGATGATTTATTTCCAGATGTTCAGATCGGTGTGATCTCAGAGGTAGAAGCAGTGGCAGCAGTTTGCTGAACTAGCTGTTGCAGAATACGTTTGATCTGATGCCACCAGGAGGGTTAGTACACCTCAGCTCTGTGTTTGTGCGTCTTGAATGTGATGTGACCATACTGTGTGGGACGGACGGACGGAACCACCAGCACCACTTTTCAGCTGTTCGGTTCTCACAGAGATCTTGACCTGAAGGCACACTATGTCAAATTTGGATCAGTAAATTTTGGATGTTTGCAGGTAAAAGAGTCAGAAAATTATATTGAGTGAAATAAAACCAGGCGAGATACGCACATAATAATATATAAAGTAGTAACATTAAATTTACTTTTACTCTCAAATTGAGAGTGCGTTTGTCCATCCATCCATCCTCATGCCACTCTTATATATGATCCTAAAAACAATCAGCATATAAAATATGTATTAATGTTAAATGTTTGGTGAAATTATCTTGCTTTTGATCAAAAGGTCCCTTCTTGATAATGGACAGAAGAAACTAGTCATTCACAAGAGCCAATAAAGAAGTAGGAGGGATACAAGTGCCCCCATGTGGTGAATTATATTATTTCATCTTACATCAGCGTTATTAAAATAAGCTGCCGATACAAACCAGAAATAATTTATCATCCAGTATTTTTTAACTACAGTGAACAATTAATAAATAGCATTTGGCAAGTCCAAGCTAATAAATTCATATTTTAAAAGTACATTTTGGAGTAGTTCGAAACAGTATTTTTGAGAGATGCTGTACAGTTTTATGTTTTATGATTTTTTTTTATTGTAGCCAAATAAAAGATGTGGTGCCCTAAAGATAACAGATTCATCAGCTGTATATGGCCCAGTCTACTTTCATAAATAAACCTATAGAGTTAAATAATATTTAATTGGTACCAGTCTCCTGAAATGAGAGCATTATTGCTTCCATCCATTAGCTTTGAATTAAAACGTAAGCAGCAGCTCCCAGGAACCTTTCACACTGTCATCTGGATGCTGTAACCTGCTGATCAAATATATTTTCCCACTAAAGCTTTTTATATATCAGGGGCTGAATAATTTGTTTCCAACAGTAGAGAACAATAAACAATTCAGAGGCAGACTCTGAGCTTTATCTCACATTTTGACTCTTTATTTTCACTTAATCAAAAGGTAAAACTGTTTCTTTACAGGTCTGGAGTCTGCTGTACACCATGCTGGCTGATCTCTATAACCATAAAACAGCAAAGACACAGAAGAAGACGTGATTCTTCTCCGAAGGTTTCCAATCTGACCAGCTATTGCGTTTAACCTTGAGTTTGGTTGACTGGCGCCGCATGCTGGCGAGAAAGATGCAGCGAGTACTCGTTTTGCACCAACTGCTCTCAGAACACGGCAGCATGTAAAATACGTGTAAAAACTTTCAAATCACGACATTTCAATATTCAATGACATATTTAAGAAAGCAATTTATTAAAAAAAGAAATGTGACATTCATTATGTGACTCAAATAATGAGCCGTAGTGTTTCTCTCTCATTGGGCCCCAAACCTCTCAGAAACACGCTAAGAATGACTATCTCCGACTCCAGCTTCACCATGATAATACTGATACTTATATTTGCCCGTTAGCTCCCATATAAAACAAGATTTCAAGGAAACATCGCGCACATTCTGTATCAAAAAGTGTCAGGAAAATACTAAAGGCTTGATCCTGCACGTATTCTGACTTAAACCAGGATTGGATTACATCTCGCCTATCTGCACTGGCTCCCAGTAAATTTCAGAATGGAATTTAAAATCCTTCTCCACGTACTACATGCCTTTAACATCACTCAAAGGAATTATTAAGGGTTATACTTTGGATCCAAAGAATCTTCTGGAGCCAACTATCAGTTAATATCCCAGCCTTGATCCGGGACGCCCTCTCTACATTTAAGAGTATGCTTTAAATGTTCTTTCTTAATAAAGCTTATCATTAGGGATGGTTCATGTTAGTCATTAGCTACGCTGTTACAGGCTCAACCCTAACCCAGCGGCGGTTGTGAAAATTGCCTTTAGAGATCCTTTGTTCTGATTTGTTGCTATTCTAATTAATTGATCCAGCTCATTGGGTCATTTATTTTCCTTTGTTGTGGCGTTTCGATGCCATTGGTGTTGACATGTTCAGTACTCATTTACTTCGCTTTTAATTATTTTTCCCCTCAGTTATTCTTGTGAGCTGTTTGCCATAGTGGGGAAAAAAAATCAATACACTAATGCATTTTGTATGTACATAATTGATTTCATCATCACTGGAACAATATCACATTTCATTACGCTTTTGTCCATCAATGGGTGAAGCATCCATCTGCTCTATTTTATTCCCATCATTGTAGAGATATGATTAATTTGTTTTATTAAAAGAAGCTCAATAATCATTTTTTGCACAGTGCCATTATTAAAAGAACTTTTAAAGAAAGCAAATGCAGCGACAGTCATTTAAAATGCCATTTATGTCATCGACTTTCCAAGAACCAATACAAATGCATAGGAATACATTTCACCACCTAAAACCACACGAAGCCACGACTGCAATAAAACATCACCGTACAAATAGAAAAAAGAAGGCCGGCTTTCCGAGGCGCGGCAGTGAAGAGCCACGCGCTCACAAATGAGTTCACACACATTCAAAAAGAGCATCAAGTATGTACACACTCACACACACACACACACAGAGCTTATATCGTACAGCATTAAAGATGAGTGGCTGTAAAAAGTTATCTGGAGGGAGGGGGGGGTGTTACAGTATACAGTATGAAAGGTAAACAGGTAACAGCCAGAGTGTACATGAAACGCATTTTTACAGTTCAGCCAACTTTACTTTATAAATATTCTTCATCCAAAAGTCAGTGCAGTTCTGGTCCTCCGTTTTTACGCCCAGTCCGTGGTAGACCCGGTCCAAAATGACGGTTTCCACATAAATCTTTTCACATCAGTTTTGCCTCTGATTAACGCTATGATTTGTGCATGTATTTCTTTTGTTTGCATGTTTTTTGTAGTCTTTTTTTAACCAGCCAGTACTTCAAAAGTCCAGCTGTGAAGTACGGGAGTATGAGAAGTTTTTTTTTTCCTACCAATTAGCTAATATAAAAAGGGATCAACAAATTTACAAGTATCCATTTTGTTCTTTTCTCCTGGATTCCCCTTATTTTAAAAAAAGGTCACAGATGGAGCAGCTCTACTGGATTCCCCTGAAGAGACACATTGCAAAGACCATGGCGAAGAGCTGAGGACAGGAAGAGCAAAGAGATTATAAACAGCAAAAGGAAAAGTGTTTCTTAATCCTGACATAAAAGTGGCCCGACATCCATTCTGGATTCCTGTTTGTTTACTATTTTATGTTTACTTTTTTAAAGTATTTTTTAAAGCTGAGGTCCCAGCTGTTCACACAGCCGTTGTTGTGGTTGGACATTATTTCATCATATTTACAGAAAGTTCATACATTTACTTCATTTTCTAAATTTAATAAATTCTACTTTCACTCAAACTCATTCACCATTGAAGCTTTGCATGCACACAGCATTTTTCCAACTTTAGAATTATTGTAAGAATGAATGACTGTAAATATGATTCCAGTTTGCTGCATCGACGAGAAATAAAAAAAGAGAAAATATTATGAATGGTCTTTTTTTTAAACCTCAATTAAAGACTGGGAGATAGAAATGCGTTATTTTTTGTATTTCTAATTTTAAATTTTTATATTTTTATATTTTTAATTAATTATTATTATTATTTCACAGGATGCTGTGCTATGATGGAGAATAAAGCTTTCTCTTTCTGTGCATCAGATAAAATATATTTCTATATTAATTATATTAAGTATATATTAAGTATATTTCTGTAGTACTATTTCCCACCACTAGACGGAGACGTTGTCACACAGACAGCTCTCAAGTACCTTCTGAAATAAATATTCACATCCCTGAATGTCCGAAGAAAAGCTGTAGAGCATGAATCCTGCCGTACCTCAATGGTGAGCACCACGATGGCCAGAGCTCCAGCCACATAGATGTACAGCTCAAAGTAGTCCACTACTGCAGAGTAACAGCCCTGTGGACACACAGAGACGTGGAGCTCAGCAGACATCAGTGGGCTGTAAACGGCCACCATTACAGAGACAATTAATCTAAAACCACAGCTTTAATTGAGCGAGGCGCCGAACAAAGGCCTGGCTGTGGGAGTGGGAAACCGCGCCTCCAGCCTCACTGAGTTTTAATGAGGGAGACACACAATGTGGACAACTCCCATTGTTCTCCTGGCATGAAAAGCAACAGGTGGAGAGTGTCGTGAAATCCTCTCCCTCCCGGCTCTCGCTGTAATTACGAGTCACTCCAGGGCTTCCTTTATACAGACGGAAGCTGGAAGCCGGTGTGCAACTCTGAAGCACATATTCATACACTTATTATCCTCTATTTTTGCACACATGGATGCCCCACAAAAAAAAAATCCAATTTGTATGCACATGCACACAAATACATCTACACACATGCACACGTGCACAGATTTCGGCGTCTCCACACCCGCACCCTACATATGGAGAAGGACTAATCAGCCATGGAAGAGTCAGCAATCCCCTGGATGTCACCCCTCAACTGTCTCCTGCTCTAATTAGACCTGGAGGTGGCTTGTATGGAGAGAGAGAGAGAGAGAGAGAGAGAGAGAGAGCGAGAGAGCTGACAGAAGTTACCTTGTTATGGCGGAACATCATACTGCCTGATAAGCACTGCCCCAGGTTGATGTAGGCCTTGTCCCCGGTCTGACCGGCATGCTGGCAGCAGGCTTCTGGGACAATGTGGTTCTGGTTGATCATCTTGAACCGGCTGTCCCTGAAATCCTCTGGGCTGTTCACCCCACAGCAGTCAAACTGTCGGGAGAGAGGAAGCCGTGACTGGAGCGCCTGTGTGTGCGCGGCGGCCTGCGGTCCGCCCACTGCACCAGCCCAGCATGATGATTTTGGATGTGGACCCTCCGACACACAAGGCTAAAACTTTCCAACTTCCACAGACAGTCGGTGGAAGTAATGAGTCTGGGTGGGGTGGGGTGGGGGTGGGGGTGGGGGTGGGGGGGCACATGAGCTCATCGCCGTGGGTGTCGGCCTTACTGTTGTCATGATGGCATTCCATGTGGTGGTGAAGACGTCGGTGTTGTTGTAGCCCTGATAATGGCTCTTCAGCTCCTTGGTGAAGTATTCTCTGGTCAGCTGAAGATAAGAGCAGAGTTTCAGTTCACTGCAGGGATGAAGCCGGACAGTCGCGGACAAGAGAGACGGAGGTCGCTCATCTCGTTCAATCAATAACCATCGGGAGCCAATATGAGCTCTCGTAATTTTTCGTTTGCCAGAAACATTTGTGGGGTTGAAATTTGGCACGCAGTCCTGCTGGTCTGTAGAGATCAGAAGAAGGATGAAGAAGAAGCAGCAGCAGCAGCAGCGACTTACATGCTCCCTGAAGATGAAGGCCAGGATGGCAGCGGCCAGCTCCGCTAAGAAGATGAGGAGGATGAGCATGAAGAACTGCAACAACGAAAGAAAAGAGCAGAGCAACACACGAGAAATCACATTGTGGACTGGCCAGCCTGTCACTATTAACTATGCAAGAGGAACTAATAGACAAGCTGTTTTTCTGCCTCAAGCACAACAGGCTGGCTAATCAACACACGCTCAGGTAAACCGGATTGGTCACACAAATCCGTTAAAAAAAAAGTCAACTCACAAAGAGGAGCAGACACTTGTTCTCCCGGATGGCTCCACAGCAGCCCAGGAAGCCCAGGAGGAAGAGCATGCCCCCCATGGCCAGGATGATGTAGACCCCCGTGAACAGCAGGGGGTTGGCGGCTATGATTTCTCTGAATCCTGTGGGGTCCACCAGCACCCACACCCCCACTCCCAAGAGGAAAGAGCCCCCCAGCTGGTGGACAGGAGTGAAAGACAGCAGTCAGACAAAATCGGCAGGCAGGTAGAATAGAATAGAATAGAAAGCCTTTATTGTTATTGCATAGTGGATATATTCGGTATAGTCTGTATTCGGAGCGGTGCATGAATCAGCCAACAAAGGGTTAAATTATGGTAGATTAATGGATCCGATAAATGGAATAGAAGATCGGGGCTTTTCTTCCAGCAAAATATGCTGGTAATGCAAATCCGTGAGCGGCTGGGGTGAGAGGTGAGGGCAAATAAAAGGCTCCATATCTCCAGAGCCATGATGCCTTGGGGGAGGGGGGGGGGGTCTATTCTGCTTCAAATAAATCCCTAACTCTGCCAGAGAGACGCACGGCCTCCATCCTCTCCTTGATGAGCAGCGTGACTGAAGCGTTTGAGAAAGCTCCAACAGAAACAAAGGGGTGGCCGTAAAACAGGCCGGCGCTAACAGCCCTTAGCTCTGCTGCATTATCAGCCAAGCCTTGAACAATGGCTTCAGAGTGGAGTCACGAAACAGGAGGGTTGAGTCTAATAAAGCAGGAGCCCCTCCCAGCGTGACCCCCCCTCTTTACAGGCTCACAGTAATGGGATTACCCTCGACTGTCTGATCAAGATTGATCAACTCAGGCGTCAGTCACAAAGCCTTCATAGCGCAGGGAGCCTCAGATGTGTGCCAGCATGCTAAGATGTAATCAAGAGAGAATCTGATGGGATCAAGATAGCCTCCATCTAATGAGATGCAAATGTGACTCCATTAGTGCACTGTGGGGCGGGGGGGGGGGGGGTGTTAAATGAATTAGATTGACACCAACTTCAGATGAAGCCAGATGAAGAGTATTTGAGGAAGACAGGAAAGATACTTACAAAGATGAGGAAATTGAAGACAAACATGAGGTACTTGATGCAGCTGAGACAGTCCCCCTCCATGGACGTCCCCCGCGCTGAAGCCTCTCCCTGCCCCTGAGAGGAAGCAACAACACACACCGTCTTATTGTGTACGGCCCATCAGACACACACACCTGTCGGTTCCTCCGGATCAGAGCATCGACCCAGATTTCGCGAGTACAGATTTTCTTTTTCTTTTTTTTAGTAACGCATCACATGACAAAGAAGGGCCACGGGTGATTTTTACGTTGGAGAAAATCCGGTAGTCTTCCAAAGTAAAACACCTGTCAGACTCTAACAATCAACATGACGGAAAGTATATCAATTATTTATTCTTTCTGTGCGGCCCGGTAAGAAATGTCCCACGGCCCAGTGGCTGGGGACCCCTGTGTTAACGGGACAACGGCAGGACATTGCTGTGGAGCTCCTCCGTCTTCTTAATGTAATGAGAGGCAGGAGGCCTGCGCCCCGTCTGACGTAAATACACTTTCCCTGACGAAGGTCCATCCTGCAAGCACTCGTGGTTAATGAAGAGCGCCTGTGCTGCATTAGGAGACAACACGCCATGACCCTTTTACCTGCTCATGTCTGAGGCGCCACAGAGCCTCCATCGCAGCATGTACAAAAGCCACCAGGCTGCAGATGAGCCAGTCCTGCTCCTCTGGGAGGTTACGAACAGTTTTATTCTACGTAAACTGAAATGGAAACAATCTGCGACGCGGCCAGCCATAATTACAGCCTCGGTCGGAACAGAAAAGTAATTATTTTGGCAGAAACAAACTGTCACTCTGACAGGATTGATTCTGGGTTATCAATGTGCGATTTCTCTGAGGGATTGGAAATGGGTTTACGCAACTAGGCGAAGTCACACGCCCTTCCCCCTCTGATTAAAACGGTTTAAACCCCCGTTTCACTTCCTTTATCAGTGCTTTACAGCACATGCATCAGATGCAATATTCATCCTCCAGCCGCTGTTCTCTTTCCAGACGCGCTGCGAGATGACTCCTCTGTTCCTCTATGATGGGCAGGCTCCAGCTCGCCGCGGCCCCTCCACCGCTCTGACTGTTTCACGGTCAGGTGGAACAAACCGAAATCTTAAACAAGAACTGCTAAAGAGGCAGCCGCAGGTAGTTCAAACGGAAGCTAGTGCAGACAGGAAATCAAAACCCGCCTCTTCCTCTACACTGTTTTTCCTTTATTGTTTTGTTCCATTTCTTTTTCCTACTCTGCTTAATTCCAGAGTGCAGTAAGCTGAAAAGAATGTTTCTTGTGACAATAAAAAGGAACAATAGTTCAGAAGGGAAGGCGTTCTTTGTCTGCTGGGAGTTAACATGGAGTGAGAACATTTCCTCCCATCACCAGCCTAAAGGCTTCCATTCTTCTCCTTCCTCCTCAGACCACGGGAAATCAATGCGGCACCAGAGTTAAACACCCCCTCTAAATCATAATTATATGCTGAGGTATTGATCACCCTCCTCGTGGTATTCTCAGAGCGACCCACGGCCTCATTGATGGGTTTTAATTATCCTTCACCATCCTAAGATCCACTGAAAGGCATAATGAGCGCATGGGAGGAGCTGAGATCTGAATACATGACAGTCTCACTGGGGAGAAAAGCCTCAGAGGCCCTTTCTCGTCCCTCCTGCTCGCCAATCTCAGCCCAGAACGAGAAGGGCAAAAAGAGGCAGGGGCCGGCTGAAGAAACGCTCAGGGCTCGGCTCGAATCTCATTCCTCAAAACTAAACATCCGATTTCTGTTTCCAGCTTTAACCTTGCACCCTACGCTCCCATCTCCGGGTCAAACTGGAGCCAATTTCCTTTTCTGCATTAAAATGCATTAGGTGGTGTGTAGAATGAAGTCGACCATACGGGCGGAGCCACGGTCCCAATAACAAGCCGGTGGGTGCAAATAGGCGTGGCATAAATCAAACTGCCAGAGATCCCAGAGAAAGTGCAGCGTAAACAAGCCGCTCTTTCCCATGACTCCCGTGGGGGTTGCAGGCCGTCATCGATCACCGGCCGGTCGGGATATTCTGCAGAGTCCACTACGCATAGAGGAGGGAGACGGGGATTTGCACCTCGGGGGCTGCAGCCACACAGCAACAAGTGCTGCCTCAGGTGTCTGGCGGCGCCAACGGTGTGTGGAAATACATCAGATGCATCCGCCAGCAGAAAATAAAAATGGCTACAACAAACAGATCACACACACAGCAACGCACCGTCACAGCAGCAGACAGCGTGCTCGTTGGCTGGAAGCACTGTGTGCTTGTCCTCAATACGACAATCTCAGAGCCGGTCTTTGCCCTGGGGTATCAAATAAATGCCAACTGTGATGAATCTAGAGTGTCTTCATGAAATGCCACATGAAGCTAACATCCCACTTTCACTCCTGGCAAAGACGGATCCACAGCCAGAATGGGCTCAAGCGCAGAACGGCGCCGTTTGATAGTGGATTAATGAGAATTGATGCTAAATCAACTTCACAGAACCAACAGTGATGAGCCCCAACCCATGTGACCTAAATTCTCCTCAGTAGGAGAGATTTCATTTTGCTGCAGGCCTTTTTCCACGGTTAGCTGGGAAACCCTGCGCTCTGATTGGCCGGCGTCGAC
This sequence comes from Brachionichthys hirsutus, assembly GCF_040956055.1. Lineage (NCBI taxonomy): Eukaryota > Metazoa > Chordata > Actinopteri > Lophiiformes > Brachionichthyidae > Brachionichthys > Brachionichthys hirsutus. Next base: position 5,766,380 of record NC_090901.1, read on the forward strand.
TCAATCACCCATGATGGTCATGTCACGTCGTTGTAATGAAAAGATAAGGGAGGCATCGTGCGCCATGAATAAATAGCACGCTCTCTTGGGCGGCTCTCCTTCAAGTGGACACGGTCAATGACGCGAGTCCATCCATGGCGCCCTGCTCCGCTGCACCGGACAAACACATCAGCAGGACGAGGGCGCCGTGCGTCCGCTCAATGTCACTCAGTCGCCACCGAGAAGCAGCCACTTCACTTCATAGCGAGCGTGAGCCTGCATGGCAAATAGTCCTTAACACAGCAGCCCAGCTGAGACAATCAGAGCTGGAGCTTGACCCCTTTAAACATCGGCCTCTAAGCCGTTACCTGTAGCTGGACCCTGGGGACCCCGAATGCAACACGCACGCCGCACCGCCTTCCAGCTCAATTAAAAGCCCCATTTTTATATTTATCCACAACTTCATTTATCAGCCACACACCCACACACCGAGACAAGCTCCTCTGGCAGCGCACGGCGCTCCCTCAAGGTGAACCCCGTCACTTAATGAACCCCCAATTAGGACAGAATGAGCCCTGGGCTGTGCCGTCAGGCCGGGGAGCCTTGAATTGTAATGAATGCTAAGCAGCTATAGCGCTATATGCTGCTTTAGAAGGCGTACAGCTGACAGATGAGAGCGGCTCAAAGGCAGCGAGCAGTCCAAGGAGCGCCGGGGCTTGAAGCAGAGGCCCTGGTTTTGGATGGATGCAAGTTTTACCATACTTGCAAAGAATCTCAAGCCGTTCTTATCCGGGCCTGTGAGCGGCGTTCAATTTGGAGCTGAGATTGTGTGAATGCCCCCCGGGGCAGAAGTCCTCTGACCAGGCAGCTGACTCCTGAACAACAGCCTGATTAACCAGAATGAACAGACCGGCCATGTGTCGTCGACAGGACTGCCGGCTGCATTCTTGCCATTCTGACTGTGCAGCTGCAACGAAAGTCTCCTCATGTTGCTCCTGTAAAATCAATCCTGCTCCTCAAACTGAGGGGATTGGAGACAAACTGGTCGCACGGGACCGGATCAATGCGAGGGGCCGCTGGGAGGATTCAGCTGAGCATTTTCCCACGGGGGGCACTTTGGATGATGACACATTGCAACCGGTGCTTTCAAAGTTTGATAAATACAGACTTGTTTTCCTGCAACTCCGCTTGTTCTTTATTCAGTTCTAGTCGATCCTCGGGCAGGAGAATCGAAATGCTGGCAATTCCTGGACCTTTTTTTTTTTTTTTTGGCACAAGTTCACCTAAAGGTTGTCGCCTTTGTCGAGCCTCTGTCTACAGAGGTCTTCCATCACAGATGGCCTCAGCGAAGGAAAGACAATGGGTTGACTTGAGGAAAGCCTCAGGGGACAAAACACACAAAGGGCCACTTTTGAACGTAAACACGCGCAGGAGCACGAAGCCGACATGAACGCTCAGAGATCACCAGACGCCAAGAAAAGAAAAATGTGTGTCAGGATGAAATGAGGAGTCGGATTTTTGGATCGATTGTAAATTGGGGTTGTTTTCAGAACATGTTGGCATCTTTCTAGCCTCACAATAAGGGCTGTGGTTTCCACAGCAACCCAGAAATGGAGTGAGAATGGCCTTTGTCTGCAGAACTGCATTTGGCATTTCCACTTAGCACCAGTTCCTGTTAGTAAATAAAGGGGGAGCGGGACCCAGCACTTTACGACAGGGGGACAGCTTGGCCAGCCATTTGTGTAATTAGCGCTCACGCACACACCCTGTTGCAACGCCATATGCTTGCTGAACACAGCCCGCCCGTACTTAAATCCCAGGAGCTGTATCACTCAATGGTGACTCCACACAGCACAGGCATCTGAACTTTGAAACACTCAGGAGCGCAGCAGGAGGAACGGAGGAGGGGGCTGGGATGTAAGTTCAACGCAAAGACGAGAACAGAGCCTTGGAAATGAAATGCATGAATATTTGTGTTCTGGGGGTTCAGATGAAAGATATCCAGAGATCAGATTCCCTTTGTAAATAATAAAAAAATCAAAATCAAAAGTATGTTAATGTCTCTGCAGGCAAAGCGCAAAGTGGCTTTTGTTTTAACAGAGGTGTGTGTTGCACGCTGCGTGGGTCGCACCAGAGGGAACGGCGTTTGAGCTGCGGAGAACTGGAAGGACGATTTAGCATTTTAATCCCATTTAAATTGAACAAGGGAATCTTGCCACAAGGTCTGTTTACGCAAGAGCTCACCAACATTTAGCTTTGATTTGTGCCACAATCTCACTCACAGATTGACTTCACGCCGCTGATAGCGGGAATTTGGGCTTTTTCATGTCTTTATGATTAGTTTTTTTCCAACTTCTGTTTGCAAGACACACACAAGATAAAAATCAGCTTTCCAGTCTTAGTCTATTATTCCTTTACGCCTCATTCTGTAGGAAAGGGTAACCTTTTTCATTCTGGTACACCAGGATGTAATTTAGGTGCACCTCATAATAAACGTCAAGCATCACGTTTCCTGCCAGCGGCCAATGTGGACCCACACAAACATCCATGGCACATGTGGAAGAAGTACATTAAATACATACAAGTATACATATAGTAGCTATATTGGATGCCTTTTAAATAAAGATAAAGTACAGATTGCATTAGAATCCGGATTACTTAGCCATCGTGCTACTACAGATGCTAAAGTTTTAGTATAGTGGATGTAATAAGCATCAGCGTTTGGACACAGTGATGATTCCTTTCCCCCAGTTTAAGCCCCTCTTAATGGGGTTAGACTTTGTGTTTGTTTATAATGTAAAAAAAAAAAAGCCCCAAAGCCAAACTGTAAAAATCTTTGTGGAAGTAGAGTCCTATCAAATTAAAATGGGTCAAGTTTCTGACTACAATCCAACATGTCACTCGGTTTATCCGGTTATGTGCTCCGACTGATTGTGGCTGATGCGTTTGGGTCTGAATGCCCCTTTAACCTCCATCCAAACGTGTCGGCTTGCTCAGACGTGTCCGGAATACTAATGTTAAAAGAAATGCCAATGCAAATCAGAGGCTAACAAAGGCCGGTGCTGACCCGCTGTGATGGCGAAGGGAGAAAAAGCACTCGTCCGCCTGTTTGCAGCACCAGTTTCACCAGCGGCTGCAACCAGTGGCGCGCCGCCTGTTGATGGCAACAATGGCGTTGTGCCTCCGACTGAAAGGCGTATGTCGGCAGCCTCTCTCCGTTTGTTTCTCTGGCTGATTTAATATGCGTGGCTGTTGGAGTGGAAGCGCTACTGGATTTGGTGCAAATCACTCATGGCAGCTTTTCAACGTGGGAATAAGCACTGCAGATAGAAGCAGCGCGCGTGTGCGTCGTTCATAGATCAAATACTGCCGTACCATGTGTAGCTGCTTGGGCCTCCTCTCGGTTCAGGTGAAGCTGATGGGTTTTCTCGGGTTTCCCGCCTCTCACGTTTTCATGGGCTGTTGGACAGAAGCACAAGGAGGAAGAAGAGGAGGTGAGGACTGATCTGAGCCATTAAACAGCGAAGCAGACGGGGAAGCGCTACGCTCGTCTTCATGCGCTACATTCATTCAAGCAAAACGAGGCTACGGGCTTGAGAAAAAGAATATAAAATTCTAGGACACTTAAAATGTCAGTTTGCATTTATTATGTATGAAGCACTCGCTCCCAGCAGCGAGCTAATTAAAGACAGCGTTTTATCTGAGTGAATATTTCACTTCTCCTCTGGAAGGCAAAATTAACAAGGAAAGAATAAAAAAAGAGGGAGAGTGGCAGCCAGGCCTGTTCCTATGGCCAGGTAACATTTCAATATCTGCCTGGAGACTCTTCCTACATTCCCACTTGGCTAATTATCCTTGATTCCGGGACCCTATATATACCACAGTGTCCTTGTGAACCCTGTGATGTGACCTTGATGCATTATTCAAAGAGAAGAACACAGAAGTTTGTTGACGCGCATTCGACCGTGTCTGATTTTCAATCAACGCTTGAAAGTTTTCCCCACTTTTTTTTTTTTTAGCTGCTCTGCCACAAGTGTCTCCCAGCTGAAAAGAACAATACAACAATGAGAACCAATTAAACTGCTGCTATTCCAGTCTCAATGTGCAAAAATAGGCTGCGGCGCCATTTTGACTGACGATACTTTGGAGCCGGTTTCAAAGCGCTGGCACTGTCAACTGCGGCATCATATATGGTGAAAGCTGCCTACGGAGGCATGAGCAGCATGCAGCTCTTGCCATATTAAATGATGACATACAGGCCGGGTATTCTCAGTCTGACAGGAGTCGGGGATGAGGAATATCCCATGAGCATTCAGGCTGATAGAGGCAGCCACATCATCCCGCCGACGCACCATATTGCCGGCAGACATCAGATCCACCAGGAGGCAAATCCCAACTGGCAGCAGAGGCAGCACACACACGCACACACACACACACGCACACACAGAATACACAGGGCTCTGATTACATCTAGAAAAAGGCAATCAAAACCCGACTGAGGAAACGGACAAATGTGAGATGTGAGGAGAAGCACTGCAAAGATAAGAGCCCTGGAATCAGAGAGGACGGAGCACATGCTCAGGGGATCGGTGACTTCTGCACAGAAGGTGACGCCCACAAAACATTCACCATTTCATTTAGCAAACACGGCCCCAAACACTTTGTTTCAGCGCGTTACGGGTGCGTAATCGCCGTCCTCCGGCTACTGAGCAGCAGAGTGGTCACAATTGGTCCTGAAGCCTGTTGCAGAGGTGGCATCTCCTGGACCCCTGTTTAGAGAGCTATTACAACAGTGGCCAGGGCCTGCAAAATCTTTTGGTTTCCATGGAAACCTTTTTCATAGGAAAGTGGAGCACCAATAGGATTGCGGAGCCTCATTGAATCAAGGGTGAGAGGAGAGCTCGGCGCAGACGGCTGAGAAGGCACAACAATGGGACAAGCCCTCGAGCGAGGCGATTACGGCGATAACTGAGGGTCCAACAAAGGAGGGAAAGACTCAACACTGGAAAAAGGTCTCATCTGCATCCGCTCAATGGCTTCCCCTGAAAATACATCTATCTTCCCAAAAATTCATTGACATTTAAGCTCACAGGAAGTGCGCTCATTTAAATATCAAGGCAGCCCCTAATTGATTAGCCTCTGCTGATATTATTGCATCACCAGCATCTGCACTTTGTGCAGGACAAAGCACTGAATCATACATGTACTGTATTTGTCCCCCCAAAGTCCAACTCACAAGAGAGAGATCTTAGAGGAAAGTGGTTGCAATATTGGAATAAGAATTCCTTCGGTCCAACAACAATGTTAATAGCACTGACGCAAAACTGAATGCATCTAATTCTCAAAGCCACCGGCATGAAGAGTGGAGATCTTCATGGGTCCTTTTCCTCTTTAGTCCAAGCCTGTAAGCTAGTTGAGCATTAACAAGACATGCCAGATTCTCCTCAATCTCAGTGCTGCTCAGCATGCTCCCTCCTGTAAGCCCTCCCACCCCCACCATAACCCCAGCATCCACCTGCAGGCGAAAGATAAGGGGTATCAGGAGACTTCCTCATCAGGCCTCAATATCTCCACATGATCATATCCGTGGGGATTGATAAGGTCATAGCCGAGACACCAACGTCCTATCTAATAATAAAACATTTCAAAATTGCAATCTGTCTGACTGAACTATGAGTTTTGGACTAATCAGATCAAAACTGTCCAAAAGTGATGCAACCGCAGGCTTTTCACTCCGTCTGTTGACCACAGTTGCAGCACCTTCGCCGTAAAGAAGGGGATCCAATAACAGGAAGCAGCCATCTCACAACTTTGACAAAAGTGTCAGGTCAGGCAACAGCAGGGCGTTTGATCAGCTACGCTTCCTCTGGGAACAGGAAGATACTGGGCAGACGAGAGAGGAAGTGACAATTTTTCCTTCCACAACTCTGGGTTTGACCTCGATTTCTCACCAGTGCTGACAAAAGCAAATCTCCAAACCATCGCGGCTGCTCCAAATTGAGATAATGACCACTGAGGCCTTTGGCAGGCCGGATCAACCCTTTATAAACACACTTAATAAAAGGAAAAACCTACAGCGCTGAATTCCAGCCCTCCCTGGCCAGTAAATTCAGAGTCCATATACATCATCTGCTAATATAGCAATGAATAAGAGAGCAATTGGCAACTCCTATGTATCTGCTAATGGCCAGTTTAATGGGGGGTAATAGTGAGGCAGAATAATCACTTCATCTGGATTTATTGATCTTACAGTGCGAGCCAACCACCAGAGAAAAACGATAAACCGCCACGATGCAGAAACAATCCCCGCTGGGATCAGAGGCCATCGCTCCATTCATCACTCCCTTTCTCCACCGCCTCTTCTTACGGTGGGTGTTTGGCGGTTCACACGCCGGGCGAGGACACGTGCACTGACACAGAGCACACAATCATTCCAACAGCATATGCAGAATGAACTGATGGTGCAGTCCATCTGACGTCTGGGTTGTTTAGGGCTGAATGGAAATCGGTTGGCTAATGAAGACCTCTGTAAACGTTTTGGGCGATGCTATTTTGATGCTGATGAATTGTGGCAGCGTCCACTGCAAACATTAGCCAGTCCTCTCCGCTTTGCAGCAGCCGGTGTCTTCCGCCTCTGCGAGGACATCTTCAAAGGACAGTTCCAGATGCCTTTATAGGGACCCTCTCAAACATCTGTAACATAATTGCACGTCACCGACTTCTCTCTGGCGACACCGTCATGAAGAACAGCAGCAGACCTACTTGTTATTTGCTTTAACCCATGCTTGGCCATCTCAAACACCACCACGCTTTCACCCTACTTCCCAGGCTTGCCCCCCCCCCCCGCCTGTCTCCAAGGAGCCGGGGGGGGCCTGGGGCACAACTCCACTTTGAAGCCAAGCGATTAAAGAGGAAAGACCTGTCAAATTTGGATGATGAGGCTCAGGTTGGAAGAGGGGGGGGGACAGGAAAGACTGTGCATGCTGGGAGCTAGGGCCCCATGGGACACAATTAACAAGCAGGGCTTTTATAGTGAGGGTTACAGAATCACAGCAGCGATGCCAGCAGCCTTCCAGACCAAGGTAGGTAGGAGTTCATTACTATTAGGTCTGTAGCGATGCACTAATCTCCCAATGCGATACACGATATTCGGATTTGGTGACATCCTGTGAGTGTTCCAGTGACTTGGATTGAATGAATTGAACTGAAAGCAACAGTTACACAATCTATGGCTCTGACCAGCAGCTTGCAAATGCTGCACAAAATGAATCAAGGATGTGGCAAGAAAATTTGTTTCATTTATTTAAACAGCGAGTGCAAATTGTAGCTTTACAGGCTTTTGGAAGGTAAAGTGAACAGTGGAGCGTTAAAGTGCAGCAAGTGGCCTCCTTGATGCTGAACGTATGAGTAGCTACTAGCCAGGCTGGCCAGCCAGCTATACTAACCAGGTTAAGTAGAAGCCATGAGTAGTTCAAGTCCATTGGAGCAACATTTAAGCCAAATTACAATTGTACCCATCTTAGCAAAACTCCTCTCCACATAACTGCAGACCAAGTCATCTACTTCCTCTTCAGATTTTTGTTCCGGAATAGAAACTTCACATTTGTGTGACACAGCTTGCAAACCACCAAACTTCTGTCAAAATCGTCGCTTTCCTTATTGTTTTTAAGGCCAAAATGCTCCCACACATCTGCTTTAAAGCATGCAGGCGCTGGATTTATGCTCGCCGCCATTCTTCTGAATGGCTCGACTCTAACCGGAAGAGAAAGACGTCGGCTCTGGCTAACTCGCTAGAAATGCTCCACAGCGGCACGAGTGGCTGGCAGGCCTAATTTCTCTCCCTGCAAAGTCCGGGACATTATATACACACAATGGGGCCGAGGCTGGTTCACCGACTTCCCCATCCACGGGCCCAGTGAGCTCCAAGCAGGGGTAACCTCTTCGATCCCAGTTAAACCTTAAAGCCCAGCAAAGCTGAAGAATCATGCAGCGTGGAAATTCCATAGTCTCCAAATCAGAGAAGGCATGAGATGAAGGAAGTGTGCACAGAGTCCTGCAGAAAAACACAACACACATCTGCAGCCACTGAGTAAGATCAAAGGGAAACTGGAAGAGCAGCCCACCAATTTCCATTCATTTTCGAGTTGGGGTCAAAACTTGTTGTACAGATGCAGCTTATCATAAATCAATGTTTGATTTTAAAAGTCTGTTGATCAGGGGAAAATCCAAGATCAAATGTCATTAAAAGGCTGCATTTGAATGGCATTCCACTCCTTACACACACGCAAGCTTTCACCAGTCACCTCATCTAACATCTTGACTTCGTAAAGTCTAGTAATAAATCCGACGACAGTTCCGGCACATTCATCTTACTCCATATCTGTAGTTCACTGACTGGTTGTTGTTGCCATTGTATTCGATATGAAGCTGGCAATCTGATTGCTGCAAATACACACACACACACACACACACACACACACACCAAATACAACCACAGACACGCAGGAACATTTCTCTGCATTGACATTCATGAGGTATTTCTAAAAAACAGAAATAATAAACGCTCTCCTCAAGGCTGAAGCTAGAGTCTTCAGTTGTATTTTTTTTAATCTCAGCTATGGCTCCAAAATCAAAAAGTCAAACAAATCCTGAGAGCTCAGAAGTGTGACTCGAGGGACCTCGAGGAAGACGTCACTCGCCATTTATTTGTACGCCGTTCTATGTGGAAAGAAGTCCAAATGGGATCCATTGCGTTCTGCATGTAACATATGGCGATATACCGTATTTACCACAAGTTATTGGATGTATAATATCCAACCGCTGCTTTCCAATAAGTCAAAGCAGCCACCTAAACACGCAATGAGCACGCATCTGGTAACCATTTCTAGGGCTCATTTATATTTTGCAGACGTACCACAGAGCAGTTAGGCTTTATATATTATATTAGCTGCAATCAGATTCCTTCTGCAATGGCCCCTGAAGTGAGGGAGCGGTCCTACATCCGTCCCTCTTCTTGTCCTCACCTTTTGCCTGCTGGACTCATGAGTCCTTTCAGGTGGCATAAAGACAACTCTGAGGTCATCATAAAGAAGCTGACGGTGTGGATGCCCCCCCCCCTCTGCTTTATAGTGCATTTTCTGTACATCATTATTTATGTTGCCTCTTTAATATGCTGTGATTTTTCTGTCTCAGTGGGACCTCCTGGTCAGTAGAGAACAAAACACAGACAACATAGCAAAATGAAAACAAAAACCAAAATTCTGACGTCTGGTGAGGGCGGCTGGCGGTTTTCACTGTGCACACTCATCTTGCAAGTCAGACTTCAGTCACGTTAATATGTGGATCGATCCTGGATTGGATGCATATCTGATTCATGACCATAAGTCATAACTAATGGGACTTCATTTTTAGATTGGTTTCCTTAAAACCTACAAATGCACAATACATTCACATGTATGAACGTTAGAGCGCAGTAGCATTTCTGCTTACCTCAACAGTGAGTCTTCACCGACCTTTATTAGCATTGCCTGGATAATCTTGTAGATTGGCTTGGACTCAGTTTGGACGTATGTTATATTGAATTGTGCGTCTGGGTTTACGCACACCCCCTTGACTTTATATTGGGTTATAATTTACATCCAGGTGTATTAAACAGTAACTGAGCAACGCCGTTTGAGTGAAAACAGTGTTGGTGTGCAACACAGAATGACAAGGAATATCAGCATGCAGTCTTTATTCTATAAATGAGGTGGTGTAAAGCGGTGTTTCTGTGGCTGCGACAGGAGCAGCAGGGCAGGTGTCCTACTGGGTTACGACCGCCAGAAGCTTTGCATCTGGATCATTTCCTCAGCCCACAGGAGTCCCTCATAAAGCTGCACATGTGCCAAAGAACCCCAGATCCCTCTGAACCCTTCATCTGCGTCTGCCTGCATGTGCCGTCTGCGGTGAAAGTAGGTAACAAGCTGTGAAAAACTCCCAACAACACGGAGAGGCGGATCTTTTTCTGACACACCGTCAAACAGACTCACACTAATGGCTCCGGAGCAGGGAAGTGTTTCTATATATTATATTATATTGTGATTTACTGCAAAAATAATGGTCCTCCATTTATATCATCTTTATATTTAGATTCCTTAACCATGAAAACAAACCTTTAACAACTGGATTCACATTGAAATCATTATTAGTTTAGACGTTATTCACTAAAAGCACAGAGCTTCTGAAGAGACAACAAATCCATTTGTCCTCTACTAATTTCACAGCATCTTGGTAAAGGCAGCAGAAACAGAACCTCCTTTGTGGAGGGAATCAGAGAGAGATATTATCCAAATCGTTTTGTTGTGAAGATTTACCCCGATTTCAACTGGATCCGTTTCCTCAGAGATTAAAGACAGAACAAATCCGTTGACCTGCTCCGATGTGGAATCGACTCAGCTATAAGACGACGCTTGTTAGAAATCTCTAGCGCTAATATTAAATGCACAGTAGGCCCAAACGCTAGTGTACCCACCATTTTCCTAAGAATAAGGTTCTCAATAATAGCCACAATCCGGACCCTATCTGGATGAAATTCAGTGGTGAGATAGAGATCCCCACCCTACATGATTGTGTCAAATTCCATAAACATCGGTCAATAATCAACCGAGATATTGGGGAATAAATCTTGAAGCTTTATTTTTGAATCATCCGTTCCTGTTGACATTCCCAACATTTCCTGAAACTTTCATCAAGATCCATGCGTAACCTTTCGAGTTTTGTTTTTGAGCAAAAACATAATCCCCTTGGCGGAGGCAAAAAGTTAGGACTTTCCACACTCCTTTATACAAAGGTTCGTTCACTCTAGGCTTGATATTTTCACGACTTTTAAGATCCGTCTCACTTGTACGCAAGCCCCTTGAGAAAGCTGGGAGGGCCTGAAACATGGAGAAAAAAAAAAGACAGTTGGACATTTTCCATGGTGCAATCTTGTGAAAAAGCAGGAGTGCTTTCAGAACATTCCTTCAAGAGAGAGCCACAAGCAAAGTAAACGTCAGGAGCAATCATGCTTGGCTCGACACAAAAAGCTCTCAGAGAAATAAGATTTAATCTGCCGAGTTGAGAGTGTATGAGCCAGATGTGAAAAGTCAGCAACAGCTGTGAGAGAGATAACTTCCAAGAACCCGCTGATGGGAAATTTAATACACGAAATATCACACCAGGGCAGGAAGTCGACTAAAAGAGTTGTTTAACAGCTACAAAAGAACGTTCACAAACGCAGGACACTGCAGCTCTGGGAATCAACGGGTAACATTTGACCAGCAGCAGTGGAAAAACCCTCGCTGCGAGAGCGCTCCTGGTCACCAGGCCCGAACTGTGGGAAAGGGAATTCATGCAATTACATCACATTGATTTATGGGAGAAAGAGGAACGATGGGGAGGGGAGGGGAGGGAACTGAGCCGCTTGGAGGCGGTCCAAGAATAGGTCCCCGAAGGACCACAAGTCAATACCTTTACACCGCCTAACATGATGGATCCGAGACGATCGTGTGATGAAATGGCGAGTAAAGTTCCCGAGTCTGCTGCAGCGCCAGAGAAACGCTTCTCCCATCAGCCCACTGCAACCCAACGGTTATAAATAAGCAGCCCATTTAGTGCTCTCCACTCCTGCAGCAGGACCAGCAGTGACCGCAGCGGGGGTATTTATAGCAAAACGCATTAGTGCACTTCTGCTAATTTAAACATTTGTATGCAACTGGATTTTTAAAGCGATAAAACGACAAAGGAGATGCTTCTGCGCTGAAGCAGCAGTGCAGAGGTGACCAGAAAGGGTTCAGCGAATGGTACCAAATCAGACTGTTAATACGAGTCGGTATTTATATCATATGGCCTTTAAAGAAAAATAAAGCCAAAATGTAACTCATTAACTTCCACAACGGGGGACTTGTGTTGATACCCGGAGCCAAACGCTGGCAATATGAACAAAGCCGGAGGAGATCGGAGACGATTTTCAGCATAATGAGCCAATGGGTTACAGGAGACGACATTAAACTGCTTTGCTTTGTTAAGTTTTCAAAATTTCCAACTGTCTCAAGCTTCTTGGAAACACAACAGGCTTTTGGTTCAGGCCAAAAGCAACAGAAATACATATATATATATATATATACAGATACATTCTTAAAATAAGAAAAGGTTGGACATCTGCTCCTTGTTACAAAAAAACCCACTTGTCCAATTCCAAATGGCCTGCAGAGATAGGCGAGAGTGGTTCCCGTCCTCCACTGCTCCAACGCGCTTGATTTTAATGCGGTCAGCGACATCCAGGCCAGATCCTGAGACTAACTCAGATGAAATTTTCTTCTATTTAATAAAGAAATGCCTTTCTTTTCACCATGTCGGTTGACAGAAGAAAAACACCTAAATCGCATCTCGAGATCCGCGGGGTTGTCAGAGACACACAGGAAAAATATTTGGTTTCAGTGTTGGCACTGAGGCGTTTCAGGAATCTGACTCTTGCCAAGTGTTATCGGGAAACATGATCTAGGCCCGGTTCTCCAGGGTTCACACTCTTGGAAAATTGCCCGAGTGTCTGCTTTTTCCTCAAAACACTGCGCAGCTTTGAGCGGCGCACCCAGGAAGGTGGAGATTAGGTTGGATGACCCGTCAGCCTCGCATGGGGCAAATCAACAGGAAGTCATCCAACATCATTTGATCTGTTCAGTTTTAAAAAACACGCCCCCCGGCGCATCTGTACTCAGTTTCTTAAAGCTCAAATCAATAAGCACTGCAGCCAATGCAATCCTGTGTACTGCAGAGACACCTGCCGTGCCTTTGCTATCTCTGACGAACACATGCGAAGGTGATTTCTGAAACTGCGCCAGAAATACATTTCCATAAAAACATCAAACTCCTTCAGCACGCTTCGGTGGTTAAACCTTGGCCGGCTTTCCAGCGCAGTGGTTTCCCCTCTTCCCCAAAGCTTCAGAGAAATGATGGAGTGACGTTAGGATTAGGGGAAAGGGAATTATGCCCTGTGATGCCTTTATCTTAATAACTATTAGGAAAGACATTTTTACGGTGATTACCGTCATATCAATTTTTGCTGCAGTTCCTGAGAAACCCACGGCTTCTTGAGCATCGCTTGTTGAAGCGTTTAAGGCCAGCGCTCCCTCGACGGTGACGCCGCGCGGTTCTCTCACGGCCATAACGTTGACCGACTGTTTGCCCAGCGGACAAGAGCTGCGTTTTAGCGCGGTGACCCGTGAATGCCGTCTCAAGCAAGGTGCTTTAAAAGCATTAACATTTCATAAAGCAGCATCAAAGAATCATGAGGCGCTTCAGCCTTTGCTGTCCAATCGTTTTCCCTCTGAGGGGCAAAAATAAGCAAAAGGAAATTATTCAAGCAGTCACCATGCAAAGCATTCTGGGTGGCTGCGAGACCCTGGTTTGGTTTTACAGACATGTTGTAAAGCAGTTCGGCGCCCCTTTGCGCTTTGCTCTTCAGCCACATGTGGTCTAGTGGTGTGATTGGGATCAATTAACAGAATGACACTGAAGAAACTCGCCAAAATAAAGCGCGCCCGTGTCACATGTTGACCCGAGGGACTTAATGAGGCGTAACCTCAGGTAAGATAACATTATATCCCCACGACAGAGGATCTAAATGCAAACACCCATACAAAGCTCTAAAGAGTTTCACTTCCTGTCCTTTAACAAGCTGAAATGAAGCACATGCGATGGCTGTGATTCTGGCAGGGGAGACATCATTAGCCGCCTCGCCCAAGTTTCCCCAGGTAGAAGTCAAACACTCAACTCCAACACGGGGAGCCGTCGTGTCCGACAGACCCGTGTCCAGTCCCGTCAGGACGCCGTCGTTATTGCACAGCAGCCGCAAGGAGCAACGCCGTGGACGAAGTGCGTGGGCTTCAGAAGGCAGGGAATAGAATGCAGGGGCTTTTCAATACTCTCATATCGGCACCATGATTCAGAACAAATGTGCATTATCAAACTGTGAAGGGGGGTGGGGGTGGGGGGGAATCATATTAACCCAGTTCACATTCACAAAACAAAGAAACCTCTGCCCAGCAGAGGGTCTTCTGTGCCATGTTTACAAGTTGGATGCAAAGCATTTAGCCTAGATTCAAGCAGATACGAGATCCACCCATATAAATATACAACCCCATTTCCTCTTTAGCTCTGCCACGAGCAAAAAGGCTGCAGGGCAGTGTGTGTGTGCGTGTGTGTGTGTGTGCGCACGTGTGTGCTTCACCTACATTTGTGTTTGAGGTTTGTACGGTTATCACTGCCTGGAACGGCAAAGTGTTATTAGCTGACTGGGCTGCAAACTCAAAATAAATCTCTGAGGAGGCACTCTGCTCTATAATTCGGCCGCACTGGAAAAGCCGAAAGGAGACTCCATAAGCACCGTATGGTCCTCTCCACGTCCACGCATCCGATGGAACCGCTCCATCTTCACGACCTCCAGCTTTCACCCAGCTTCAACTTAATTTGCTCACACTCACAGCGGGCTCATTATCTTGGTCATTATTAAAAACCTTCTGTCCACTCCTACATTGATTTTAGCACATTTAAAAAGGGGACACATTTGAACAGCTTTCTTGTGAAGATGCATTCTCTTATTCCAGAAGCCTGGATGGAAAAGCGCGCACGAGGAGGAGAACCTGGGTATAGAAGAGAAGAGGAGACTCGGAACAATGTTGTGGCAGAGGAAAGAGAAAAATAGAAAGACCAGAAGCTGGAAGAGAGAGTCACATTTAATCAGAAAAATGCCTGAGTCAGGCGAGGGAACGATTAGGCCCAATGAGTCACAGGGAGAGGCCGCAAAAGCAGAACTGGGCTCACGGTACCATCCACGGAACACAGACAGACCAGCAAAATAGCTGCCCATAATTAAGTACATTTTTTATTTATGGTCCCGCCTCTAAAAGTGAAGACTAATGTAAATACTTCTGTAAACGTGCATCAAAGAAAGTCGACCCAGAAAAGGGTTTTATGAGTCGTCTGAGATCAGAGGATTGCAGAAGCTTCATTATTGCTCCGTCACCGGATTACTGTTCCAGAAATGTTAAAAAAAAAAGACATCTTCAAATTACACACTTTGTTTGGCCAACCGTCTAAAACACAAAAACAATTCAATTATAATCAATTCTAAGGTTTAAAGGTTAGAGGGGAAAATAAGACAACCCCCCCCCCCCCCCCCCCAACCCTAACAAACTGCAAGAAGAGTTGTTGATGGGAAAATGACCTTAAGACAGATTGAACAAAATGCTACTGCTACTTGACCCGCCCCCGGATCCATCCTGCCCACACGGTGCCAACGCTGGAACCAATGAGAGTCAACCCAGCACCATTGTGTGAACTTAGTCAAGGACTGGTTCTTTCTCTGACAAACGCACGCCTCGTCTCAATCAGCACACATGAAGCTGTGCACCAAGTGTGCTTAAACTTGAGCATTGGGTGGATCACGGTTGAGCTCCAGTCTCTTTAAAGCCAGACAGGTAATCCCCCCACACGTTGGTCCTGTGTCACATACCTATCAGTGCCAGTCCCCCCCCCCCCCCCCCGGGCCAGTCTGAGCCCCTCTCTAAGCTTCTACATCTGGGGGATAAAAAGAGCAAAAAGGTGATGGAGAAAGCTTCCGGGGAAAGGGGATTTACGGAGTGCCTCGGCTCTAGGTAAGGTGCGGTAAGGACCAGCGTGTCCTCGCCTCTTTAATGGACAGTTTATTAGTTCTGAAAAACATTACGCCAGAGGAAAGACGGATGGGAGGGGTGGTATCTCTATAGACTGATGACATTTGAACATCCCGAGCCGCCGCTGAGACTACTGGCACCAACGACGCACCCACCAAGCCGAGGGCCGATTGGGAAGCCTGCTATCTGCAGAACCCAGGCTGTCAAACACAAACCTTTTACCTCATTACCTGCTCGACGCTCCCATTATTGGAGGGAACTAGAGCAAAAGCAAGATAAGCAAAAATAATTCTTGGGTTGAGCACAAACAGCCGGCCTGCTTCCTCTTGATAAAAAGGAAGCGTCAGTAGAGAGCCCCCCCCAGCTTCCTGCTCTCGGTGACCCTCAGAGCTGCCAGCTGCACCAGGATTAGGTCATTCACTTCCTGGCCGGTAGGAAGACACGCAATCGCCATTGGATGTATACACGTGTGAATAGTACTGCATTAAGCAGTAGTTTCTCCTCTAGCCTGTATTTATTTTCTATTCTGTACATAAAAATATCAGAAGAACAGATTTTACATTTACTTTCACTAACTCCACCCCCCTGAACAACATACAGCACCTCATAAGAGCAAATTATTTCTGCCAGCTGTAAAGCAAAATTCATTTTCTCCCGTCTCCTTGACCACAAAGATGCCGAAGCCATTACCGACCGAGGCCTCGGCGCTGCGCACATTAAATGAAGGATCCTCCAGCAATCGAAAAAAGTCAATTTACTCCTTGAGCCAACAGATACTCCATTTAGTTCCAGGCTCTCTCCGGGCCACTGCTGCTGTAGCGCCGCTGATACGTGGGGGGGGGAGCAAGTGTGGAGTGACGGCGCTGCCTCGCTTCCTCTCCGTCTTGCTGCTCTGAGCCCATCGATACGGATGAGCTCTGCAGGCCGGATGAAGCAGGGACGATGAGAAAGGATGGGGGGGCAAGAGGAAGGAAGAATAACAGATGAGACAATACAGGAGGGAGACAGATAGAGGAAGGGAAAGACGGAAATCAGGGGCGCCTTAACCAGGTGGAGCTGTAGAACGATTCGTTTCAAGGCTTTAATGAGAGGCGGAGTCAGTCACCTCGACCCTCTCAGCAGGAGACGCCGCAATCCCCATCTCGCCGTTTCCGACGGAGACTGGGTGGCAGTGAAGTCGCCACGCTATCGGTTTCCCCCCACCTCTCCTTTCTGTTTGTGTTTGCCTTTTCTTTCATCTCTGGCAGTGCGAACGTGTGATTAATAGAGCAACACATTATCAGAGGCTCTATTAGAGCGAGCGAGCTGATAACCAGTGTGCAAGTCTCGCACCAGGTCTGTGTCCGTAGGCGGAAAATAGCAGCCCGGCTCAGAGGAGCGCCGCTAACCTTTCTTCCCTTGTAAAACGCTGGAAGGTTACAAACCCTGTTATTTTCATTCGTATTTATCTTGCAGACATCACTTTTGTGTCTGAGCAAGACCCCCCCCCCCCCCCCTGCAATACTCCTATGAAACAAAGAAAGGCTTCAGGCTTCCTTTAGTCATCGGCGTCGGCCTCAGAAACGTCCAATACGAATGTTGTTGTCCCAACATGGCAAACAAATGCGCCTCCGCTTCCAGTTTCTCTCCATCGCTGGACTTTTTGAGAGGAGGAGCAACAACCGACAAAGACACAGAGACACGTTAACGTGACGCAGCCGGCTCGATACGCGTGACAGGAGACGGTTTGTCAGTCTGTCCCGGCGGCCGAGGAGAGGAAGGATTCCTCGCTCCTCCACGCCGACACTCTGGGCCAGCCTCAGGGCGACGGAGAGCCAGAGCAAGAGGTGGGAAATCCAAGCACAGCAAACACACCTGGGCTGGTGTGTGTGTGTGTGTGTGTGTGTGTGCGCGTTAATGGGTCCCTTGGTGGCAATCTCCTCAGGCAAAATGTGATCAGAACCAGATTTCCAGCTGTTAAGGTAACTAAAACAAACACATCTGTGCCACTCAAAAGTTCACTCTCTGAATCTTTCTTCAGCCGCCGCTGTCCAAACTTTTGACTTGACCCTGAATTCCAGTCGCATGCTTCCACTCGGTCGTAAAGCGTGCCCGTGAGCGTTCCCTTTTCACGGTTCTTGAACGCGTCATAGAGAGACGGGGTACGGGGAGAAGGATGAAGGTGGTTTTTGGATGATGCACCCCTGAGATGAATGGAAACATTGGGACTCAAGCCCGACAGCAAAGGGAGCTCCGGCACAGACATCCATCCTGGCAGACAGCCTCCTCCTCTGCACCTCCGTGGGAAGGATGCCAGCTCCGGTGGATGGATGGATAGACGGACAGACACGCTGCCCCTGATTTCACCCCTGTGTCGAGTTCCTCACGCCAGAACACACAATTAGCTCATCTGAAAGGCTGCATTCAGCATAATCCAGGTCACAGATAGTCAGAAGACATTTAAATGGTTGCGCCTGTTTGTGTGTTGACGTCGCATGAACGACTTCAACACGCAGAGCGAGCTTTTAAGTTCCCTTTAAGCTTCCCGAGGCTCATCCGAAGAGGGGAATTTATAACTTGCGCGAACAAAGTGAGCTGAAATCAATCAACGCGCACGACGCCGCTCGTTAGACGCGCCGCGCGTAAATCAGCGAGCCGCGTTCAACGAGGACAGGCGAGAAAACACGGCTCGAGGTTCAATTCACACTCAAGTCGGAGGCAGTTTCTCACCTCCGAGCGCAGCTCCGCGTCCAAACCGAGCCTCCGGATGAGAATGGCTCGCTGCGGGAAATGTTACGAAGACAGACCGCGAGAGGCGAGGAGGCAAAATAACACCGATCGGACGTGAAGTGCGAGCTCCGGCGAATAGAATCCACGCTGCGTTATGAGCAGAGACGCGCAGCGAGGAGGAGACTCTGGTGCGCCAACAGTTTGGAGCGGCTTCTCCAGCAGCCTGCTCTGCTGCGCAGGGCGGAGACTCCTCCGACGCGCACGCCTCCGGGTTCCCTCCTCCACCTCGTCTCCTGTCATGTTATTATTAACCGGTTTTATCTTAAACCATCGACAGCAGAGAATCACCTGGAAAGGTGAGACAAACAGATCCGGAAGGACGCGCCAGTTTGGCTCTTCTTCTGTTTCCCCTCATATAAATGCCTTTTAGGATTAAAATAATTTAATATGCTGGGGGGGATTAAATACTAAAAGTTATTGATGTTGTCCCCGTTCAGGGTAATCTTGTTCAAATTTACAAAAAATTAAAAAAGGCATTTCCCCGGTACATGGGGAAAAAAATATCAGTTATGACTCAAAAATGTCTCTGCCTTGAATAAAGTCAGCTGATTTGTAGGGGAACAGGACGTTGGGCTTCATTCCAAAGGGAGCTACCCTGACCTGGATGAGTGAGAACCTTCACCCACATCCATGAGCCCAAAAAAAACATCACCTGAAATAAATCACCCGTAACACAATCCTTAGTGGATAGTGTGTGAGAACAACCAAGGTCTAACAAAGTCAAATCCAGTTCTAAACCTGGCCTAAGAGAAATAAAGAGCCAGAAAAGCACAGAGAGCGCAGACCTCCCCCAAGCAGCTCGTTCCCCTCCTAATTGGATCTCCACCGTCCACATGGTGATCTGGTTCATCATCAAAAGGTTCTAGATTGTTCTTGGTATCTTTATACACCAACCATGAAAAGTCAAAGTGAATCAGAATTGATGTGTATTTTAAACTGATTTCTGAATCCATAAATGTGTTTTAATCTTAAAATTAAATATTTCCTGACCTCATTCTGGATCAGAACCAAAATACATTTATCATGATAGTTCATATCGGACCCGTTTATGACTGTGATTTTTGGTGAATGGATTGAATGCGCATTTTTTACGATTTTTGTTTGAAAATCTATTTGTTATTTTTTGTATCCAGGAAGGTATCTGGATCGTTCTCAAAATTTAATGGGATCTAAGTTCGGCCAAGACTTATCTCCAGTGTTTTTTTCCCATCAAGATCCATCCAGCAGCTTTTCCATAATCCTGCTAACAAAAAGATAAACGTCGTCAAAAACAGAACCTCCTTGGCGGAGGTAAAAAGTTTACCACTATGTTCATACAGACAAAACAAAGACGCTTATCGCCTGTGGGGAAATCATTAAAAAGTTTCACCATATAACAAATGAGTGATTCTAGAGAGCATCCTACAAGCATGAAATAATATTTGCTTTCTCTGAGCTATGTGACAATTCTCAGATCGGCAGCTGATAGCTATTGTTTGTCTCCTGTTAATTATTCAAGCCGTGCTCCTTTCCCAGCCGGAGAACAAGGAGAGTGCCTTTGTTCTGGGTTCGGAGAGACGGAGGAGGGGGGGCTGAAGTGTTTTCTATCCCTCCTTGCTCCTCGTGCCACAAAATCTACTACAGATGGAGCGCAAGATAAGAGCTCCAGAGACCGATCTTTTTTTTTCTTGCATTCTCCTCTAAGGTCGTGACACTGACATTCCCAGTGACATACGTGATACCTCCAACTCCCGGCCTCCTTGTGGTTTCTCCTGATCCCTTTCTTATTGGCCCTGAGGAATTCTGCAATTTTAAGAGCATTTTTTGAAGTCAGGAATGAAGACAACCAGCGGCCGAAAGTGAAGTTTAAAGAAAGACTGGCTTATGGAAAGGTTGAATTCAATGGCCTGTCAGGAGCCGGATTGAGACACGGGGCCTCCTGCAGGTGGGGCATCACAGGAATGGCTTAGCTGCACAGGGAACAGCTGTGAAGTATTTTCTTTGTGGCTCCTTGGGTATTTCTGGAGCACTCAGAGTAAAGAAAGGCTGAATCGCTGACTAACCCCCTCCTCTACGCCTTTGAGCACTCACATGGATTGTTGGTGTTGGAGAGATGCCCCCCCTCGTCCCGCCCCCCTTCAGGCCCTGACACAGCTCAGTTTGATCATTCTTTGTTTTTCTGGGCTAATCAGTGATTGATCAACAAATGTTGCGATCACTTGCACACAGCGGCTTCAAAATCAGTTCCCAGTGGCTTTTCATTTTCCAGTGACGGCCATTGAGACAAACTCTTCAAAGAGTATCTCAGAAGTAGTTTTGTACTCATCAAGTGTTATTAAATGTTTCTCTGAATAGTTTAATTCAAAATGTAGAAAATAAATAGTCTAAGGTTCTCTAAGCATATTGTACATACGTGGTCGTGCCTCGTCTGTGCGCTAAACCTTCTGATGTGATCGATTTATTTATTTAGAATATTTGCAGTGAAGTCATGCAGAAAGGAAATCTTGAGGAATTTGGATGACACGCTATGTTGATTACATGTGCAAAAAATAATTTGGAAGCCATTTCTGTCTCTGGCAAGATTTGGTGTACACAGTCGACCAGTTGTTGCTCCTGCAACTCCGGCTTCTGGCAGGAAATTCTCCTCCCGTGTTAAATCACATAGCACACACTGATAGGCGGACGGCGCTATCTTACAGGACGCTGCTCATTCTTATCACGCACGGAGCCATTTAATTCAATTTCCACAGTCCATGCTTCAATTTCACACACATAGCATCATACCACACACTATCTCATTAAGCAGGCGGTGGACATGCTTCACAAGCTCAATAGAGAGCGTGTTGTGCACGCACGCACACACACACACACGGTACTGAGTATTGAGGAATTCCCCCAACAACAGCACAGGAGTAATTTAATATTGCATTAGACCAGAATGTAACGCTGAATAGTTTTGTCTAAATATTTTTCGGGATGCAAGATTAAAAGTCGAGATGTGGTTTCGTAATTCTGATCTTTGTGCACAGAGATGAAACTGCCTCTTCTCCGTGTTGAATTAGAAAATATGGACTGAACAGCAACTAAAAACATCCAGATTCCAAACTGCAGGCTGAATCAATATTCGCTGTCAGTGCAGCAGATGCTAAAACGACAGCTACTGCTGACAGCCAGGTAGCTCAAGTGTGAGGCTGCTAGAGGAAAGTAACACGAGAAAGTATGACTGTCAACTGCACCTAAAACACAGCTGGATACAGCTGGACACAGTCTCTATTTTCAGCTTCTTATAAATATTGGCTTGGAGTCCGGAGACGGACACGCTGTCTGCTTCCTGCACAGGATTCTGGCTGGCTAACAAGCGACGGGCCTGGCAGCAGAACCAGGACCCTCATTGTGTCGGGGGGGGGGGGGGGCACACACATCTCACGCCTCATGGCTCCTGGCCCCCTCTGAGGCTTCAGGATCAACCTCCAGGATTCCCTGTGGAGGAACCAAGAACATAGTCAGTCACACTGCTTCCGAACGGGAAGGCAGTTCCTCATTTCCCAATTTATTGTCTTGGATTTCCAGAATTCCCCTTCAGCATGTATTTTCCCAGGAGGCAAAGCTTCTCCTCTAAATAGATCTTTTCAGAGAAACTGCATTTTTTAGTGGAAACTATTCCTCTCTCCTAGAATTTATGTTTGACACCATTCAAAAATCCCTGTACTCGAACCTGGAATCATCCGTATCCCTGCATCTCCGTCTGGATTAGCGATCTGTCTACGTCTGCCAGGGAGGCGAGTTGAAGGAGGCGAGCGGGCTGAGGTGAAGGAGGTGCCATCAGGATGGCAGCTTCACTCTTCAGCTGCATACACTGATGAACCATCCTCCTTCGGCGACATCTTCGACTGAACAACTCCTGCGGTAACGGTGTGGCACGTTACCTGGCTGTACCCTAGCAACGAGCCAGCAACACTGTTTGGACGAGTAATTGGACAAATACGTAGGAAGAGACACAAAGAACAAAATCCTGGGATAAATTTGAGAAATATTTTCAATGCAGGTGTTCTATGTTTTAAGATTTCCCCTGCTTTAAAACACCTGTAGGCTTTCCTCCACCTTAATAATTACGCACGTCTACCTGCTGCGGCTCAGTGGGCGATAGGAGCCTGAGGATGTGGGAGAGGGAGCGAGAGCAGAGGAGCAAGAGTGGGAGTGAAAGTGGGCGAAGAACCAAGAGATATACATCAGCCTACCTACCTCTACTCTCAGGAATGCACAGCAGAAACATCTGCATGCCTGAGATCAGCCAAGCAGAGGAAGAACACACACAGGGCACGGAGGTCGGAGAGTGGAAGGAGAGGACCCCCCCCCCCATCGAGTTCAGCCATTTCTTTGCTGTTTTGAAGTGCCAGGCCAAGCGTGGCTGAACGCCCTCTCTATACCTCCAGTGTTCCCAGGAGGATGGCCTGGCTGGTGAATGGAGGAAAGTAGGCCAGGGAAGACACCACTGCACCCCCCCCCTCCTCCTCCTCCTCCTCCTCTGGAAATTGGATTCACAGGGAAAGAGCCATTTGTCTGTCAGACAGAATCTCTTTCCTTATCCATATCATTTGGGGATTAGTTTACCTGAGATGGAATATTTTTCAATACAGTGATCTCTTCTATTTTGTGGAGGTTAGATTCCAGACCCACCGGCGAAATGGGAATTTCTGAGAAGAAACTAAATTTTAAAAAAAAGATTCTAGGTATAAGCTCTATTTTAAAGATTTTAACCTGTTTTGTAACCTTTGAAAATTATTATAAAGTACTATACTCTATATAAATGTTTATTTTAATATTCTTATACACTTTTGAAACATTTTAAATCAAAGATATCTAGTAGAAGAAACCTTGCATGCATTAAATGCATTAAAAAGGAAATACAATTTATTAGTGAATACTAACCCTTAACAAACAGCAGAAAAGCTTGTTTGAGGATGTGATGATGATGATAATGATGATGATGAGCTATGCAGTTCATTTTTAAGATATAAATTATTATTTTTCTACAAGAAATAATAATGTTTTTTACAAATTCGCAAATTCTCTGTGATAGACATTCATATTGAATATTAATGAAAACCCACGCTCGCTGAAGCAGCGAAGCAGGAGGGATCACTGTAGTGAGTACTGTGTAAAAGAACCACGATGGCCTTCCTGCAGACTTCTGAAAACATCATTGCATGCAAGACACTGGATGACGGCACATTGGAAGGTTTTGTAATGGAAGTGGAGCATTTTGAACCATGTATGTTCTGTGTTGCGAGAGAAGAACCGAGTCTCTTCTTGCTTTTGTCAAAGCAAACAGGTCAGAGGTTTTCCAAGCTGTTTTTGCCAAGGCAGCGGGTCTCACGTCCGACCCACGAGAGTAGCCCAAGAGAAAGCGCTGTCTCTCCTAATTCCCCAGGCCATCCTTGATAATCCCGTGGAGGAGAGTGCTTAGTGTTTTTCCAAATCTGGAAAGTTTGCACTTCTTAGAATTAGTTAATTATGGAATTTTGATAGAATTATTCAATCAAGGGAAGTTTGATGACAGTTTCTTGAAAGGTTATGACCCATACTTTGATTCAGGCAGACTGAGGTATGAACTTCAAACATGAACTTCATGTCCTGTATTCAAATTGTTTCAAAATGTGTGTGTGAATTAAGTATAAATAAATGTACAAATGTTATTAAGTAGGCCAACAATGATCTTCCAGCAGCCGCCACTGCTCCATAGCACTTGTTAACTTAGTATTTGACATGAGAGACTGAAATAAACCCTTAAAACCAAGTTATTGCTGGTTTAATGTGAACTGAAATAATCAGCCATGCTATTTATTAAAACACACAGCTAGTCTAAGTAGTCACATTTTTCCTATCAGAATAAAACCCAATAATGTATTCTCTTTGTCCAAGGGGGCCCCTCCTATAAACACCCACAAGAAGAGCACCACAAATAAATAGAAGGCTACGGCACAGAACCACAAGAGCCACAAGAATATCAGGAAAGACCCTGTAATTAGAAAATGATCTATTATGCCAAACAACAACTAATTATACCGCTATAAATATTATTTTAATTTAATAAGTTAAAAGAAGAAGCGTTAAAGAGCATGACAACAGAAGCGGTCCTAAATAAGAGCCTTGGGGGGGGGGGGGCTTCTTTTTTCTGAATTATCAAAGCTTTAATCACTCTAATTGACTTCTGAGTTCTGATGCATCAATCCCTAAAAAATGCATATCAACAATTATCAATTAGGATCTAAACATGATGAGTTTAGTGAACTCTCAGTCACAGGATTTTAAGTATTCCTGTGGAATGTTTTACAGTGTACTCGGCATGTCTGCAGAGTTCTGGACGTCTGGAGCGCGAAGAAATGAAGAAAGAGCACTAAAATAGTCACTATTTCTTCTACCTTTGACCCATATTTGAGGACCCACTCACCAGAATTAATGTGAAGACTAAACACAGTTTAAGCTAACATTGTTTCTTTAAGTCCAACATAATGACATTCCCAGAGCTTATTTTGGAGCGGCCATACTTTCATCCTTTTTACAGATGCCCAGATAAATTT
The DNA here is from genome assembly GCF_040956055.1 of Brachionichthys hirsutus. Taxonomy (NCBI): domain Eukaryota; kingdom Metazoa; phylum Chordata; class Actinopteri; order Lophiiformes; family Brachionichthyidae; genus Brachionichthys; species Brachionichthys hirsutus. The sequence continues at coordinate 5,791,377 of NC_090901.1, forward strand.
ATCTCCTCCTATTCAGAACAGGAGTACACAAAAATGAAATATGAATGCAGCTTGAAATCAACTCCAGCAGCATCCAATCTCCTGAATCAACGTTGAGGAGGTTTCCCTGCCAACTCTTGCTTGGATACCAACACTTCCTTAGCAACTGCATGACCAGCAGCTATATATGTGCATTTAATTCTGACAGGAGCTGCAGGGCTCAGCTGTTGATGGAACACAGCTATCCTTTTTCTCATTACTGTCTGCTCCATGTGAGATCTAGCAGGCCTGAGGACAACCATCAGGGACTAGCCGGATGTCTTGCTGTGTGTGCATCGTGTGACCAATAAGGAGGACAGGCGAGCTCTGTGGAAACACCTGTCCAATCCTCTGAACGGAGTTATGAGGATACAAACAAAGGAGGATTTTCCTCCCGACTCGCCAGATGCCTCAGATACGGACGTAAACACAGCACGGAAAGCTGCTCACTCCTCACAGGCTGAAAGTTGGATTCAAAAATGAATAGGCTTGGTCACCTACTGTGGCTGGAAGGATCGTTTTGCCAGCAAGTCTGTCAGAGAGAGTCAAGTGATGGATGGGAAATGGACTGTTATTTGTCCAGTGGGGCAAAGATGAGCCTCTTCATGTCCGAGCAACGTGGACACATTCATTTACCAGTGGATCTCTTGTTTTTTGTTATTTGCCAATGCGGCCAGCCAAACAAAGATTATCCAGCTGATTGATTTCATCAGTGTATCATGAGAAACGGAGGAACAATGGTGTAATTATTTCTGTACAGGACAAGACAGGAGGAAGGCATCGAGTCCAATCGGACATTTGACCCTGAAGCAGCAGCTGTGAAATATTATCAAAGGCTTCCGTCAAGATCAAGCAACAAAGATTGAACGACATGCGTGCTTCGTATCGGATGAAACGGAAGACGTCGCGGCAAGAAGTGATGAAAGCAAAGAGGAGAGATTCAGGTTGTCTTTTAATGTCTTCCTCATGTGAAAACTCAGCAGGAGGTTTCACCGGGAAAATCTGGCTGTCGAGTTATATAAAAAAATAAACTTTAAATAATAAATCCAAGCTCAGTCCATCCGGGGAGGATTGATGCCCCTGTCAGATGTAAGTGCACACATTCTTAATAAAAAAGGATCTGATTCTTTAATGAGATTTATTTTCCCTCAGGATGAATGTTCAATTTGCTCTGACTGCGTGTTCCGGCTCACAAAGTGACAGACACATGAAGCGTTCACATCAGAGTTGGACTCGGGGAACAGCGTAAAAACACGAGGCCCCTCCCTCGGTGTTTCCCGTTTGATCTTAACAGGAAGACTAGATCTGCTCCCATCGCTCACCTTAAACATTAAATTCCATTTGTGAGGGTCGCTATGTTGAACTGAACAAGACACACCTGTTACACATCTCACCTGATCAGCGCCGGCCTCTCTGGACAGGTCTCTGCCAGAATATCCTCTCCTGTTCTATGTTTCATCCCGTGTTTCCTAGTTCTATCTTCAACACCTGAGGAGACGGATCCAGTTCTCCACAAAGGAGGTTCTGTTTCTGCTGCCTACAACAAGACGCTGCACAAACGGATTTGTTGTCTCTTCAAAAGCTCTGGATCTGGAGATCCGGCCATGGGAGGTGGGTCTCGTTAACCGAAAGGCCTGAAGGGAAGTTGAAAAAAGCATGCAAATGAAACACAAAGAAATATTTTGCTTCTTTCCTCTGCAGATTTCTCATCCTGTGCCGGTGATTTAATCTGCTATAAAGCTGAACCAAGAGCCTCGATCCTGCACTTTGGACAGGAATACTGCTCGACACTCAAGAGAAGATGAAGACCAGAAACGAAAGGGGATGAGAGCAAAGCTGGAGAGGAGTGAGGTGAAGAGTGTGAAACTCAGGCGGCACAGAAGCCAATAAAATATAGATCTCAAGCGTCTCGCTGAAGCGGCGGGATGACCTTGGAGCTGAGGGCGCCATTTATGACAAGATAAGAGAAGGAAAAGCTGTATTTGTGCGAGCTTTCACCATTCTACATTATTTGCACAGTTCACAACGTCGCTGGACTGAATCCAGACAACAATCCCACCGTGTTACAAACCGAGATGAGAAGGGAGGACAGTCGTTTTCTGACTGCTGTCGTGGCCCTGAAGCGCTGGAATGATGAGTCAGCGTCTTCTTTTAAATATCAACTTAAAACATTGAAATTTACCGGAGATCTTTTTTGGTGACTATCTCCTCGTCATATTCTTGATCAGTCAAAGAATGCAATAGCACAAACACGCTACAGAATCAGGTTCATGGTCACATTTAGAGGATTGCTGATGATGGATTTAGTTAAAAAACTTGTTTTCACATTGCATGAAGATGCGTAACCGTGTGAGCGTTAAGGCTGCTGAGAGATGAACTCACGCAATCAGCCGTGAGCGCAGAGTCACAAGCGTCTGACACACACAACCCACTTCATCAGCTCACGTCTCTGCTCCCCACGGCCACCAGCACCCCCCCCCCCCCCACGATTACAATATCTTCCAAGCCGTATAAATATTTATGTCCATTAATAGTAAAGAGGCAGTGTGAGTAGATGCACAATGGTGAAGATGCACTCCATCTCTGTCGCCATGACAACAGAGTTCAGCAGGCGAGGCAAGACTTGGCCCCGTTTGTACGTTCAAACAAAAGCAGCCTGATTCTCACCGAGAACCGATGTGCATGTGAGCGTTGTTAAGTTAGCGCTTATTTGTGGTTTGTCTCACATCGCAAGGATGTGTGTTGCAGCAGGAGTGCGTGTGCGCGTGCATGTGTGTGTGTGTGTGTGTGTGCAACACACTTCAATGCCTCCTTTGTGATGAGGCAACAGCGCAGATATCAAAATGTGGACATGATTAGATGATCTCAGTCCTTTTCTAGACATGGTTCCCAAGCAGCAGGAGAGACAGAATACTTTGACCATATAAAGACGTGGACAGTCGAGGAGAGCCGACGTGAGCTCATCTAAACTATCACATTTACATTCCACAAAGTGTGTCCGGGTCCAAGTCAGTAATATCGTCTTAACAAGCCGCTTTATTGTCCTCCTGCTGTGGGAATTTTGAAATAATCAATATTTGGGAACACAAATAAATAAATAAATACTCCTTCCTCGTGTTTTTCAGAATTTGCTTATTTCTAGATGGCTTTCCGCGTTCAGATATTTCTTTTTTGGGGGGGGGCATGAAATCTGTGAATTGCACTCTGGCGTCCCATGTAGCTCCAAACTCTGAATGATGTAAAATGATTAGGGGACACTGCAGATTCCAGAGCATCTAATCCACTTTAACTGGGAATACGTAGCCACCATAGCCGAGGTAATCTCTTGCTCTGCAGAAAAACTGCAGCAGGTCTGAGGCAAGAACCAGAAGCTGGTGATGAATGCTCATAACTGGATGCTAAAATAATGCTAATGCTGCAGTCCTCCTCTAAGTCTGGCTGAATGGCTGCTGTGAGCCCCGTATTATTACTACTGATAGAAATAATGGCGACAACTATAAAAATACCGCCCAAGCTGTAATAGAGCGGGCTTTTATGATCCGTGCGGCTCTCCTGGTTCCTGTTAAATCTGCGTTACGGCGCTGCGTTACGGCGCTGCTTTAAGCGCGATGGCCTTTCTTTCATGGAAACTACATCGTAGCTGCTAGTCGTCTGCTCTGCTGCCGATGAAGCTGTGGATGGACGTGAAGCCGTCTTCATATTCACAGCCAGAATCCACTGGAAAAAACTGGCCATGATTCAGCTGCACCTTTGACTCCTTGGAGACGGCGTTGCTTGTTCAGACTGCCACCCCCTCATCTTGGCCCTCTCCTATCTGAGTGGGAGTGGGAGTGACAAGCCCCCATGCAGAGCTAAGATAGACAAGGACGTAGATGTAGACTGGACCCCCCCCCCCCCCCGAAACAGCACAAACCCCAGGGTGGGTGGAGAGTTGTTGCTTTTTGGGGTGCGGTTGTCCCAGCTGTGCCTGGGGACAGTGATGCAGCAAAATCCAGGGCAGCCACACATGCATACTTACTGTTAACACACACACACACGCCACTTACTATTATTAATACAAGCCGTCAATTAGGCATGACCCAGAGAGCCTGTCTGCACGAAGGCTGCAGAACAAGCCGAAGCAGGCCGACAGCGCCGAACGCCTCCACTATAATATCCCGCTGCCAGAGCCGGGATTACCTCGCACACAAATAAACACACACATTCATGGGACAACAAACACGCAGACGGTAAACACCACTTAAAAAGAGCCACTGCAAGCCCTTGTGTGATTTACAGATTCAGAGAGGCTCCCATAAACTCTGCATGCTGCAGGACATGAAGACAAATGTAGGCCGGTGGCCAATGATGAGGCCGCTGATTCAAAGCTGGGGCACTGACAGGCTGTAAGGCCGCAGGTACGGTGTGTAGCGGCGCTAACGATGTGTTCTTTAGCTGTTCCAGGTTGAGCACATTAGCAGAGGACATGAAGGCCGGGTGCTCTGAAGGTAAGGAGGGTGAACGTTGCATTCCCATTTAACAGGCGAGGACACGCCATGCCGGTCGCGTCTGGCTCCGTTTCCTGCACTCAGACCCTCTGCTTTCATCCGGGGCCTCGACCCAAGAGCTTTTTCCTGCCTCCATTGTTGCATGAGGCTGATCTAAAGGGGTCGAGCACTCAGGGCGACAGAGCCAGAACTCATCCCAAATCCCCAAACTGCTAAATGCCTTCTCTCTTGCGTCTATCTCTATTTTTGTTTTTTATCCCCCCCCTCCCTCCTCACTCTCTCTCTTCATATCTTAATGCTTCTATCTCCTTTCCACTCTCACTGTGACAGCGGCATGCATGCGTGCATAATCTAAGCCAGATGAGCTAGAAAAACACTCGTTTCTTCTGTCGTTTGCTTTCCCCATTAACCAAGAGGCCCATCATCTCTCTCTCTCTCCCCAATCACAGGGCAGACTTCTGAGGTTTGCCAGCACGTCTGCAAATGCATTGCAGCAGGCGAGCCACTAAAAACCTCCTATGAGTGATTTATAATGACACTTGATGGCTTTGCTGCAGTCGTATTCCACTCACCACAGACTAGCGGGCAGCGGCTCGCAGCCAAACGTCGACACCTGTTGAGAATAATGTTCACATTTTCTGGATGCATTTAGATTTCCGATCTTTTTCCAGTATTGCGTGTAAACGTGGCTCCTGACCAAACTGGGACTGCGGCCGTCAGCAGGCTTGAGCTCCCAGTCTGTCAGGATGAGTTTGGGCTTTTGTTTCGAGCTGGCTGACTGTTTCTCACTGCTGAGCCAGAAGGACATCAAGTCCCTGAAGGGACAGCTGACGTCCCCCTCTTGTCACTTTCACTCTCTTGTCCACAGACCATGAGGCGCAGGACATTCAATCTCAGACTGCAGTGAGGAAGAGGAGGAAGAACAAGGATAGTCAGGCCTTTTTTCAAATGCATATCTCTCAGTCTTTATGGAATATTTTATGGATTATTGTCTTTTTTTAAAATTGGGATTATGATACCTACCTGCAGTTTTATGAAAAGCAACACAAATTCTGGGTTCGAAAAAACAAAATATAAACAAATTGTTACTTTTTTTTATTTTACTTGATAATATGTTAAAGTACTTGACGGTCCAATTGGATTATTTATTAATCTTTTTAAATTGAATGTTTAAATCTGACCTGTACCTGGAAGTTGTAAAAAATTTTTATCTGCATAAAGATTTTAGTGAAAAACTAAAAAGAAATCTGAAAACAACAGCGCAGTTTACGCCAGCTTCCGAGCTATATTTCAGATTATCAGACTATTCACCTGCTAGATTCCGCATGCATCCAATAATCAAACATGAATACAAGACACCCGTTAATTTTCATCCGATGATGATAGTTAATAATTACTCTACAGATTGCAATCATTGCTAATATTCTTGTCCAATAAAAATAAATTGGATGCTGAAATTTGAAACTGGTTCGATATCTTTTATGAGGAAACAATGCCCTACTTCATAGGATAATTCCATTTATCTTATTGGATTATCTGAGAAATGCATTTTCACAAAATGGAAAACAGCCTCTTTTTTTTTCTTCAGAGTTCTTGAAACCGAATTTTAATCGGTTCCCACGGGAACAAGACGCCACGCTGGTGATCGGTTAGAATATGATGCATTGATGTAGATCAAACTATCCAAATGTGGTAAATTATAGCTACACATTAATGCAGAAGTAAAATTGATCAAACATCTGATAGTTAAACATTATGGTCTGAGACTCTGAATATGGCTAATATGTTTTTAGAACAGTAACTTTGAACGCAGATCTTTTGATGCATTTATTATACTACTCATATAATAAACATTTTATTTTCCTCATCCCATTTGTCAAGCCACATTCCGCTCAAAGATGAAAAGGCCTCTTCTTGGAGCTATTAATTCTTTTCCAAGCACCCCTGTGAAGACTCATTGCTTAAGGAGCACCTTTAATATTCTAAGTTAATAGCACAGGGAGGAGAATCACGGTGAACAAGCTGAGGAAATGGGGAGCTCAATTTAAAAAGCACAATTCAGTTAGGAGCACGTTCTCTGCACCCCTACCTCTTACTCCCTGTGGTGGAGTCGATCCCCCGCTAGTTTATGGGAGTCGTATTCTTACCAGTGATGCGGCAGGCTTTTACTTTTTGTGGGGGCGCATGTTGTAAAGGCAGCAAAGGTCAGTAGGATTCGACTTATGCCTGCAGCTGCTTGCTGAGTAAAAAAACAGCAGGACCGAACACTGACCCCGGGAGGGTCCAGGAATCTCTGATTATACTGCCTGTCTTCACTGCTGAATTCAAGAATTACTACAGCCGTGAAGGTGACAGGTCATTGGATTGCAGGAGTCTGCGCTAGCTGGAAATATAACCGCTGAAATATGAAGTATAAAAAAAGGAAGGGGGTGCAGGGGTTAAGCCTTTTCCTCCCTCCGAGGTGTTGTTTCTCCCACCCTCAGGCTGTGAGAGCGTCCATGGAGACCTTTAATAGCCTTCGGATAGAAGCGCACGATCCCCAATGACCCATGAAAGACAGTGTTCCTCTGTCCTCCCCCCCCCCTCTTGGTCTGGTATGTCCTCATAAAAGGGCTCAACTGGTCTCCCGTGTCTCCTCCGTCTGGTCCAGTGATTGGCTGGATCCTCAGGAGCAGGCATGTGATTGGATGAGTAGTCTGCAAAGGACAAGGTGGTTTACTCATCCTGTCCAGCTGGCTGGTTATTATCTGGGCCTGAGCCAGGTAAATGACAGAAGGAAATATTGCTCAAGCCCCCAGAAAGTCTTAAAATAGTCCAACAATACTTCACCGACGGAGCCTTGCACTCATGGAGCTCAAGATGGACATTTAAAAAAAGAACGGTCGGCTTCGGAGAGAGAGAAAGACAGAGAGAGAGTTGTGTGTAAGTATATATACACACACATATATAAATCTATAAATGTATTGTATTGATCTCCTTTCTCCTCACTCTTTCTTGTCACGACTCTGAGACTGCAGTCAACTAATGCGACTGAGAGTGTGGCTTGGGGGAGGCCGTTAGTACAGTCCAGCCTTTTTTGTACTGGAACCGGATCAGCTACACGCAGACACACTTCTGCTTAATAGGGACCACTTGAGTCTGGCTGCAAACACCTCCACCCACACCTCCACTCCAGTCTCAAGCGTTTCCTTCAAAACCTTGGTGTAACTCTGGATTACCCCCCGCCAAGGAGGTTCTGTGTTTGACGCAGTTTGTTTGCTTGTTAGCAGGATTAGTGGAAAACTACTGGATGACTCTAGATGAAAAATAAAATCTGAAGATGGGTCTTGGTCTAACTTGGATCTCATTAAATTTTGAGAGCGTCTGGATACAAAAAATAATCTGATAAGATACCAAGAACAATCTAGAACCTTTTGATGATGATCCAGATCACCGTGTGGACGGTGTAGATCCAGTTAGGAGGGGGAATGAGCTGCTTGGTGGAGGGTTTGCGCTTTCCTAGTATTCTAAAAACATTTGTTCCTATTTCTACACCTACCCCTCGTTTAACTCGTCCACATTCTCCCGTAAAAGAAGAGAAGAGAATTAGGTAACAGTTCTTCAACAACTTTCCCTTTCATGAGAAGGATATTTACACTTAAGTCCTCTACTGGTGGCTTAAGAGTTTCATTCTGAGGTCAGCAGAGCTGAAAGCTTCAGATGTCCTTGCCACGAACTCGTCTTTAAGCGTGCGAGTAGAAACATCTGGGCCTTCTCCTGTCCCTGCAGCTTTTCACGCTGCCAGAGATTCCGTAGATCCTTTAGGATTTCCTGGCGCACGCACGCCACCATACTTCAGACACATAGGGAAGCTGCAAGTGACAGACGGATGCACTGCTTATTGTTGAGCCGACTGTCGGGAGTGGCTTATTTGTAATTGATTGTAATAATGAATCCAAGCTGCCTGCCTCACCCGAACCCCAAGATGCTGTGTGTTTTGAAGAAGTGCTTGATCTTAAAAAAAAACACTGTGATCAATCCAACGTTTGGTGGCAAAGGTTGGCTTCCCTGCTGTTTTATTCTGTTGTTCTTTCTGCGCTGAAGAGATAAGAACGTGAGGAAGAGGGGAGCGGGTGGAAGGGACGGACGGAGCAGACAGCAGGGGACATGCTGCTCTCCATATCAGACCGTCAATGCATCTGATTAGCATAGCTTCTCTAATCAGCACCCGAGAATATGCATCAAAGGCCATCCGCTCTGCCCCCCCCCCTCCCCCCCCCGCCTCCTGCCTCTCCTTTTAATTATACACAGAAGCAAAAATGTACCTCATTAACGAACATAAAAGACAACACAGTCTCCCCTGCTTTCATTACGTCCAGCCAGAGCTCAACTCTGAGCTCTTTCGCATCAGGAGAGAGAATCCTGCACCAGTTCAGACGCGTGAAGCCCGTCGCCTCCTAATGACAGTTTATTACTCAAAATGACACACACAAAAACATTTTGGGGTATGTGTGTCAGAGTGCATCGTTGAAAAGCATAAGAAAGACAGGATGTTTGCATTTCCAAAAAGCATGGAAGATTTTCACTCCGAGAGTCGAGGATGGGCGTCCAGAGACGAAGACATGAGCCGACAGGAAGCTGCCGGGTCAAACAGAAAGGCCCGGGTTTTCCATTTTGCACACTTCGTGAATGAGAGCAGCCGCTGCCCAACAGAATCCGGCTTAGACATCATAACAGCAACATTCGATCGTCTGATCGTCTGATTAAGATTTGCATGGCCTACGATGAAACAAAGGGGATTCTGGCTCGGCAGTGGGGAGTCGGTGCCAGAAGCCGTCTCCACACCACACATGCTCATTCTTTAATCATGACTGAGTCCTGCCAATATCAGGGAATCTGAATTAGTGCGACATGGCTCCAGAAGAACCTGGTCCGTCGTGACTAATGGATGCTGCTGTAGCTGCACCAAACCCAAACAGCCTCATAGACTCGGAACGCCTCGCTTTACGTCTCCTGAAGGAGCCGCGGCTCTCACGCACCGGCTCTGAGACCGTTCCCTTTCTCCTTACTCTCCAGTGGCTCGGAGCAGCGTTCCCATACTCCCGAGTACTCCCGGGGCATTTTCCTGGCGCTGAAGCGCAGATAGGATTAATAAAAAAAACACACACACACACACACAGAGCGCGAGGGAAAGGAAAAGTGACTGGGCTGGACTGGGAGGACAAAGATGTGTGGCGGAGCCGGAGCATTCCTGATGAGGAGGGAATTACTTCTGGAAAAATGATGATAGGAAGAGGATCGATCTATTAAAAAAAAAGCTCTTTATATTCAACCTTAGCTGTTATAAGCCGTGACTGGGCCTCGACTCAACGGCTGTACTTTACTCGGAAGCTGCAATTCCTCTACATTTACGTCCGTCTCATTTAGAGATCGGCAAAGATTCTATCAGCCAGCACATTAATCGACTCCGCGGACCAACTGCAGGTTTAATGGCGTAAACTGTTTGTCATTTTGGAGAAGCCCCCACAGTTACTCCATCAAAACCCAACGCAGCAACGGAAGCTGGAAGAATGTCTCTCCCTTTCACCTTTGGTCTCAGTGAGCTGCTGAAAACAGATTCCATGCAGGAAGTGGAAAACGCACATTCTCCATCCTCCATCTGCTACGGTCAGCTTTGGCACGGAGTCAGCAGCAGCAGCAGCAGCGCTCTCCAAGTGGTGGATCTTACTTTGTGTGTGTGTGTGTGTGTCTGTGTGTGTGTTAATGTGCCATGGTGCAGAGAGGAAAGAGAAACAGAAGGAGATCGATGGAACAGGGATGGTAAAGAAGAAGAACAGCCAGCCGCACCGAAGGTGCTGCGAGGCTTCGCCATCGGTCAACGAGCTTCAGCCAGAGGAGCAAAGTACCAAACACACACAGTCACAAACACACAACGCGGGGATGTGGCAACAGAACCCTGTGGGCTGATACAACAGCAGCGTGCACCACGTAACACAAAGGACGACAGCGTGGCTGTGAGATATGAGAGGTAATTATCATCTCAAGCACCGCCGCGGGCGTGATCATGAGAAGATAAAGATGTTAACTACAGTTGTTCCTGTCGTCTGCGGGGACGGATCGCGGCGCAGCACTCGGGTCCGCCAGTGGAGCCCCCCCCCCCCCCCCCGATAGCGTTTTCCTCTCATCACGCTCTTATTATAGTTTACAGCATCACACATAAATACCAAACCAGCAGAGAATAAGCAATCAGCAAAGAAAGAGCAGATGCCAGCACCTTAAAGATGGCATGTTACCATAGAAACCGGATGATTTTCATTGTTCTGTCCCTCTTAGTTTTCTGTAACCTGCCTAGCCGGTGAAGGGTCTCAGGGGACCGGAGCCTATCCCGGCACAGAGCCAATAACTAGAGCACAGACCTCCACCAAGCAGCTCATTCCCCATTTTATTTTTGTTAATATTGATAATATCTGCAATCCGGATCTGATCCAAATGAAATTTGGCGGGCGGGGGGGGGGGGGGTCTGTGTCCGCTGGTACATCCTTCACTGCAGGGTCGGGATCCTACGAGCTGCTGGCAGGAAATGAAGCAGTTGACACCGTCTGACCTGCAGCCGCTGAGCCTATCATAGAAACAATTTAAACAGCTAATGGAATGAGTCTCGTCCTTTTTCCATCTCGTGGCGGGGTGCCGGGGGAGGGGGCTGTGACTCATACAGCTCATTTCTGATTAGAGCTTCTCAGGCTTGGAAGTAATCTGTCCCAGACCCGGCTGGTTACGCTGTTACACGTAACTAGCAGACGGACACGTGCGAGCGAGCCGAGTGTTTGCGTGTGATCCCTGAGAGACATTAAAAACAGGAAGGACTGTGTGAGGGTCCACGCAGGTGGAGGTGGGGCCCATTGTTCGGGTGACGGAGGGGCATGTGGGGGGTGCTGCCTGAACATGCTCGGAAACAGGATGCTCTTCTTCTGTGGTGGATGAGCAACAATGGAGCGGAGAGCTAACAAAAACCACATTGATAAGGAGGCAGTTAGAGAGAAACACGCATCTGATTTACGTGCATGAGCTTCATGCAGGATTGGAAAACGCAGGCATGCTCTCTGGAAAAAAAAGGCAACATTCCAAACGTTTTACACATCCTCAAGAGACCCGTTCTCCAAATCAGGATGTTCTGCTGCAGCTGAATGCATGGACGTCTTCATCCCACTCGGTCTCAGTGGGACAATCATCCGTCCCACTTCCTCCACTGTGGATCTACTGAGTGACGTTGATGTGGCAAAAAAAACAGGCAGCTTTCCTTCCTCACTGTGTTTGACCTGGCTAGTGTGTGTGTGTGTGTGTGTGTGTGACCTGGCATTAACCACGACTGCAGCATTAACTGTTTTCTTTGTCACTAGATATGAAACATCACATTTAACTAGCGTACATTAAAAGATGGATCGACTAGGCTAATAGGTTTAACCCTTTATCGGCCAAGTGACTATTATTGGTAATTAGATTCTCTAAATGAACCAGAAACAGACATTTTCGGTGCTTTCACAGCAGATCACATTCGTACTTACAGGAGAGGAGACGAAGAGGAGGACTCCTCCTGGTGGCTGTGAGGAGGTTCCGTAACGGTTCTCCCGCTGGGTCTTTGTCGCATCTTTTTCGCTGTCCTCGTTGCCTTCTTCCTCTCCTCCGTAACTTCATTCTATTCCTTCCGTTGAACTTTAAATGGGTGAAAGGCACATAAAACAGTCAAGACAGACTAAGAATAAAAATCAGGGGATACAATGGAGTATGAATCCATATATTAAAGGTTAAATTAAAGGTATATAATCTAATTTTCTCCACGGTGCTCTTTTTCTCATCTGAGATAAGAATTTGTAATTTTAGATTACAGGGAAAAGAAAAGATTAGAGTTGAAATTATCCAAAAGATCAAGCTTTATTGGATTACCTCGGTTTGTTCATTTTTGCGCACAGGAAGAATAATCTCAAGGAAAACAGAAATAATCTGACGTAAGAATCGGGGTGTGCTTTGTCATCTTGGACAAGAATAAGTGTCAACAGTGGTCCTTGCTGATTGTTGTAATGTATGAACTTCATGACATCATGAAGATCCACTTCCATATTTACTGCATAAAAAAATAATCCAGTTCAGCCACAGGGAAATGTCTAAAATGATGTGAGAAGACAAATAAAAAATAATTATCTTAGAGGTGTAGAAGTGGGAAGATTGTGAAGTAAATAATCCCCTCTGCACAACCTGAACCAAGCCTGCAGCTAGAAACTATTTGAATCAAGCGATAAACTCATTTCAAGCTTCAAAGTTCTCTACTGCCACCTGCTGGATGATTGAAGCACAAACCAAAGGAACAAAAATAAACCTGTTTTTTTTTAATTCCCACTGCTCGGAATGAAAGAGCTCAACAGATCCTCGTGGGTTCAAGTTTATTAAGAATTCTCAATAATACAAATGAATACTTATTTTCAAATAAACATGTACACTTCTACAAATATTCTTTTTTTACTAAACAGAATCATAAAATTTTCTTTGTAAAAATCCACACAGTAAAAAAGCCTTCATCTCTCTTTAACTTAAATTAATCTTTCAATTTGGCAGGTCATAAATTAGTGTTTTCATTTTCCACCTTGCGTAAAAAAAGCATGAAGAACATTATTTGAGACGACTCATGCGAGACGACATGAAATCTAACAACCACATAAAAGTGCAATCGACCCACCGAGTTAACCCTCGGTTCAACCGTGACACGTTTGAAATCAAATGGAAGCAAACCGCGGTTGAGATAGAAAGGGAGGATGAGGAAAATGCTCTCAGCGATGATGACATTTACTCCGATTCGGACCTAATGCCGACCGGCTGCTGCGGCAGACACATTCTTTACATCATAGACAACAGGCAGGAAACTGGGCTCTGAAACAAGAACATGTGGGCAAAAAGTTTCCCATATACTTTGCTGAATAAGCACTACACATTCTACAATCCCTCGCCAAAGTCAAATGTACAGTTGTTAAAAAAAACAAAGACATCATGAGAATATATATAAAAACTACACGTAAGAAAATACTCACTCAGCACATCACACGCACTTACTTCATGGAAAACTAAAAAAAAAAGCTGCTGGTCACCGGTTAGACACCCCCGATAGGAAGACAGGGGGGGGGGGGGGGTCGGGGGAGGATAACAGATGGACAGCCGGAGGCAGGAGGTGGCGACGGTGGGGGGATAGAGTGAGGTGAAGATCAGGGATACTGGCTACAGAGAGCTGATGAAACAGCCCAGCTTCAGCCCAGCTTCAGCCCAGCTTCCCCATGTCTTGTGCCCCAGAATCTGCAGATTCCCTCAGCTGACCGAAGGTCACTAAAGCTTTGACTCCACTACCGTGTTCAGCGCTTCACTCAGGTCAGCCAAGGAAAACGAATCACAAAAGGGAATATCGGCAAAGGATCGAACCACAAGGATTCCATCGATCAATTCATAGGACCGTGTGTGTGTGTGTGTGTGTTGGGGGGCAGAGGGTGTGAGACATTTGCACAGCTGCAGCTGCAGGGGAAGAACAGCTGTCTTGATTCGAGTGCGTTCCTAAGAATGTGACACAAGGCAGAGAGGACGAGTCCGTCCATCGGCGTGGAGTGAGGCTGGATCGCGCTTCAGTACTTTGGGACTTTGGTATAATCCTCCTGGACGACATTCTTGCACAGACACATGGAGAGAATCATCCCGAGGAGCTGCAGGAGATAAAGATGTTGGCTATCAGAGTGAGAAGAACATTAAATATACAAACACAGAGGAAGAATTCCGTTAAAATTCGAATTCCTGCAGAATTTCCGTAAGGTTTGGCTTCAAATTTGCGAGGGAGGTTCTGTTTTTGACAACGATTGTTAGCAGGATTACGGAAAATCTAATGGATGGAAAACAAATCTAATTTAGATCCCATTAAACGTTAAGACCGATCCGGATTCTCTCATTTACTTACAATGGAGGCTTTAAAAAAAAAATCATATATTGTAAAATATTCATTCAATTCACTCAAAATATGATATGAACTATCATGAAAAACGTCTTCTGGATCTGATCCAGAATGAGGTCAGGAACACATATTTAACGCAGAGCAGAAACCGTACGAACCTCCACGACGGCCACGCCCACACAGATCCCCAGGATAACGCCAAAGTTGTCCAGAAGCCATTTCTCCACATTACTCATGCAGCCCTAGGAGAGAGAAGAAGAGGAAGGTTAAGAGAGACATGGAACGAGGGGGGGCTGCAGGTCATGCAGAGGGGAGATGAATGGTGCCGTGATCCCAGCCGGACACAAACAAGTCTCTTCAAAACACTGCGGTTAGCTTTGGACTGATCCGGTGAGAGGAAGAATAACACGGCCCAGAAAGAGAACGATGCCTCCAAAACACGCAGAACAGATCCTTCCTGGTGTCGGAACAAGTCAAAATGGACGACCAACTGGCCTCAGCTGCTGCTGTTAATATCAATATGAGCCCTACGGGTCACAGGTTTGCTCCCAGAGGAGGGGTACACCCCGCAAGCGTCGCCAGCCAAAATGTTAGCCAAGTTGTCGGTCAACAGGGGTTTAGTTTCATGTCAAAATCGACTACCTGTAGTCTGTAAAATACAGTACGTGTTGTTAATGTTTAAACTAAACATTATAAAATGAGTTTAGATTGAGCTGAAGACGCTTTTCAATCCTTTCTAACGACTCAAATCGTAATAATCCAGAGCCTTTTACAAAATGATCTACGATCTCAGTGCAAAGCCGGGAGGTGTGAAAGTTTCGTACCGATTCAAACACGGGTGGTTCCGTAGACAGATGCTCACACAGGCCGAAGTATTTGATGTCCGGGCCGGGGTGAGACTCGTTCCGACAGGAACAAGGGTGGAGGTCCTGAGAGCTGTTCTTGATCACAATGTTCTCAGACCAGTTGCCGGGACCAGTCCACCCACAGCACTGCATCTGGTGATACGGAGGAGATAAGAGGAGTTCACTGTAGTCACTATTCAAACGGGATAAAAAGAAAGAGTGAAAACAAATATTCAATAATAAAAGGACAGGTTGAAACTAAATGTAATGCGATTAAAGCACAATAGAAGGGAATGAATCTGATTTAAACGTGTGATCACAGAGAAAGATAATGTTACTATGGAGATGGAGGAGGAGAAAAGTTAATCAAAGTAAATGAACAATCTGATTTTATAGTAGTTTACTGGCCGTTCATCCAAAGTACTCAACAAAACTCTCCCTTTCACCTGAAACAACAGCAGGGAGTGGAGACTAGATTGTCCTCAAAACACTGAAATGTTAAATTTTGTTCCGGTATAATGGAGGCAGAAGAATATCTCTGCATGGCTGGACATGCATCCAAATCGTTCACTTGATTTCAAAGAACCAAGTTCAAAAGCAGCTCGGCCCAAATGGCATCGGTTCCCCCAGCCTGCTCCGGTTTCTGTATTCGCAGCAAGAACAGTTTTTAACAGCAGAGAAACGGAACCACCGAGAGAGAAGCGCCTTTCAGATGTAGATTATACTGGATTATGGACATTTGTGTGGCTTGTGCAGACCGGGTCGAAGAGTCCACTGACCGTCCTCTGGATGTAGTCCCAGGCGTGCTCCGTGGTCCGGTTCTGGCCGGTGTAGTTGATTATCATGCCCTTTATGATGTTAGACATCTCATGCTTCAGCTGGAGAAGAGAGGAGAAGATGCCGTCAGCTCGGAACGCTCCGGTTCATGTTGGCTTTCCGAGGCTTGATGATCCGACCCACGTCTGTTTACACTGCCCGACCCAGTCGCCATCCCATCTTTATTCATGGTCAGTGAAATTTAGACGGTTCTTTCCTGGCTCAGGCTTACACCCAAAATTTGGACTTTGAATCCTGCCAACCAACCAACCAAACACCGTTTCACCAAATACTTGTTTTCTGCCAATGAGGCGGTATTTACACGCTAATTGGGATAGTTAGCGATAAACTGTTAACTAATTAACTTAATTGATAACTAATCAGCTTTGCCAGGACAAAACTACCCAGCAGGGCGTGAAGTGAGATCCCGGTGGAAAGCTGCCATTAGAGAATCCGCCGTCTACATCCCCTACAGATGTTCAACATCTCGGTGGGAGGAGGAAGCGGTCGGGACATGCAAAGGCTCAGGAGTCATAAAAAATAAAAAAAGATCCAAGTTTGGAACGACACTTAAACAGGGGAAAACACTGAAGACTTAAAAATATACCGTAGAGGACAAGCAGAGCCAGCGTCTTACCCGATCTCTTTGGAAGTAAATGAGAACTCCAGCTGTGATCTGGGCAATGAGGATGAGTAGCAGGCAGGTGAAGTACTGCGGGGGGATGAAGAAAAATGTCAGTATAATGATTATACAGCATAATTATTAGACTATTATGATTCACTCATATTGTTGCTTTCCAAATATGCCAGATGGCGACGGGTAGAGCTCAACATTAAACAGGTAGAACCAGCGGCTCTTTGTTGAATGTAATCCTGCCCATCAACATGTATGTGTGTGTGTGTGTGTGTGTGTGTGTTTGTTCGGGGTCCTCTGTCAGCTGGAGAAGTGGGTCAATGCAGTTTTTCCAGTTAACCCCGAGCAGGTTTAACACTGCAGAGGTCATGCACCCCCCCCATGCAGAGCCGATGTCTTTTATCCTTTTCACCCTCCCTCCATCTGTAAATCCACTCATGCTGTGAGCTCCTGGTTCACACAGAAGCAGGGTCTTTACCGTCAACAGAAATCTGTCATGGGTTCGAACCCCAGACAATCTCAAGCAGATCGCAAAAACATTATAAGTGTGCACTTTTTTTTTTGGCGGGGGGGGGGGGGGGGCATTTTATGCCTTTGTTAGAGACTCACAATTAGAGAGAAGACAGGAAATTAAAGCCATTACGTCTCTCTTTCGTACAGACCATCCAGCTTCCTGTGTGGCGAGGTCCCCCCCCATGACTTTTAAATGCACGTCTGGTTTAAAGTGCCTCATCTCCACGCCTGCCTCTTTTTGGAAATAAGCCACACTTGTATGATTGTAGCGCTGGAGCGTCGGCTGAATGGAATTCCTCACCAGACCCAGCAGACAACGGATTTCGTAGATGGCTCCGATGCAGCCGAAGAAGCCCATGGCCATCGACAAGGAACCCACGGCGATGAGGATGTAGGACGCCACTTTCACCGTGTCCGACGACTCCTCTGAGGACAACAGACATAAACATTAGCTTATTGTCAGCAGCATTCAAAGACCTGTCATTGGCGTCTCACGATATTACAGCGGATCCGTTTTCATACAGATGAAGACAAGACAAAACCGCCAGCTGATGTAGTCCCAAGCATTCTGACCAACCCAGCCAGCCGGAGCGATCCCATAGTCACTCCCATCTATTTGCTGAAGAGGCTTCTTGTTCTCACCATCCAATTTCATCTGGATCAGATCCAGAATGAGGTCAGGAAAAATATTACATTTTAACATTAAAACCCATTTATGGATTCAGAAATCAGTTAAAAATACACATCAACTCTGATTCACTTTGACTTTTCATAGTTGTGTATAAAGATACCGAGAACAATCTAGAACCTTTTGATGATGATCCAGACCACCATGGGTTACGGTGTAGATCCAGTTAGGAGGGGATTGAGCTGCTTGGCGGAGGTCTGCGCTCTCTGAGTGCTTTTCTAGTTTACAATAAATCCACAAAAGATTTTTACATGCACATCAAACACAGGCTAACAGCGTGGTGCATGACATGCTGGTTTGAGAGTAATTGAACGTTAAAAGCACGTCAGTGTAAGCAGAGTGTCCGTGTGGCTGCAGGGCAGCATTTAAATGGAGGCAGACACGAATAATGTGGGTTCTGTATCCAGCCGTCTGTTAAAGCGTGTCATTACAGTCGAGCAACAGATGTCCAGCAGGGTTACACACCAGCGACACATGTCGCCGGGAGAACTTAAAAAGATGCATGGAGCGATTTAAGACCGCTCCTTATTTGTATTACTAACACCACAGAGATGTGATGCAGATCTCAAGCTGTTCCGTGATTATTCCCTCTGAAAGGTAGGATCGATATTTGCCTCTATCCGGCTGATTAATGTCGGAACATTAATGCAGTGCAAACCGTTCACGCAGCATAAAAGCACCCCCGAAATGAAAACGTTTTAATTGAACCAGTTCACTCGGCTACACGTCCAACTCCTCGTGCAGAATTAGCAGCACTCTTCTACTTCCATTTCCTCAGGTCAAAGCTAACAGCGCTAACTGTGGAGCCATCCTCTATGGTAAATCACACACACCTTTTCTGCATGTGTGGCTGCTGCGCTGTTGTGTAATGTGGCATATGTCCATGTAGGTTTCTGCCACATGTTCTAAAATAGTTCCCTGGGCGGTTTCTGTGGGACTTTCCATTTATGCTGCCCTTCAATAAAGCTGCTCGGGGGGAGAAGGGGGGGGGGGGGGGGGGGGTTGCTTCTACAAACATGACCAGAGTCACACATTCAGCATGAAGGCAAGTCACGGTCGACCTTATGTACTCATTTAAAACGTGAACATCTGTACAGAAATGCTGTGCTGAATCTCCAGAGGTTAAACGGCCCCATTCCCCTCAAAAAAAAAAGAAAAAGGTTTCTGGCCAAGTTCTCTTTCCTGCCTTCATGACATTGGGAAAGTTCAGAAATCATCTTCAGTACGTCTTTGCTGCACTAGCTGGCTCTTTTTTTACATCTGGCTTTTGTTTAAACGCACTATATTGAAGGAAAGATGCCCTTTAAACAAAAATGAAGGTGTTTAAAATTAAAAACGCCCCCCTTTTCCCAGTGGTGCATTGTTACAGCTGCACAGGCCTGTATTATTATAACTTATAAAGAACGGTATCTGAAACACACAGATCCTGTTTACGGTCAGGCAATGGTACAACTTCTGAAGGGAAGACACCGAGTCAATAAACGGCTGCATGCAGCCCTGCTGTTCATTCTTCTACTGGGCAGCAAGAGATTTCCACTGCATTTGGAAATCCAAGGGAGGGAGGAGCTTGTACAAACAAAACTCATCCAGCCCCATATGGGGGCTTTATCGGTGAGGCAGGATCGCTGCTATCTTGAGGAACGCGCTGGATTATCACAAACACAGGACTGGAGCTGGCGGGGCTGATGGGGGCTATGCTGGCTTAACACCAGCAGTCAAGAGGAAGTCTCTTTAACCGTTTCATCTTGCCAAAGACAGCCAGCATTAAAAACAGAGAGCGGCAGATTCAGATTAAATCAATAAATGGTTATGCTGAGAAAAGATATTAAGTCAAGGAAATATCGTGTCTCTCAGAACAGTTGATTTTATACTTCTGTCAGGGCGGCGGATCGATAGGCGCCATTAGCACAGCCATAATCAGACAGAGTTCAACGTAAACCTCAGCAGATTTGAGTCTGCCACCTCAGCCTGGCTCATCATGAGCTCCACAGATGTGTTTATCGGTGTGCGTGTGTGTGTGTCTGCGGGGCGGCTTTTAAGATGATGCAGAAGTGTCATCCGTGAGTCACATTTCCCGTTGGCTCAAAGATTCTTTTGAGGTTCCTTGGAGATGACTCGAATGGAACACTATGCAGATAAATGATGCCGAGTAGCCCAGAGTATTTAAGGTCTGACAAGCACTCTTCTCTGATGCGGCAACAAGGAACAGGACTGCACGTGTGTGTGTGTGTGTGTGTGAGCGTTAGAACACTTACGTAAAACGGCAATGAAGCTTTGGTTATCAAACAGGACCCACAGACCAAAGCCCATGATCAATGCTCCAAAGATCTGCGAGGGAGAAACAGGAAACTTCAGATCAGACATCAGAGTGGGAAAACAAAAACTGGAGCTCTGATATTTGCCTCTTCAATCTGTCAGATCTGGGAAAACTTAAAACTGAGCCGAGCACAGGTCGACTAGTCGACTTGTCGGAACAGAAAGCTGAACAGTGTTAAACAAGGAAAGAAATAAAATTAATTGCTCTCAGACCGGAAACATTTCGTCTGAAAGCCTCAGAAAATGATCCGTTTGACTTCCTGTAACCTTGTAAGGAGGTGATGTGTGCAGAACTGCTATGTAATTAAGAGGGCCCTTGTTTAGACATTTTAGGGCACTATAGTAGGGGGCAAAACCCAAAGATGAGAGGCCCCGTCGGACCACCACCGTCATTAGAGCCCCAGTTAAGACCTGCTCATTTAGAGGACTGTGGAGCTCCCGCCAGCCGTCATTAGCCCACCACTTCCTGGCTTCTCCTGGCCTCCACTAATCTGCCCACATGGGCAAACAGTGACCGACACACATCCGCTTCCTATTAGACACCAGCTGCGTTCACATCAAACGATCTGGGCCAGGTTTACAGCCGCAGTCTCGCTGGAGAGTCCTGGACGTCCTCACAGGGACCGTTTTTAAGAGTCCTGGGACTCGATGCTGCAGCCAGCGTCAGAGGAACCAAACGGACCCGGCTGTGCTCGCGCCCCCGGGCAGGCAAATGATGAAGGAGGACGCAGAAGACATAAAACAGCTCTAACGCCATCAGTGCATCGGATTCCCCTGAGGGAGCGGAGCAAACCTGTCTGAGGTAAACAAGTGGAAGTCAAGGCCACCATACAGCAGTGAAGAAATGCGATTACTTACAAAGAAGAGGAGGTTGAAGAGGAATAGAAAGTACTTGGTGACGGTGATGCATCCTTTTGCCATGGTTACAGGTCTGGAAGAGAGAAGCACACACAATACATTGGCTAAACTATGACAGCAGATTGTTATATAGCCTCGACACAAACAGAGAGAGCAGACACAAGATGGAGAAAAGATAAATAAATAAAGAATAAGGGCTAGCCTGGAAATAGCTTTGCTTTAATAGCAGTGAACCACAGAAGAGCAGGAATATCTGCACAGTTGGGCTCCTGATTAAACACACGCTAACCTTCAAAGCAACACCACCAGCCTAAAACAGCTCGATCTGCTCTAATCCCCGTCCCTTTAAGACAACATTTACATAATAAAAAATACTTTTATTAGAGAACAACCGGCCCAGCTGTGTATATAATGTTTTATAACACCATTTTATCCTTCCGAGAGCGTTTCGTGTTCAAGAATATAGTTCAATTCTCACCGCAGTGGCGAGGCAGAGTGGAGGGATGACCGCCACAAAAGCAGCAAGTGGCGTAGTCACGATGAATGAGCGGAGGCCGTGGCGGCGTGTGGCGAGGCGTGTTATTGTCATCACAAGCGGAACAAGACCAGGCAGCTGTACAACTGTGTTTACCAGCAGCAACATGCTGGCGGTTAGGGTTAGCATGCACCGCTTTACAGCCCATCCGATGGATTATATCAGGCCAAATGTTGGACGTGGGTCTGGCTGATTACACACAACCGCACCACAGACAGCGCGGTCACGCTGTGACTCACTAACATTGAAATACATCCGGGTTTGACAGACGTCCAGCACGTCCAGGTGAGGACTTGCGCCCTCTGAGGAAGCGCCTGCAGGAGGGACGCTTTACCAAACGCTCTGCAGGGCGCTTCAACATGCGCTCCAAGAGTTAAAGGAAACGCAAGCCCAACCAGACCTCTTCCTTCACTGGAAACAAAAATACAACTGGCCATTGCGGTTATTGGAGGAGTCTGAAAATACCCTGTGAAGACAACTCCCTGTGTATCACATGTCTCTGCTCCCGGTCTGCACAACGAAAACCCGGTTCTGCTCGGCCCGGGCCTTTAATAGTGTGGGTTCAGTTTCATTTAAACAGCATTAGCTCCTTTTGGAAGGGAAAGCCCTTTTTGTTTATTGTGTGTCATCGTTATCGCTCCTCCATGTCGTGCGCCGTTTATCTTTGAGTGACCATCTGACATATTTCTTTCCTGACGGTGGATTTCACGAATCACGACAACAAAGACACGAAGTGAAGTCTAATCGAAATACTAAACTCGGCATGTAACAGGAACACCACCCACCACCGCATCACCGGCTCATTAAAATGATTCTTTTAATGCACTTTTGCAGTTAAAAAAATAAAGATCTGGTCAGTAAAATGATGCTTCTCTTCAGGTAGTCCAATCTTCAGAGTTAAAATAACTGATAAATGGAATAAAATTACACACTGGAACCAAAACAAGAGCGCCAATCTTACACAGAGGAACAAAATGCAAACCCAGAGACGTTAATACTGCACGTTATGTTGCTCAACAACCTGGCTGAGGTTCAGCTGTGTTTTGATTTGTACAAGCGATAGCTCAGGCTAAAGTTATTATTTCTAATAGTACATAACTGTCATTACTAGACTGTTAGATGCATTTTTATACTCCGTTCAATGCTTATAAAAACAGAACACAGTGCAAAACCCAAACCGATAAGCAGCTCCTTGACGCTTTGTGTAGTCGCTAATCCTTAAAGGAGATTTTTAGTATTTATGTCTACATGGTGAGCATGAGTGCAGATTAAAACAGGATTAGCTATGACAACCATTGTTTGCAGCCTGAGGTCTGTCCATCTGAAAACTATTCCTAATAATAAATAAAGCAGGCCCAACCCAGTTCCTTCTGAAGCAGCCAACGTATTGAGGAAAAGCCAAGCCACAAGTGCCCTTAAAAGTCTTTCCATTTAACCTCACACACTGAGAAAGTCCTATGAACGGTGGAGACATTTTAAAGGTTTATCTTTGTCTAAACTCCCGAGTCAAACCCAGTCACGCTGGACTCCCTGAAAGTAAATGACAAATCGGTTCCAGCGAGAACAAAAGGACTGGAAAGTGCAAACAGAGCCAAACGGCAATCCCCTGAAGTAGAGCCACACTAGTGTTCCATATTGCTGCTTGTTAAAGTGCAGGACGGGTTGAATCAAAATGTATGCACTAAGCATCATTATATGCTAGTATTATGACTACAGCATGTCATCCTGGCAGTAAAGCCCATAGTGCCATTCTACTAAACCCAGCCATCGGCACCAAAACAAAAAGGACATGAAAATTAAACAAACATCTGTATTTCTGACTGAAACCGTTTGTAAATGCAGCAACAAAACACATGCCCCAAAGCCAAACTCAGAATCCTACAACGAAAGCGTGTTAAATTCTGTCTGTCCCTGTTGATTAGCCCAGAGAACTAACATTAAAAATATAAATATATAAGGCTAGTAAATGCAAATAACCAAAATAAAAGAAACCAATTATGTGACGCGCACACCTTTAGGGTTATTACGACACACATGTGAAAACGCATTGAATTCCTTGTAGAGTCTCTATGTGGGCTCAAGTACAGTTAAAGTGGAGACAGAGACAGTTATTCTGTGGTAGAACTCAGCCTTGGATGATTTAATCTAACCAATTAACTAATTCGTAATACATGAGAACACGTTCCGCGAAGGAAACTGTCGGGTACGGGGTTGTTGTTTTGTCTTTATTTATAATATACGTTAAGTTTTAAGGGCAGACTAACAATGGCCACCGTAACCGAACTTATAATCACTTAACTAGTTAAATGTGTGAAGACAGGAGGGACGCGAACACTCACCTTGAACAGACAGTCGGTTGAGGGTTCGTCTCCTGCCTCGCTTGTTGTGAAAGCTGAACAGTCTGTGGGAAATAAAAGGACCGAGCGCGCGTGGTGACGTCATCACGTCCCTGGAGGGCGTGACAGATTTAACCCTCTCTTGGAAGTAGTCCTGTGAAGTTACCGGTCCGTCGCCCGTAATGTGTAAAATTCCAGATGAGTAAAAAAATAAACTTTTATTTATAGCCGGCTTTTCATTCTTTATTTTAACAACATTTTGCACAAATTTCTAGATACCAAACCCCTCGATTTGATTTTGTTTGTCAACATAACATCAAAAATAATTCATGTCTGATCAGTTATATACAGTATTACAAAATGACCTATTGCTTGATAAAACAGACAATATATTTAGAGTGCATTTAACATGATCCACCGTTTTGCTGAGATAGCGTTTAGCACCATGCCTTTAAGGTCACATATTCTACGCTACCACGGTAACCGGTAAGGTGACTTTTTGTTAGCACACACACACTACTTAATTTTTTTTCAAATTTTCACCAGAGCATTACCACCAAAAAGAAACTTTATCCACTCTTATTCTTCTTGCTGGCGGCAGTGGCTGGGAAGCGGTGAAGACCACCAGTCCACCGGTTCGAGTCCCAGCTCAGACAAAATGTGAGCACTCACTGGTGGCTGGAGACGAGCCAGCCTACTTCCAGAGCATGGTAGAGGTGCCCTTGAGCAAGGCAAGGGCACCTTGAGCCTGGATGGTTTAATTTGGCAGTTTTGGGGTTGGTAATCTCCCGAAACCCCCCAAAATATGAGTGTAGAAAAATGGGAAAAGTGATTCCCCCCCCGCCTAATATGTCCCCTTTAAGAAATCAGCATCGACTCTGGAAATAGTGAGAAAGCACTTGGTTTCAGCTGGTGAAGCCATTTACAGGCACAGAAGGGATCTCTGTGTGTAGAACAAATGACAATCGTGTTATGACAAGTTAACCGCTTCCAAACGCTAAACATAGGGTGAGATTACAGAAAAGGTCTCACGCTTATCCATTGAGACATGTTAGAACTAGGTTTCAGGACGCTTTCTGCCGACCAATCAAACATTTTGCTGAAGGCTCTCAGCTTTATCTTTATTTAATGATAAATCAAATTTTTAGAAATGGAAAGCTCTAATACAGCAAAAGGCAACACTTCATTTCTTGGCTCTTTGATGAACAATAGTGTCCTTTATTGCAAATTTAATAGTGGATATCCGTAACAATTCATTTTGAGGTAAACTATAGCACATATATGCATAAGAACACAATGCTACAACTTACAGCTTGACCTGATTCACAAGAGTACAATATATGCTGGGTCCACATCTGACAAAATAAACAATACAACTTCTGACAAATTCTAGAACATTTCAAAGACACACTTTGCACTTTGAGAACCAGTCTTCTGCCCTTCCCTCAAATGGCCTATGCCCCCTAAAAAACCCTGCCTGGCTGATTTGAGGCCTGTAGTATTGACGGAAATGGAATGACATTTTCCGTAAATGCCATAATTACTATGCCCGTCCGGACGGAGCAGCAGGTCGGGGCGTACGATGTCACTGAGGAGAGCTACATCTAATTAAATGCTAGAAAAAGAATAATTATAACTTTCAAAGAGGACAGGAGACCTCACCCATGTTTCACGTTCCCCATGCGAACAGAACGCTCACCCAAGTAAGGAGCACATCTGCCGTCGATGCCAGGCTCACAACAGCGAACCCTCAATCACGCCGACCTCAGGGCCGCTCCCTCCCAGGGCAGGACTGAACAATACGGACCACCTCTGGAGAAGATTTTCGGGAGGCTTGTTGTTGAATTCACACTAATATTTCACGTTAAATTGACCAAACGGGTCACTGAAATCACTTGACTGGCCTTCGGTGCTGGAGAGGATGAGGGGCCAAGACGATCCCGCTGAGCTGGGAGCCAAACATCGGGAGGTAGAAAGCCAAACATGTTGACGGGGTACCAAAATGATCTTTTGAGGCTTTTTCGGTCCTTATTAGCTTCCGATCGCCAACGCTTTTTTTTTTTTTTGGCTCGATTATATTGCATGCATAACATCCAAAAAACCCAACTTTCACAGAAATAGGTACAAAATAAAAATTCAACCTTAATAAAAAAAATCATTTAACAAATACTGAACCTGTTCCCCATTGAGCTCACAACACCACAAAGTAGTAAATATTTTATTTACATCTCTACTAAAGTAGATGCAGTGTTAGTGACTGTTCTTTTTAGTAGATTTAAGGCAAGGCTAAAGATATGGTGTGTATTTATATATAAACAAACTGCGCTACATCAAAGAAGAGGAACCAGCTCAAGTGTGTTTGACCTGCACACAGACGTGCTCACCTCGCGAGATTCGTTTCAGAAGCTGAAGTGTTAAATACTTTCAGTACGAGCACCCGGGCTTCAGTCCGGCCGAAGAGTCCTCGCCCAGCAAGAAGAGAACTACGCCAGCTTCTTTTTATCAATCAGTTCATTATCATCAGCACAACATGTAATGATCTCATTTGTGTAAATATTCTGTACAAAACATTTATTTTTCCCACTTTGGTTGAACTTTTTGACCTCAAAAGAGAAACACTTTGTCCCTGAACAATGTTTAGAGTCAGCATTTCGTTTTGGGTAGTTTAAATCTGACTTTGATAGAGTACGATGGAGAGAGACTTGCCAACCCTTTCTCAGTGTTGGCAAGTTTAGCTTATCTGACTGCAAATTAATCTTACAGCTGATTCTTGCTGCGTTCAATGCGTTTCTTTGGGGAGCGGATGCAAGAGCAATCATAGTCAACACTCACTTTGGCCCACATACAGTTAACATCAACAGCATCAGACAGGAATTGCATTAAAAAAAAAACATGGTCCTTTTCATTAAGTAGCGGAGGTCCAGATAGAACATGAAACCGTGGAGGTCTACGAGTACGCAGCCGATACTCATTCTGTGCCGTGGAGATTAAATGATGTAACCGGGTGAGGAGAACACAAAGCAGGACGACCTCCTTCCTTTATGATGCCAGCACGTTACACCTCTAGTGAAAGAGTAATCTACTTCCACCATGAGGTGACATGTTCTTGTCAAGTCTGGTGAGAATAGACGGAGTTAAACAGGTTTGACCCCACGGACCGGGGGGGGGGGGGGGGGGCCTCCACTGGTGATACTCCGAGCCTCGGTCAAATAACGTCCAAACCTTTCCATCCTGTGTTTGTGTGCTGTCCTGTCCCTGGAAGTGTTGAAAAGTCGGATCAGATCTTCTTGGGCTTACGACCCAGGTGGTAGTAGTACGCCACGGTGACCAGCAGGAACAGCACTCGACTGAGAAGCAGAAGCATCGCAGCGTTGGGTAGGATGCCAATCTCCATCAAGGTGACGGACGTCACTGGAACCACAGAGCAACAGACTGATCTAGGATTCACTGATTGTTTATATTGGAAACAAATGGCCCATCGCACCAAAACATTCTAGTTTTATTAATCTGCAAAGTCGAAGTTAAAGGACAAGTTCACCTTTACAAATTGTGTACAAAACGTGCATATTGTTTTTCTAGGGCAGAGAAGGAGACGGAGGGTGAATGAGAAAGAGCAAACTTTGTTCCATTCGACTGAAAGACAGCAACCAGGACTGCATTTGTGTCCCATTACTTGTACCACAACTTCTAAGTATTCATCTCTTCATTTAATGCAATACTACAGCTCACACTCACCACAAGAGGGCAGTGCTAACTCGTGAAAATTCTCTGCCATCTGCTTGTTGTCAGAGTGGGACAGAAAAGGGGGGGTCTCAGATCGTCTTACTCTAGCAGCTAGAAACAGCATGACCTAACAAGAATGCAAAACAGTGTTCGAAAAGTTTCATCACCTAGAAACTGGACGCCAAAGTAGCACGCCTCACTCAGCAGGGTCCACTGGATGACGATCTTCTCTGCTGTGTAGAGGCCGTTCCACATGATGAGGGCCAGACCTGGAAGTGATGCGAGCAAAGAACACGCGGCGGTTCAGAGGATGAAGAATGAAAGAAATGATGAAACTCGGGGTAAAATACTCCTGCGTGTCCAATTAAAGCCTGATGAGAGCGGTTTACCAGCAGTACACTCCCACTGGTGTCTGTGAGGCCACGCCCACACAGCGATAATTGGCCCACGAGTCAGTTGAATGCACTGGATTCATCGATTCTGATTTAAGTTTTTACTCCTGCTAATAACGATCCAGGGTGAGAGGGAGGGTTGCTCACTCCCCATCCAGGTTCTATCTGTGTGCCTATATAAGACTCCATCCTTCGATCGCTCTTCTCCTTGTAAAACAAACTCCCCAAATCCCCCCACCCCCAGGATCAGGGCTTTATCTCCCCGGGGCAACACAGTTATTATAAAAGTAGAAAAGCATTTTTTTTTTCGATTAGCATTTTTATCCCCATAAACGTCTTGTAAGGAAGGA
Organism: Brachionichthys hirsutus; assembly: GCF_040956055.1. Taxonomy (NCBI): domain Eukaryota; kingdom Metazoa; phylum Chordata; class Actinopteri; order Lophiiformes; family Brachionichthyidae; genus Brachionichthys; species Brachionichthys hirsutus. The sequence continues at coordinate 5,819,843 of NC_090901.1, forward strand.
TGAAATGTTTAATGCTTCTATGTCTATATATGGGTGTTTGCTGTCATGCCATGGTCTGATTTAGTTCACAGTGACAAACTGGCGACACGTACTAAACACATTAAACCTTTCGTTCTCATCTGTCATCCCCCGATTAGCTTCCCGTTAAGACGCAGCTCGGCCTTTTCTGTCACATCACAGTGCCTCCTCTTCATCAAGCCTCCCCGTTTGAGTCTTCTCAAAACAAGACCGTCAATACAATCATTTGCATCCGGAATATAATCTTCCCGTGTGGGAGCAGCAAAAACAAAAATCTAATTGGCATATTAGATATGTAAGGATTGACTGTTTCCTGGCAGCTATAATAGAGGAAAGAAAAACAATTCAATGACTGCGTGTGCAAGTGGGAAGCAAACACAATCAGCATTCCGTTGTCTGTATATTTGCGCCTGGGGTGGGATAACACACGTTTAACCCCGGTGTAGGCGACAGCAGGGCAGAGACGAGCACCCAGGGGTCTGTCACCAACAATTAACCAAGGCACAAAGTCAGAAAACCAATTAAAGAAATGTAACATTTACCAGGACAGAGCTCACGCTGCTTTCCAACAAATAAATTACATAAGAGCACAAAAACAGGAACAGAAAGTAGCAGACTGTAGTAACCGGGATGAGACCTGGAATAACAATTCTGTATGCATAGTCAAGTAAAATACATTTTTAATGCGAGCTGCTTCTGCATCCTCAGTGCAGCTTGATCCATTAAAGGCTCGTGCTAAGACAGAGGAAGTTAAAACTGGGCCAGAGCTGGATGTTCTTTCTCTGGATCACAGTCAGGCTGCAGAGTCTGGGATTAAATGAAGCGTCTCATTTCCTCTAAGAAAAAAGTTCAATTTGGACTGAAATGAACGGAAGCTGCTTGGAAACGCGCCTATAATTCACGACATTCAAAGCTGCGTCTTCAGGATGGGTTTTATACTGGAGACCTGCTGCAATAAAAACTCTTGTCTACAATGTCTTTGATCACATTAGTCAAAAACATTAGACAGAAACAGCCACGGAACGACACGGCAGCATCAGCGGCGACAGGCAGCAATATTCGTTTTGTGCCTTCTTCATCTTCATCCTCAAATTAGCTGCCAAGTGCTTTTTGTTCTTCCACATGCATAACACATCGTCCAAACGTCACGACCCCATCTTGCATTTGCTCCTTCAGCTCGTACACGCATCTGAATTGCCTCAGTGACGATTTCTGCTTTCACAGCGGATGAACAACAGACTCCTAAATACATCTTCAGTGTGTTTATGCAGTATTTACTAAAGCAGGACCCACCGGGCCATTATTGAATTATTCAATACGTTTAAGATTCACAAGTTACATGCCGTGTTATTTCCCCAAATAGTCTCCAACTTAGCCACTGAATCTTTATAAATACACTTAAAATACATAGAAATATTCCATTTATAGCTTACGGTATAAAAAAAATTATGTGGGACTCAGACCCAGGCCAATCCTCACTCACATTAAGAGCAGTACATGCTCACATGCTCTGTCACCCTCAGGGTTTTCCTGGTAGGTTTATACACCATTAATCATAGAAATAGTTGTTGCTCGCATGCATTCGGAAGAATCCTGCTCCGTCTCCATCAAAGCCTCACGGTGAAAAACAAAAAAACAACTAAACTAAAAGCTTATTAAGCAGAACTTCAGGCTGGTATTGCATATAAATTGATTTTAAAGTGGTGTCAGCATCAATAGAGCACAGGGAACCGACCTGGGTAGAGCAGCCACTGCACTGCACTACCGAGAAACCTTCCGGTTAGGAGCGAACACTTACTAAGCAGCGCTCCTCCGTAAAGGCGAATAGAGAGATTAGTTGTGGAGAGCTCCTCCTCAAAGAGAACCTCATACAGCTGGTTTGGGAACAGCAGGGCCTGTGTAGAACACAAAAGCACAACACAACTCTGTCATATCAACACACCAGCATTCTGTCCCCAAAAATGCAGCAGCAGCGACAAAGTCTTCCCGTTTGTGGGACTCACTAAATGAATTCCGAACAAAGACGACATTGAGCATTTAGGTGGGATGGCTGACAAAGGCGTTGCTGTTTCCTCCCGATTCTCATTGATCAGCTGGAAAAGAATCTCCACTACCGAGAATACAGAACGGGATTCTTCCCATTTCATTACAGTGGTGCCATCTCAGTTCACAAGTCTACAAAAGCCTCTCTGTCGATGCAGAATATTGCAACTATGGAGTTGTGAATGTGAAGCATCGTCTTCATTATGGTCATAATTCATGCAATGCTTACCATCAGGGACATGGCTGTAAACCCCACTGCTGAGAAGAGTATCCAGAGCCTGAGAGGAGGAACATTACAAACCGTAAGAATCAGATATTCACTCCTCAATGTTCTCAGCTTTACTGGAAGCGGTAGATTCATGGTAGGATAACCGTCTTTGAAAACGCCACGGGGCACCGTGTCTGTGTTGGGTATAATTAACGCTTAAAATCCTTCTAATCGTTTTTTATTTCCTTGCATTGGCAACACTGCACATCGTATTCTAAATTACAACAAAGAAACACGTATACGTTTTTAATTACTTCACAGAAAATGAAGAAAAGTGAATATTGTAATGTTCAAACAATAGCAGTGTCTGCACGCTTCTTTACGAAGTCAACAATTGACTGTATAAACTGCACAACCTATAGGATGTAGCTCTTCATGAGTGAAGGGATCTGGTTACTCACGTTGGACTGCTGCGATTTTGAACACAACTGTTATGCATGCAAGTTAACTAGTTGCACACGGTTCCTCCTTTCGCCACAAGTTGTCCTCGTATTTATTAAAAACAGGAGATCAGTCCTCGTGTCACTCTGTCGGACATCCAGTTTATTTTCTCTTTGTGTGATGGAGATTAGTGAACTATGTCCTGGCTTCTTTCGGACATTTAACCCAGTGTCCTGTCTGACAGGCAGTGGAGACGTCTTACCTCAGCCCAACAGGCTCCCGCACTGCAAACTTCATCTCATTTCCAAGCACCTGACTGATCTGTGAGGAATCAGAGAAGGGAAATGTAAAAGCAATCGTGACATCTTTACAGATATCCATTACAATAGCCTTCATCAAAGTAGCACATAGAGAGTAAAGAGCTCTGCATGGCGGCGCATTCAACGCTGTCAGCAGATCTGGAGCGAGGATAAGGCGTGGAGAGAAAAGACAGATGCCGAGTGCCAAAGACATTCTTATTAAGATGTTAATTAGAGATTTAATGTCTTCACCTCTTTCATCAGAGCCCCTGACGATTAAAACGGCATGTCAGAACAACATCGTGCTGCGAGTTCTGGATAATTAACCAACAGAGCAGAATTATTGGCTGCACAATAACTTAATTCTAGCAACACAATCGCCGCGCAACACACAGTGGACCCAATTTATAACCCCAAGAGTATGAAACATTTAGCGGGACATTATGGCAAACTGAAATTAAATGTCTATTGGTTTAGTTGAAAAGAATAATAGTTATACGAGGGTATTTTACGACACCACGGTTTTCATCATATGGAGATATGTCGAAGACACTGAAGTCTGTTTCTGGTAATATTTATTCAGTTGTTGTCTTTTATCACATATGCTAGAAGATGGAATGTCATTAAGGACTGTCTGTGATTTATGAGGAAATCTATTTACACAAACCCCAAAAAATCTAGAAAAATCCAAGCCATTTTTTTGCCTCCACTTCTGTTCAGTCTGATATTATGAACATGGTGACATTCATCTGCAGCTACATCATATATTTACAGAAAAAAACATTCGTTAATACACAGAAAACAGATCAACAACACATTTAATAAACAAATACTTACCTTGTTCATAAATAATCGCGGCTTTATGTGTTTGTTATCTGGGAAAAACACGCTATTCAAAGATATCTCTGGACACAGGAAATAATAATGGGAATCCTTTATTAAAAATACAGTAGATATAAATAAGGGAAGGGTAATTATGCAATCTGCATTTCTGGCATAAGAAATTAAATAGGGCAAGAAAATAGTTAAATAATCTCGAAGAGACAACCTGTATGCGAGTATATATATATATATACACAGTCTTAGTAGTTATAGTAGTAATACTGTAACAGTAATACTAGTGAATGCAAGGGTGTAATTACATGAGCGAGTGGTTCAAGGTGTGACTGCATTACTTCTTTCTATGAGCTCAAACTCCTGCAGATAAACCCAATAATAAATAATCCCAGTTTTCTGTCTGACAGTAAGCCACACGTTAATTAAAACCGTTGGTCGACTATGAAGTTGAGTTCCTTCATCCAAAGCTAGAGCTTCATCACTCCCCTAACATCAATGGTTCTCATCCTTCAACAGCTGCTCCTGTGTCCCGTGAGACGGAGCATCAAAACTAGAAATACGCCGAGGTGTAAAATCCTCTAAAGACGAGTCCTGCTCCATCAAGCAGTGTTTAGTAGTTTTCTGCTTCATGGGCTTGTGAAGTTTCGGAGTGAATGAAACAAAAACAATGCTCTTGTTGGAGTATTACAGAAAACTAACAAGACCGATCTCACAGAGACAATAAGACTCGTCGGGAGTCATTAACATTCACAAGGGACTCGTTGTCGCGCCCACCCTCGTGTGAGCTGCCATGTTGAGCTGCATAAGCCGTTTAATGAAGTTGTTCTTTGTTGCAAGTTGTTAGATATTTGAGTTATGCATGCACGCTGACAATACACAGGTTGCACAAACACTCTTAGTTTCTTTATCGCTACATACTTTGTTATAATCACACACACAGATTAATCACACATTGTAACTGATACACGGTGGGAATAAGTCAGGGCCCTAACGGCCCATCCCAGGAGGAGGGTGTTTTGACGCCCACTATAAAGATCACTGCCGTAGAACATTCGGGACTCTTCTACAGAGTCCCGCTTCCGCGTCTGTAGGAGAGTCCAGCGCTGTATTTCCTTACCAGCTTTGTACTTACTGAATACCTTCAGTAAACTTGATTCGTTTTATAATCCTGACTCATTATTGAATAAACACCTCCAACATGAGATATAACAAAAGAACCGAGGGAAAAAGGAGAAACCTAACAAAGTGCATCTATATTTCTCTTTTTTTAAGCTTTCCTTAATGTCAATAAGGATACAATGTTACGCAGACGTGTACTTGTTATAAATGTATATATAAATGATACTATTTATAGTCGCGGCAGAGGGTTTTGAGGCTTAACAGAAAACTGCAACAGACAATTCAGCCTCAAGAGTCTTACTCTAATTAAAACTGAATTGCCACGGGTGCTGAAGCATGCTCCGTTCCTGCTTTCTCATTATCCCCCTGTATGATCTGTGAAGGCATGCGAGTGGCAGATGCCTGGGCTGGGCTTCCTGCTACAACACTAACGCAGAACAAACACTTGGGGGGGGGGGGGGGGGACCGAGAAGATGGGGTGACCATCTCATCACGCGGGATCAGCTACCACCGTATGTCCTCTCTCTTCTGTTCCCTTTTCCCGCTCCACTGATTAATATTTCAGAGGAACAGCGTCGATTATTATAGTACCATCCAATCAAAGAAAAGACAACAATTCAAATCTTGAGATTTCAGGCCTCTGAGATTATTGTGAATATATATATATATATCTGACCTTTGAGCGGTGCACTTCACCATCATCGTCTTCACCTCCAACTCCAAGGATCTTCCGGCTCTTCAGGCGGCTTATCAGATCCGTCTGACTGTGTTTCTTCATCAAAGGAGGGTGAGGTTTGGACGCCATGCTGCGCGCACACCTGACCGAGATGCAAACAGAGGAAGGAAAGCAGTGAGAGCCAAGTTGTACGGTTAGAAAAAGCATCACCAAAAAACTTTATTCTTGCATATCGCCCAGTACGGACAGGAAGACGGACCTACCAATAATCCCTGTGAGGATAAAGGTCTATAAAGCAAATTGAGACGTTAAAGAAAGCATGCTTCGTGCTATGTCACTATAAGTGATGCAAACCATCAGCAGCGACATGGAGGCTCCATGAATGTCGATCAGCTCCTCATCATAGCAGAAACCTAAATCTGCCAGCCTCACTGCATTCATTGGTAAATCCCAGGAGCTTAAATACACTCACATTCTATGATGCTCCTGGACTTGCCGGTGAGATGCTGTACGAGTCGCCTAGCAACTGCCAATGAGCCATTGACTTTTTCCATTACTGAAAACACCTTTCATAATTGAAGACATCTTTGATGAAACCTGCTGGGAGCAAAGCGAGTCTTTGCCGTCATCCTCCTTGATGTCGCTCGGAGACATTTTAGGGTAAATGTGGACGTTCCTTCAGCTGGAGTGGAGACGCGCTTTCTAACGAGTGACAGTCAGCCTGATAGACTTTAAGAGGGACTGAATTCACAAGTCCAGTTAGTGCTCTAGGTATGCTCTGAGTCGTATTACAATGATTAAGCTTGTTACCTGCCATATATGTAATCTCTATCATAGGAATATGAAAGGAAGGGAAATCAGTCGTTATAAACCGATGCAAATAAGGGGATTAAATCAGCGGTGTCATTTTTAAAGAGACGAGAGGAATGGTTGATTAAATATAATATGACTGTCTAGAAACACTTCTCACGCTCGCCATCAGCAGGATGAGAAAAGAGTTCAATAATCAGTGCTATTCTATAAACAGTGAACATTTTCCAGAAGACATATTTGAAAGACTTCAAAGCCGTGAGTAATGAAAATCTTGATTAAAATAGAGCACACCCACTCAACTTGCAGAAATGAGTGCAGTTAATGCCCTTCCATCTCTGCGAGGTGCTGTTGGTGTGATCAATGACATCATGTGCATCAATACTTCCCACTCAGAGCACCGTTTGCCTGTTTATTCTAAATGTATTCATGTCGCCTATGCAAATTGTTTAAATTTCCACCGAGGTCCCCAAAGGCACCCTGAAAATGGAAAATTACCGTTTGATTTGAAAATTAACAGAAGAATTACCCAGATCAAACAAATGTGCAAGCATAAGTTTAGACCTCATGTTCTACAAGATCACAATATGAAATTGTGGGTTCATAAAATAGAATGAAACCCAAATGAGATTTTGCAGCGTTTCAGTGGACAGCTGGAGCTGCCCGAGGGGAATGCCTTGCCAAACGGTCCTCTGTGTCTTTGCCACTTAACAATGGAATTGCTTTTCTGTCTACAACAGATGCAATTAATGTGCTGGGTTGTCCATCATGGTCATAAAACTGCAAAGTCTGAAAGCGGCATATGGTCTCAGTGTCTTTAATCGTGTCCACTTGAAATAAGCACATCTGCTGTAGGGCCATTATTATTAAAGGCTGTGGATCGCCCACTGCCACACAGACAGTGGCAAATCAAAAGTGAAAGCCAGACATCCTCGTCGCTGGCGCACAGAACTCCCTGGAGACAGAGCAGGAGTCATACATTAAATATAGCTAACCACTATTTGGCTTTAGAAACACAGATTTGTTGCTATTTTCGGAAACACAACACAAGCGATGGTCACTGAAGCAGGTCCGTAAGAGAAATCCTCATAGCAAGCCTCTGAGGACGGGAATGACGGGAGAAGCAGAACCTTCTTTGAGTACGGGAAATGTAATAGTGAAACACAAAACCTCGGTGAGGCATCCTTCCCAGCCAGCGTGGAGAAGAATCATGGTGCTTCTGTGCATGAGGCAAAACAAACGTTAGACTTGCATGGTCTGAGGCCTGCAAACGTACATTTGTGCAGCTCGACTAAATATAGCCAATGGAACTGTAAGAATGACAGTATGATGTGTAATTTCCAGATTGTGCTGCGGATGTAAGTGTTAATTAATCATCTGCTTTGGCTGGCATGTAAGATGCCAAGACTGTGTGGAGAACCTGGGGGGGCTACCCATTGCTGCTCACTGCTTCACATTTAACCCCTTAGCGGTTCATAACGTGCATGCTACTGCCGGACTTTCCAATGACAAGTTCTGCCTCCCAGTCCAGCTCCACTTAAGACCACATTAAATCAGTCTCCTCTCCGGTGTCGTGCACGCAGACACACTCAATAACTTGCTAACAGAAACTTGCCTAATTTGTCCTCGTTTGTAGGACATGTGACACAGTCCTGTTTTTGTGCACAAAAGCAAAAGCCAAGAACGGAAAGAGCCTTTGAGGGTTCACCGAGGTGAAAATACCCCGCAGTCAGAAGCATTCACGGGGAAAAAAAAAAAAACATTATAAAAAGGTCAACATCAAGACACATCTGAGCCATTCATCAGAGCCACTGATGCATTCAGAAAGAAGAGTGCCACCGAGTTAATGATGAAAAGGTCCTCCAGTTTGGATCCTGCTCGTTTTATTGAGAAATGGACAGAGATGCTGTTGAACATAGCTGAAAGACACGAAACGTTGCCGATGGCTGCAACGGCATCTTGAGCTGAGATTCCGCTGCTGGAAGCTTGAACACAGCTAAATTCATCGTTCCTCTGTCAATCCACACCCACACAAATTACTCCTGATATGAAGAACAGAGACACAAACAGTGTGGCTGTTACCAGGGGAATGAGGCGTATTGGTGAAAAAGACTAAATCAATCAGATACCAGAACTGATAAAACTCCTGGTTCAACATCTCATTTTTTTATTTTGAGATACAAAAACAGCCTCATTGTGGCTTCTCTTACGTCTTTGACTTGCAGAATGACCAATGTGAACATGTTGTTAACGCATCGTGTAATCAACAGGGGTGTAATTTACGAATAAAGTCTGTGTCCTGATATGTCCTCGTTTCGGTTTTTGCTTCTCAGGCAACAAGCAAATGACTTTTCAGCCACCCGATGATGAGCAGCCTTGGAAAGGCGCCGGATCACAGCGCCGCTACTTATTGCACAGCTCTGACTGATGGGCTGTCTCTTTGGAGGGCGCCGCAGCAGCGCTGAATTGCACTTTAGACAAGTCTGAACACAACAAACACTGATCGGAATTGTGTGTGGAGTTTGGATGTTCTCCCAGTGGCCGTGTGGGTTTCCTCCCACCTCCAAAAAACATGCAACTTAGGTTAATCGATTACTGCAAAATACCTGTAGTGTATAAGTGTGTGCGTGAATGGTTGTCTGTCCCTGCATGGCGACACATCCGGGGTGTAAAATGGATGGATGTGCAAACTTTAATGTGATTTGGTTAATGCTGAGTTTAGAGCAGGGGTGGGCAAACTTTTTGACTCGCGGGCCACAATAGGTTCTAAAATTTGACAGGGGGGCCGGACCAAGAACAGATGGATGGAGTATTTGTGTGAGCTAATATAAATGACACATGAAAGCTATTGCATTAAAGTATTTGGCCTTTTACAGGTAGCATTACAGGGAAAAGGTCAAATGAATGAGGTTTAATTATAATACAATTTTGTTTAATGATATGATTGGACAAGCTTGGCGGGCCGGATTAAAAAGACCAACGGGCCGCATATGGCCCCCGGGCCTGGGTTTGCCCATGCCTGGTTTAGAGCTTGGCTAAACAGGACAATGTATTTAGACAAAGTCAAGCCCAATGTTCCCTCTAATTTTTCACGCGTCTGAGCAAACACACAAACTCCCTGAGCAGTCCCTTGGACAACTTTGAGCAACATCATAATACATTTTATTTTAAATGCACTTTACATTTGAAAGCAAATCTCAAAGCGCACAATCGTATAACAATAAATAACATAAAAACAAGCGATAAAAATCAACAAGCAAAGGATGTGTGTTCTGTGGTCCAGCGGGAGTCCTGGAACTCCGACTACAATGGCGTCTATCAGATGCGTAAAAACATGTGAATCTCATCATTAGCCGGAGCAGCCAGTCACCGGCCACTCACTGACGCACAGTGGAGACTAGCACAGAATTAATTTATAAGTGTTTAAATTATTTTCAATTTAGGTTGGATTTTGTTTTTGTGCGCAACGTAGATTTTCGCTGCGGGAAGACCGTATCAGCTGTGCGTAATTACGCACGAGCGCACCTTAGAGGGAACGTTGGTCAAGCCCCTGTCGTGTTTATTAATGGCAGCGCCAGACCCGGGCTTTTAACCTTTTACGTGCCAAATAGCTTCGGCTGAACAGGAGACCTTCAGAAGCGCTTCTAATCCCGCTACGCTGAGGAAATTTACATTAAAAACCTCGCTCTAATAAGAAATAAAAAAAACACACAAACAGCTAGAAGCATGTAAAAGTAAAATGGCACTAGTTCGGTGGAAACATGTTAAAGCAGAGACTATCGGTGTAACTTACAGTGGGACGTGTCGGGGGAGTCTGCGTGGCCGGCCGCCGTTAGCCGCTTCCAGGCTGCTGGGCAGGTCGAGCAGCGCGGAGTGACTTCGGGCTCCGAGCTTCAGACCCCCGGAGCAGCTCCGACGTGCCGTAAGAACCCGAGCTCACGCGAAAGCGCACGAGCATTGTGTCTACCGTAACGCACGAAGCAACGCCAGCATCAAATGGGTTGCAGTAAAAAAATACAAATTAAAAAAACGTCAAATCAAAGGCAGCGATGAAATACAAACCCTGTTTGTAACACGAACAATGTAAACTGACGAAAGGGCTGCAAATCAGGAAGATACTCAACCTGCAAAAATGTTGGATGGAAGGAGATCATTTTGGAGTAGCAACGGAGCAAGAGACAAAACAAAAGGCACATTCATTCATTATTGAGCAGAATGAATAGGAATAGAGGGAATAGAAAAGAAAAGGAGAGGTAATTAAGACAATATTCCGGCTTGGACTTTCCAACCTAAAACTGTACAATGAGGAATACATAGGAAAACATCCCACTCAAATGTGTTGAGTATGTAAACAGCCAGAGGCGCTGTGCTATATACTCTATATCACGCAGGGAATGTATGGCAGAGGGAGAAAGACTCCAGTCGATCCCACAACCCTATGATCTATGATCTCTATGGATCATCAGGAATGTGACGTGGCAAAATGATCAGGAGGGCGACCATGGGCCCAGCCGCGGGACTCCAGCACTAGTCATCAGCGGTGCTGGAGACGGCCAAGCATAAGACATCCAAGCATGTGCAGGTAAAAATGTAACAGGCTGATGTCTTTGCTGCATTTAGCCACGGGCACGAGAGAAATCCTGATATGTTTCCCTACTCAGCAGTGACCCCAGCCGTGCCCGAGGACATCCGGGGGGAGCATGATGAGGAGCTACAATCGACGAGGGTGCATTACTACACTTCTATAACCCAAATAGATTTATAGTTTATTACTTATTACTTATTGTTTAAATGTGGCGATGTGGCACCTCCGTCACACAGAAATCTGGAACGCTGCTCAATATTTCATGAAGACACATTGTTTTGGTACAACACAGACTAAGAGAATTTAATGAAATATTTATACAGTGTGTGTGAACAGTAGCTAGCATTTTGATATTGAAGAGGCACAGAGTAAATCATCTGTATACGTTGGAGAAAATCCGGTCGTTTTTCAAAATAAAACACCTTTTAGACGCTAATAATCGATACAACGGAAATTGTATACATTAGTTGTTCTTTCTTTGCGGCCCGGTAACAAATGCCTCATGGACCGGCACCGGGCCGCGGCCCGGTGGTTGGGGACCCCTGTTTTAGGGGAAATGCAGTTTTCCAGCTCAAACACTTTTTTAAAGAGAATGTAAAAAAGACAGGCGATAAAAATGGATAGCAAAAATACACCATCTAGAAAAATTTACCACGGCTGGGACTGGCTGAGGTCCAGAACAAAGAGTAAGAAAAAAACACAGCCAATCTAAAATATGCCGAAGTTAATATTCTACCTGCCGGGCAAAACGAGAACCAAAAAACTCAAAAACAAAAAAGACATTTAAGATGGTCTGATCTTACAGCCACGAGAGAGCAGGCAAGAAACACTCGGGAGAACACAACAACATGAGAGGATACCGAGCTGGCAACTGGAGGACCGCGGGAACATTTTGTTCCCTGTCAACTTTTATTATTTTAAAAAGAAACTAAACTAGGAAAAGGTATAATAAAAAACAACAGAAACAGATCACAAATGGTCAAGCATGTTTTTGACACAGAGAATGCTGGGTAAAGCGGGTTAGCAAACCTGTGCTGGTAGGAATGCATTAAAGCTAGACTGCCCCCTGGTGTCACTTTAAAGAATGATAAAATGCCCTCATCAAAGTCCAGGAACACTCCAACTCGCTGCAGCCCGACCGCCTCCGCGGAAGCCCCCGCCTTATTGTGCGCAGCCTCCACCTTCCTTCCGTCACAAGCCAGGCAGCAGGAGTGCGAGTTAAATCCCAGACGGGAGCCGTCTTTTTGGCCTTTCCGCTCAATCCGAGCTTCGCACAGCCCCACCTTCCACCGGCCCTCATCCACGCTCACGCCCACCTCCCAGTACCAGGTCCGGCCTCCAGGGCGCGGGATGCCAGGACCCGTGGGAAGGAGCTGAAGCGAGCATCGTGCTCCGCGTAGGCCTGCTGGGCCTCGCTGTAAGTCACCGTTCTGTTGTCATCAGACAGCAGCAGCTTGGGATGAGCCGTGTCTGGGTTCAAGGAAGGGACGCTCCCATCTGGAGATCAGCGCACAATGAGGTGAGGACGTTTAGTCTGACACGGGATACATTTAGGAATAAAGAAAAAACTCATGTCTCACAGAGCATTCTGTAGAGGTCTCCGTCTTCCCCCGGCACGGGGACGACGAAGGTCTTCAGGCGTTTCTCTGTCCACCTTTGCAAACATTGTAGGCGTGCCTGATCAACTTCCTCTGGCGCGTCGAACTGGTCCACACTGCTCCCCACGCCGCTGGTCCTGATAAAGAAGCACAGCGCAAATAAAACACAAACTTCAGACTCGTAAACGCAATAAAGTACTTGGTCACCAATGTATGTAAACTACAATCTGTTCATTAAGCTCCACCTCACAGGTATATGGGAACTTTTGAAAATAGTAATTCCTCGATCCAGATCTGAGCAAAAATGTTGATCCATAGCTGACCCCTGACCTGTCCTGGAATTTTACCAAAATCCTCCTGACAGACAAATTGACCAACGGAGACAGGAAAGAAACAAAGAATTGGGAAAAATATCAAAAGAAGATAATAATGGCATAAAAAAAGAAAAGTTTACAAAATAAACAAAGAAAATGCATGTGGTTAATAAACTGTTAATTACACTCAGAAGATCTGGTATTTTGGTGGATATCAATAAAGATTTGGGAGGAAAAAAGAATTAAAAACATGTCTTCATTCATCTGCCACTGCAAACTGCTGCCAAATCGAGAGATGGCTGGAAAAACGAGGTTTCCACTCACTTCTTTTGAGCGGTGCATATCCTTAAAAAAAACACTCAACCTAAAAAGCGTCTCCACTGATTTCCCGCAGCAGATTTCTGTGTTCTCAGCACATCTTTATTTAAGATAAGGGTGAACCGACCCAAACAGGCGGCTGTTGAGAGGAAACGACTTACAGCTGAGCGGTCCTGCTGTATTCCTGTCAAGAGAGGAAGAGAAAAGCGATTTTCCCCCCGTTAGTGCTTATGATTCAGTCGATCTTATATTTCGCCAACAGATAACGAGCACACCGTAATGAAAGCCTGGTCCCGGATGCGCTCGTCCCCTTTGGCGTCAGCCAGCCCCTCCAGGCTGTGGAGGCCTTGCTGGACGGATTGCAGAGATCTCTGGAGGTGGCCGAGTTTCTCCTCTAGACCCCCCAGAACCTTGTTCTCCTCCCCCTTCACACACTGAAGAGCTGTTTGTTCCTCCTGCTCCAGGGCCTCTCTGATGGCTCCATACTGCTGCTGCACCCCCGCCTGCGCTGCACTTAACACCACCTGGACAGATGCAGTGATGCACAGAAGCAAGGTCCTTTAACGAACTCTGTCCTGTAAAGAATGCATGTTAACATTTTAAGATGGGACATTTATTTATGTCCGAACAACGAAGGCTGCATTCTTTCTAATTCCCCACTCCTACTGTCGGTTGGCTCGCCTCAGCCCTGCTTCTTGGCATTCACCTTTTGTTTCGAGTGAAAACAGACCAACCATAGTCAGTAGATTGATATGCTCTTACTCTGAAGGTCTCCTTCTTCTGTGTAAGCTCGGCCACTCTGCTCTTCAACCTCCCTTCAACCTCCTGCAGCAGCTTAATCTCTTCTTTTAGTTTCCCCTTTGTAAAATGTGCAAAGATTAAAAAAGAAAAAAGAAAATCGCTTAATTACTGCTTTGGCTGCATTTCACTCCAGAATGTGGTAATGTAATAACACCACTTACCCTGCACTCTCTCTCTGCTTCCCTGATGCTGATACAGATGTGGTCGCGGTGCGAACCTATGATGGTACACACTGTGCAAACACACACTTCACACTCCCGGCAGTAGATGCGGTTTATCTCTTGGTGGTCCTGGCACCGCCAGGTGGAAATGTCCTCAATGGGTGGAACCAGGGTGTGATTCTGGAACACAGGGGAGTCCAGGTGGGGACGCAGGTGCTCTGAACACATAGAAGCTCCACACACCAGGCAGGTCTTCACAGCAGACTTGCACCCGTCTTTAGGGCAGTAATCGCAAGGTAAGGGGCCGAGAGGTTTGCCCTCTGCCCTGAAACCCGAAGTAGCAGCAGGACGTTTGGAGGGCGATGGAGACTTGCTGACACGCCCTGAGGGAGCTGGAGTTTTACCTGCATTTGAGACACCAGGAAAGGGAGCAGGGCTGGAAGGTGATGCATTAAGCCCCGTCGCCTGCGTGTCTCTGTTGGGGGTTGCAAGTGGAGGCGCATCGCATATATCCACTTCATCAAAGCCGTCAGAATCATCCAGCGAGATGATGTCTGATGGGTTCTGACGGGTCGAGGCCTCGGGTAGAACATCACTTACAAGCACCGCGTTGCCTCTCGAGTTGTTGCATGACGACGTTCCGTCATTCCTCTCACACTGAGCCGATTCCAGTCGCACGGGTGTCTTTGGTGCCTCCGCGCCGGTTGACTGCCCAGGCTCATTTGTAATTGGATGAGAGAAGGAAGTGAGCGGAAGCTCAGCGTCACCGGTCTGCTCCTGGGCAGCTTCCACCGTTGATCGCTTCGTGTCTGGTTGTCCGGAGACACAAGCGTTGGCCTTTCTCTTCCCGAGAAGTCGACTGGCGAGCGAAGGCCTCCTCAGTTCAAAATCAAATTTAGTTTGCTCATTATTGCTGAATGTGCCTTCAGAAGTAGATCAAAGAGAGAGCAAATGAGAAAAATACACACAAATTAGGACGTGGAAAAGGGAAGCATCTAAAGCAAATGTATCCCACACAAAGGAAAAGTACATTCTATAAACTATGACAGACTTTTAAAGCTCGTTCAATAGTAAGAAAGACTGATACTCCATTACATTAGCATAAACAGGCAAGAAAGACCTTTGCAGACAAAACAGATTAGGAGGTCATGTTTATCCCAACCCTATCACTATTTATATAAATACAAACAAACAAAGAAAACAGTACAATTAGTCATTATTTTTGCCCCAAGTGAAACTACCTCAAAAATCTAACACGGTTCCACGAAAACAAAGTCGTTCGTCGACTCTTCCGGGTGGAATCGTCACGTCACGCCAATCAGAAACGGTGTAGGCGGGGCAATGTGTGGAACATGACAGTAGCTGCTAGCTAGCTATTAGCATCGGCCTGCACTACAATCCGGCCTTTAGTCTGCCATATCGGGAGACTTCACTAACTTACCTGTAATGTAACGGGAGACCGGAATGAATGCCGTAACGTTACCTTTAGTGCCGTGACTCTCGGCGCGCTGGTTGTTCGTGCTCAATCGTATTAAGCTGTTATCGAACGGCAGATTCCGGTACACCGTTTTACACCTCCACTCGGGACAATGGTACGGTCCGTTCGGGGTGCAGCTCCACAGGTCTCCAATGCATCCCTGGCAGAACTGGTGGTTACATTTGAGGACGACTGGGCTCTCGGTTTGCCTGTTGCACAGCGCACATTGCACCGGGGTGCTTGATGATGCGCCCATCTCGTTTTGAAGGTTTGAGTCTCACTTCCGCGTTCACGAACGGAAGAGGCGTGGCTAAAATGTTTGAATCCCGCACACCGGCGTTTGTGTTAAAGAGGCGGTCCATAGATTTATAGCCGCATCAAACTTGTTGTGTCATGTGGTTACTGGGCAACATCTTATAAATATAATATTTTGCCAGTAAAGCTTATGTACAATTTGGCCAAATGATATATCCAACTGTAAATTGTTCAAAGCATTTGTTAAGTAGAGATTCTTCTAACGTTTTATGCGTTAAACTTGTGACGAGTCACACCAGTGTGTATACAGCATGTTATTTTGTCTGGAAATGTGCAAAATAGTAAGTAAAATATATGTAGTATAAATACAAACAAGTACATCAACATTGCGTTCCATCACAGTTATAGGAAATAAACTTTCTGCCCTACACTAACAAAGATAAATCGTTTTATAACACGTCAACAGTCAGTGTATTTATGGAATTGGAGGACTTTTGACTCTTGGTGTTGTGTAAGGACAAATATGATCACAGGTGTTTTTGCAATAAAGTATACAAGTGTTGTTGAAAGTTTTGCAATCAGTGTAAAGTTCACTTTTGCACAGAACTTGTGCCCAGACTACGCTTAGAAAAACTTAACCCATCTGCATTATGTGTTATTATTTTTGCACGACTCCCACAAAAACCACAAAAAAAGCCCAGTTTAAATTCTCTTTTCTATCCCAAATAACAAATTATTCTGAATGGAAAGAAATAAACTGCAGCTGTACCTTTTTCCTGTCTTCACCCTCGTGACATTCTTTTCTTTTTGTTGGTTTAGACATGTGATTTGGATAAATAAAGACATTCGTGACTTTGAGGTTAATCTTGCATAACCTCAAAGAATATATTTTAACCTGCACTGTCTGGAAACATGAGGCAGGTGTTGTGTGTTTAGCATCTATTTTCAATTTTGCCTTCTGAATTTTGAACTTGATGTTGGATATGGAATTTCAAATGATTGTCAATTATACACACATTTACAAATACCTTTAAAATATAGAGCACAATTTAACAGTTGTGCACCAATCTCCTACGTAATGCAAGCCTTTTTAAGTAGGCTACATATATTGTAAAAATGTAATAATCAACTGAGTAATATTGTAGCGTTCTTAAAATCTATTTGATACTGATCGCAATAACGGGTTATTCTCATATTTTTCAGCTGACGACCAGAGCATTATCATGTGTAAAATAGATGCAGTGCATTTTAATGAAAGCTAATTTCAGCACAATAAAAAGTCACAACATCATTTTACAGTGAAAACCTTTATTAAGTGTTTATATAGTCATAAAGGAATCTCTTGAATTACTCTGAGTAGATATCCTTCTCTGTACTTGCTAATTGATTGGCATCTATAGAATATATATTTACACAGGAGCACATCCACCGGTGAGACTGGGACAGGCCTAGCGATTCCATCACACTCCATCTGCATCCTGTTACCCTGCAGGTCCCAACAAACTGTAAATGAGGACGAAAAGAGGGAGCACTGTAGACGGAGAGAGTTAGCCATACATCGGTCGAATTGTGTGTGAGCCTGGCTTATTGGTTCACTAGCCCCAGAAATGCAACACAAACATACAGCTGATCATCATCATCATGGTACCCTAAGTCCTGCAGCACAGTGTAAGCAGCAGGCTATAAAATAGTTCTTCTCAAACTGAATCAATGTGCAAAGTTAGCTTGCAGGGTGTCGAATGATTTGGGTGAAATTCCTAAAAAACATCTTTAACAATCACGCTACATACAGGCTTTTCTCTTTTGTGTGATAATATTCTTATCAAAAACAGTTCTTGAGTATATTTCCCAGTAAATGAAGAGGAAGAAATGGGCAAAGAAGAGGAAAGCAAGACTTCATTTCCTGGTCAGATGGCGCGCATGAAGCACAATAGATTTACATCAACCCGCTATTATCTTCACACAAAGGAAACGGGATACACGGCAACGTGTTAACATCGTTAAATACGAGTAATCACAGAGCTTGTCAATGTTTTTGCTTGAATGTACTGCTTGTGAGTGTGTTACAGAGTCGTGTTTGTGCGTATGAGGTGTGTGTGTGTGTGTCTGCAGGTGAATGCCCCCCCCCCCCCCCTTGTCTTTGCAGGGAGGTAGTGGGTCGTCCGTTTCCGTAGACTAACAGTCTCTGTCTCTGTCATGGCCAAAGCGATGTTGGTGGCCTCCATCGCACTGGGGTGGAAGCGAGAGCGATGGACGGTGGGTGTGACGGACAGGCTGGTCCCCCCCCCCCCCCTGCAGAGACCTGGATTGCTTTCCTTCTTTAAGATGATGTTGAGGGACTTGAACATTATGAAAGCAGACACAAGGAAATCCAGGGACCTGAAAGAAGTGACGAGAACACGTGTTTGAAGGTCACTGCGCTGTACATCAGGGGGGGTCATAGCACGTTTGAGCTGCATTTGAAAGGCATTTAAGAGAATTTAGTAAAAGCTTTTATATGACAGACGCACAAGCAGTTTAGGATATAGGATGTATCCCACGTTGCATCCACTTTGGGTCATACCCCAAATAATATGATTTTATTTGAATAACTGTCAAAGGGAAAGTAACCAATAATACAAAATCTTAATTCATTATATTAGTGCACATTCATTGTTGAGTAAATGAGTAAATACGATTGCAGGAGGACAATCCGGAGAAATAACGAAGAACATGCTCTGAAATATTACTTTAAGTAGCATTTGCCGTTTTGTTCTGTGGATGGTGACAGAAATTAAATCTCAGAGTTTTCTTCTACTTACCTAAAGATTTGGTTAGGCGTTGCCTCCCTCTGCAAACACAGACACAGAGATACAATTTAAATGTGTACATCAGTCACACGCTGAAGGTCATGCTATGTGGGTGCACACAATCACCAGTAGATGGGGCCACAGAGGAGCTATACGATAAAATATCGAATCAATCTCCAGGCTTCACAGCCATGCTTCCCTTAATACCTTTCAAGTTTTGACATTCCTAATATTGCTTATTGATCGCCTGTCTTTATGTAATATCTGTAGGTTTCAGGAGAAAGCTGCTTTCTAAGTCTTTGAAAATCCTTTTTTTTCCTCTCATGAATTTCATTTAATGTTAACCCATGCCTGTCTGGCTCTATTACATGCTACACACCATAAATAGAACAGAACCACTTTCCCGGAGCAAACACAGCGCTGAGTTCAAGCAGAGGTTGGGAATTTCCAGGATATTAATAAATAGATCAATAAATATCTCCTGATTGTATAGCAGGTTCTCACCCTTGCTCTCAGCCAGCAGCTCTTCTGTCATGAGTCCATCCTGCCGGTTTCCCAGGACGAAGGCCAGGGAGGAGAGGATGAGAGCATCCAGGATTCCCATAATAGCCAGGATGTAGGCCCAGCGCACCGAGCAGGCACCCAGGCTGTATTTGTCTGTCTGCTCTCCACACAGCCGCCGGACCTCATCACTGTCCCACCCGTCAGGATAGATCATGCAGCCCAGCACCAGAGAGACGCCTGGTGAGAGACAGGGACAGGGACAGGGACAGGGACAGGGACAGGGAGGACGACAACGTTAGTAAGGAAGGAAAAGTGCAGAGCAATGAATGAGACCGGGGACAATGAGCGATGAAGAAGTCGCTCAGAAAGCAAACCTTATGCTCTCCTCTCTGGCGACTTTGCTGCGTTCATGCGTGTCAGTGGAGGAGAAGTCGAAGCAGGAATAAACGACGGGTAGCAAGAGATCTAAAGTCTCACAAGAGTTCTGCGAATATGACATTTGTTTTAAGTTACACAACTTTGCTGCCTCTCGGCCTTCTTCCTTTTTAAACAGCGGGTCATTTCAGATGCTCCTCATCCTCGGCTGTTAAAGCGTAACA
The DNA here is from genome assembly GCF_040956055.1 of Brachionichthys hirsutus. Classification (NCBI taxonomy): domain Eukaryota; kingdom Metazoa; phylum Chordata; class Actinopteri; order Lophiiformes; family Brachionichthyidae; genus Brachionichthys; species Brachionichthys hirsutus. The sequence continues at coordinate 5,839,695 of NC_090901.1, forward strand.
CGGCTGTCGTTGAAAAATTAAGGCTCAACTTGGTTTCGGGAGAGAAACTGCTCCGGGGTGATGCTGCAGCAGACGGATCAAAGCCCAGGCGTGCTTTTAAAACCTTTTCTGTCCTCTCTGAATTTTAACAAAGCCCCCCCCCCGAGGGTTAAATCTTCCTCCTTTTCCATTTTGGTGAGCTTCCCCTCCGAGGTGATGCTGCAGCAGAAAAGCAGCTGACCTGGAAAAAGAAGCTGACTGCACTCTTATGTACATTGCACATTAATAATAAAGCACCCCCCAGTCCTTCAACACTTGCTTATGTTTCATCTGTGCACGCTGCTTCATTCCTTGCTTTACTTTTGAAAGAAATAAATGCAATCTGCATCTCTGAAGACTTGCGCGTTGCTACAGCAGCACTGCAGTGTTTTATGGCACTCGGGGACTGTGAGATGTTTTAAAGACAGGAAGTAAGTGAGAGGACGATGCTGCAGGTGTAACGGAGATAAAAGGGTTAAATTGTCAACCACGTTACACAGGCAGGCTACACGCTCAAAACATTTGACAAGGGTACACCCTGGACAAGTCGCCATTTGATTCACGCACACACTCACACCTAAGGACAATTTATTGTGACCAATTCACCCAAGTTGTTTTTGGAGGTGGGAAAAGGCCAGAGAACCTGAAGAGAACCCAGAGAGAACCCACACAAACACGGGGAGAACATAGAAACTCCTCACAGAAAGGCCACGAGTGGGATCTGAACCTGTGACCACCTCGCTCGCGAGGCAACAGCGCTACCCTCCGTGCCACCGTGCAGCCCATAACGCGTAGAACCTCTAATAAACAGAACTAAAACTAGTCACAACAGCTGACTTCATCCATAATAATAATTTATTGATCTATTTATTAATATCCTGGAGACGACGTATTGACCCGCGGCTTCAGTAGAACCTTTCAGCGCCGACCTTGTCTCTGTCTCTGGAGGGCAGGACGAGAGACAATAAGACAGAGCGGTAAGAGACGGCGCCAAACTCAGCCTTGTGTGTGACCACCACACACACGCACACACACACACACATCATGAGTGATATGATGGAGCTCCTCTCGGTAATCACACACACTCTCTCACACACACACACACAAACCTCTCTGGGAATCATGCGAGTTGAAAATGGCCTTACAGCTTCTTATGTAAGGGTCGGTAGGGCAGATGGGCAGATGGGCAGATGGCACAGAGCGGTGTGATGGCAGCTGAGCTGTCATTGGCTCGTCTCTCCTATCAAAGCCCATCGATACTGAAATAATCCCGTCGCCTCGTGTAATCTCTGCGTGGCAATTAGTTGAAGGCAGAATATGGCATCCAAAGGAGCAGCTTTATTGGATCCGTGTTTCTACTCTAAAGACTCAGATGAATCAGATTTAATCTGCACCCATGGCGTCTGGATTATATTTATTGGATAAATCAACAGAATCAGTCCGCATTTTATTTTTGTTGGGGTTTTTTTTGTGCTTTTTGTTTAGCGTCTGTTTGAAATAATCCCAGATTCTGCTCCCTGAATTTCATGCCTCATATATAAGAAATTAGCAAATTTGATGCAAGATAAAGCACTTTGCCACCCGCCATCGATTTAAGATGCTATTCTCTGGAATCAGGACACCAAACTTTAGCTTTAAGGAATGCTCTGGGAGTTTGGAGTATTTATCCCAGTGGGACGTTCCGTGAATATGGATAAACTAAATTTGCTCCCCCCGGAGGCGGAGCAGCGACCTGGATGTGGGTAAAATAATTCAGCGTCTTCACATCTCTCTCTGCTCTGATGAGAAACCGAATGGTTCAAATCCAAACATAATGAAACATCCTGTGACCTTGCATTAATATTTCTGAAGATGCTCGGACCCTAAAAAACATCCTTGTACTTCATTCCTTTATTATTATTATTATTATTATAATTAAATGAATAACTTCAATATCTTATATTCATGTTCCAACACTTTCTCGTCTTTAGCGGGCCAGTAAGCCTGTCTCATCTTGCTGCTCTCTCTCTCTCTCTTTCTCTGTTGGCATTCTGTCTCGCTTTCTCCCGTCGATTTTCATCCCCATTTTAACAGTCAGGGATCCCTTTAACATTGCAGTCAATGGAGCAACAACCGTTGTTCCTCAATATCTCGGTTGATTATTGACCGATGTTTAAGGAATTTGACACAGTCATGTAGGGGGGGGGGGGGGGTCTCTATCTCACCACCGAATTTAATCTGGATCGGATCCAGCATAAACTCAGAATAACATATTAACTTTTAACATTGAAAAACCCATTTATGGATTCACTTTTACTTTTCATGGTTGATGTATAAATATACCAAAAACAATAGAACCTTTTGATGATGATCCAGATCACCATGGTGACGGTGTAGATCCAGTTATGAGGGGAATGAGCTGCTCGGCGGAGGTCTGCGCTCTCTGAGTGCTCTTCTCGTTAATAAATGTGTTTAATCCCATTTTGGTGACTCTGTCTCTTTCTGATTGTAAAAACAAACAAACATTTATAATCCTCTGAGTTTCAGTTCATGTTCTGTCGCTGTTTCATCTACCTCAGTAAGATCAAAGGGATTTTACTCCAATAACTCATCAGAGATTCTTCTTAGCTTTTTAGCGTTTTTATAAAATAGACTAATTTCCTCCAGAACTCGCACTTGTAAAATCCCACTCCAGCCCCTAGTACATGTAGGATCGGGTTATTATAGGAACATGTAATTGTTTTACTCTTTGAGCTGGAATAAGTGACAGCGGCTATAAAAGTAAAGTCTAATTCGTTCACACAGCATAGGCGGAGCACAAGCATTCATTTGGACAGAAAGTTGGACAGAAATTTAAAAGTGGTCCCTAAAAATATTTCCAAAGTGTCACGGATGGGCAGGAAGTAGAGCAAGAGAAACTTTTTAAACCTGACTGCAGCATTTCCCCTGGAAGATGAAGAACATGCTTCATGAGACGAGCTGTCTGCGCTCCGGATCTATTTCTGCCTCGGCTGCTGGTGGAACTCTTTGGTTGCCGGAGGGGAGCCGGAAGCTTCCAGGCATGCTCTGTCAAAATCCAAAGCGATTTAGTGCATAACGAGCGAACGATGCCCACAGCAAGCCCATCGCTTCCATTCATCAGATTAGAAGGAACAGGAAAAGGCTCATTTCACCGAATCAGCTTGGAAAGTCTGAAAATGTTTTTTAAGCATCAGAAATGCTGCAAATATTCTCGCCACATGGAATATTACAGTTAATCTGCTGCAGGTCTGTAGTCCAGCCATCTCATTTGGCAAATGTGTGACACAGTGGGCGACGCTATCCCCACGGTAACCGTGACAAAATCCTGCCATCACCTCAACACCTCTAACCCAACCACACACTTTTCACACCATTATAATCATCAGTGGCTCCGTTTTGATGTAGAAGGTCCAGCATCCTATGATCCAATCACAACGAGGCATCACTTTGACCCAATAATACAGAGACATTCAAAGGTATATCTTTAACTTCAAGAACAAAAAACAAATAATGTAATAAAACATTTGCAGTACAAACATGTCAAACTATAGAAAAGCACACAGCATCTCACACACACTAATCCCAAAACTCACACTGCTCACTGTCCGGCTGGTGAACTGCTTCAACAGCTGTCGAAAGAGGCTTTGTCATCGTTTATTTCATGGTTTGTGTTTCTGCAAGTCGGTGAATCCTGAGCGAAGGAAAAGTCCATCAACAGGGAGAATCGTCGGAGGAATTTTTATCTCACCTGGAAACTCTGTTGTGGTTTTTCAGGTTGGCGTTGGAAACTGCCTGGATGCCCGATCACGAGAAAACAGACACAACTAAGCTGCTAACGTCTTTAAATGCTGATTGTTTCTTTACATCAGGCATGACAGGCTTTACTTTTTATTGTTTTATATATAATATTATACCTGAGAAATATGATCACACGATTAACTGATGAGTCATGGTTGCTACGGCAACACTTCAGACCAGAGGCACACTGTCTGTGCGGAGGCTGATTCCATTCATTTATCGAACCGAGTGATCAATCCGGTTCTAATCCGGCCTAAGTGTTTGGACGCTCCTTGATTATGGAGAGATTCGACGTCTAATTCTTCATCTAAAAAGTATTGATGAAGCCTTAGACCTGTTTATTATGGCTGAAGAGACAAAGGTAAGTTTCCACTCCTCCTCCTCCTCCTCCTCCTCCTCCTCCTCCTCACCTACCTGACGCCGCCTGCATCCAGCCACAGATCTTGTACACGGTGGAGGTGCCGAGGAGGAAGAAGAGGCTGAAGCAGCCGATGCAGGAGACGACCAGCATCATGGACGTCCCGATGAAGAAGGAGGCGGCCTTGAACGCGCGGGAGGGGATGGCGGAGAACTCGGTGAAGGTGCCCTGGCAGCTGAGCTCTCTGGAGATGCCGTCTCCGACGCAGTAGTGGAAGAGGCCGAAGTGTCCGGCCTGCGGCGTGTCCACGCCGTCCCCGATCCAGTAGGGCTGCGAGAAGACGGTGACGTTAACGATGCCGAAGAGGATGGTGAAGATGGCCCACAGGAGTCCGATGACGCGGACGTTGCGCACGTAATTGGTCTGGTACAGTTTGGCAGCTTCTGCGGACGGGAGCATCGCTGCGGCGGGTCCGGGGAGCATTTTACGCAAACCGGGGGAGAAAAAAAAAACTAGGCGAACGTCGCGACGAGCCGTTTTACAGAATGAACGCACAACAGCAACATCTGTCTGTCTGTCTGTCTGTCTCTCTGTCTGTCTGTCTGCAGCGCTCAGCTCAGCATGACGGCCGGAACGCGAGCCCGAGAGACGAGCGCGCCTCGGACGCGGAGAGAAAAACGCTGACGGCTCAGAACCGGATCCCCTCCCATCGGCTCCGTGCGGCCGCCACACGTTCACGTCGCGGCCGCGTCGGTGTCCGCTCGACGATGCCCTTGAGAAGACGCGCAAGGACGCGCACGAATTCGAGGAAGCGGGTTGCGTTTCTCTGAAGGGCTCGAATCCCAGATTATAATCCGGATCTGCAAATTAACGCAAGAGTGTGTCGGGGTGACCGTTCAGCAGTGCGACGCCTTCAGGATCGTTGCTGGACCGGAATTATATATCCGGTTTATGACAGCATCACCGGGAAGGGGGGGGGGGGGGGGGGGGGAGAGAAATAGAGAGAGAGAGGGAGAGAGAGGGAGAGAGAGACGTCTGAATGCTGTCATGATGTTTATAAAACACACACATTCAGATGTTTTGTGTTTTAGCCAGAATAAAGTTTTCAACTGTTATTCTGACACAATTACTTGCATGCTTTTTTTTTTTACATTGAACCATCTTAGAGGACATTTTCATGTTGTCACCATTCATCATCGTACAAATAAAGACTCTTTAATTTAAGAATGTTGTTTCATTCAGGAGTGAATCACAGGAAAAAGCACTCAGAGAGCGCAGACCTCCGCCAAGCAGCTCAGTCTCCCTGATATCGTGATTTTACACCAAAAGGTTATTGTCCAACATTTATTTGATCTAGATTTTTAGTTGTGTTTTTTGTAATTAAAGATTTCTTCAGAGTTTGGGGGGGAGCCAGTACTTTAATCAGGATGGATGAAGGTAGAAAAGAAAGTTGGGAGGTTAGTTGTTCCGACGCTTCATCAGACATTCTGACACATTTACTGTTGCTCTCATAAAACAACATCTAATTATGTCCATCTGCAGTCAGGTCGACACATCTTAAATAGGGAACTATTTACAAAACCAAAAATAACATTAGTTTACACAGCTGTGTTTGATTTCTCTGACTGTGACTGCAAAATAACCGCTGGTGTTAGCATTATGCTAATGGTCAAAAAGGTTGCATTACACAGGTGTTAAACAAATTATATAAATACGTAAAGAAAGCATGTAATAAAATATAAATATTAGGTTTTGCCAATTTCATAAAGTATACATTAAATCTTAATCAAGCTTTTTTGTTGCCACGGAAACAACATCAATTCACATTGGAGCGATTTCTGCGTCTGGAACTAGACATTGCTGTTGAGACTGCAGGTCCGATAGTGGTGCTGGCAGAACTCCCTGATCCGACGGCAAGCCTCCAGCATCATGTCCTCCGGCACCGTCACCACAATGCGAAAATAGTTCTCGTACTCAAAGGCCTGGGAGACAACAAGACAAAAGTCTGAGGAGCCGACGTGCGTTTCATTCCCTTCTTAAACGATGCAGACGGACCCAAAGAGCAAATGATGAGTCTTACTGAAGCAGGAAGACAGAAGACGGACTGCTCCGTCACCATCCGCTCAGTAAAGTCTATGTCGCTCTTAAAATCTGGAAAGCGATCCATGTCAATCCCCACCTGGACAAACGTGCACACACACAACCTTGTTGGCAACTCGACTTCTAAAGAAAACTTCAATTAAGAAATGGTGCAGAATGAATAATAATAATAAGGAATAACTTGGGTAGGGACGTTTTTCCTGATAAACTTCTGAAGCTTTGTATAATTTTTAAGAGGTAAAAATGGCATGAAAATAGAATAATAGCTGAATGTCCCAGACAGATAGAAATATAAATGTAGTTTGGTTTTCCTGGATAATCCCAACGACATCATCAGACTTCAGACACTACTCGTCCCTGTGTTGTGTCCCTCTGTGAACACTCGAACGCCTCACTGACCATGATGTACATGGCTCCTGAAGGCATCACGGGATTCAATCCGGGGATGGTGGACAGCTCGTTGAAACAGATCTCGGAGTTGGACTGAAAAAAGATGAACGGCGATCAGTGTCATCCATCCATTCATTCATCCATTCATCCATCCATCCATCCATCCATCTTCCAAATGAGCAAATATTATGGAGCAGCCACAGTTCAGTTGTGTATCTGAGCCTGGAATTCTTCACCACCAAAGCGCTGGTGGATGGTGATTGGTTTAATAAACCATAGCGAACCCCCACCTGAACCCCCTCACCCTGGATTCTAACGCCGTACCTTCAGAAAGCTGATGGTGTCCTGGAAGAAGCTTTGGGATGTGTTGTTGAGGATGGTCTCCAGGGCGCCCTGCACGATGCTGCAGGCTCCGAGGATACGTTGGCTCAGCTTCACCAGACCCTGTCGAATCTTAAGAGGAAACATTAGAATAAAAAAATACATATTTAAAAAAAAAAAAAATCTATAGCAATGCTTACATCCTGAAATGGATTCACAAAAAAAGCTTCCGTACCTCAGATCCAAAAATATCGTGCCTGTCATGGATGAGAATCCATCCCAATCTCCATCCCGGAACAAGCCAGCGCTTTGCCAAGCCGCCACAGGAAAGGATGGGAACGTCACTGCCGAGAGACGCCATGGAGAGGCATTCGCAACCTGGGAAGACCTGAGGATAGGGGTGCAGATGAAATGAAACACGATCAGATGGTAAAAACGTTTAGCTATGCCCATGTGCTCTGACATCTTGTTAAGGATTCCTTATACTTACTGTATCTGCAGTGAATTTTACAGCAGGATATATGATATGAACTGTGATAAAATGATCAATTGTTAATCTGACTGGTGCATCAGTGGTCAGAGGAGTGCAGTAAACCGTGGCCCCAATTTCCACACACCAAGGTCACGATAAGGTCCAAGGTCAACCTATCTCCACCCACAAAAACACCCCCCATCGAAAAGTGTGCGGTCACACCGGGGTTCAGTGCAGATTACCTGTTGTACTTCCTGTTGTCACCAAAAGTGTTTATCTAAATCTCACCTGTTGAGTGAAGAAACCAAATGTATATTGATTGATATTTACCTGATAATAAATTTGGACTAGATGAGGCTGGCAAAGACGCTCACAAATTTGTGCGTGAAACATTCGTACGCACGATTTATGACCAAATCTGTGCAACTGACTATTAACTGGAAACATACAGCGCTAAAAAACGTATCTGTTATATTGACCTAACAAACAGCGTTTTATCTTGTCAGTGAGTGTGTGTGTGTGTGTGTGTGTGTGTTTGTGTGTGTGTGTGTCTACATGTTTACATGACCTCCGACCATACTTTGATCAGTCCAGACTTTGTCCCAACATCAATGCCAACACTTGAACTGAATCTGCTGACTTCATTTAAAAGGATTGTTTCAGACTGGATCCCAATAACATTATTTTTTTATGGTGCTTCTTGTGCATTGAGTTAATTGTGTGTCTTTTTTTTGTTATATTCTCTGATAATTGTTTCAAAAGAAGCAGCCTCTCAAAACAGAACAAAAACAGACACATCGGTATCGTCACATTCTCCGTGACTCCTTTAAAGCTTTCGTAAATTGTTCCATATCCGAGTTGTGTTGGTTTTTCCATGCTTTTTGAACACACATGCCGTCATGCTGCCTCACCCACCCCACCAGCCGCCTCCCCGGTTGGCGGTACCCGGTCTGGTTCACCACCAAAGGGAACACAACCTCTGCGTGGTTGCGGCCACGCGTGACGTGAGGCTACTCACCATGTCTCTGTAGATCTCATCAGCCAGAATGGGAACGCAGTGTTTGGAGGCCACTGTGAAAATCGAGATTCGTTTTGGTTATTCTCTCTCGTCCTGTCTAAATGTCTCCGGCTCAGAGCGGGGTGGACTTTGCAGCTAACCTTTGAGGATCTTCTGCAGGTGATCCCTGCTGAAGACAGAGCCACAAGGATTGGATGGATTGATGACGACCACACAGGCCGTCTTCTCATCAATCAGGCTCTCCAGGTGCTGCAGATCGACCTCCCATGACTGCTCTGGCTGCAAGTCAAAGATTCACGTCAGACGGAAACTTCATCGTTCATGTTAATACACATTCCGATAACAGGGAGAGGTTGAAAGGTGGAATCTGCATCATGTTCCCAGTGGAGCAGCACATCGACACTCTTTTCCACTCACCAGCAGGTTGTACAGTTTGACCTTGATGCCCATGGGGACAGCCAGGGTCTTGTACAAAGAGAAGCCTGGACAGGGGGCCAGGATGTTGTCCCCCGGGTTACACAGAACACTGACAGTCAGGTCAATGGCCTGACTACAGCCGCTGGTCAGAATCACATCCTGGAAGGGACCATTTTAAGAGCATAAACAGCCAAACCATAATGCCTCACACTCTTATTTTAGACTTGTATATCATGGGAATCATATTGTAATACATCGACACACGAGTGTTCCGAGACACGAGCAAGTGTCTACGTACCGTCCAACTCCCCCCTCCTCGCACTGCTCACCCTCATTAGCGCTAACGTCTGTCTCGAAGTTAATCTCATAATAAAACCACATTTTATATTACAGTAATACTGCATATCACTTATTCTATCATTCTGTGTGTATCTATATTGCAATTAAAACGCTTTTCCATTGTTATTAGTGTTTATTTGAGTGTTTTTAGACGCCCCGAACAGATTAAATGGGAAAAATTTAGTTTGTTTTACGAACTCGGTCCAGGAACAAATTATACTCGTATGTCAAGGTATTACTGTACTGCATTCAGAACACAATGCTGCTGAAAGTACTTCAGTAAGCACCTCCGCCTGCAGCGGCGCCTCGGGGCAGCTGTAATATCTGGCCACTGCTTGTCGGCTCTTCATATAACCTGCCGGGCGGACGCAGCAAACATGGACAGTCGATCAGAGGTACATCAGATAAAAAGTCAAATACAGTTCTAAGTAGAAGTTCTCTCTTTGGAGCTGACTGCTCTCTCAATGCAGTTATAGAACACAAGGGCCTCCCTTGGGTTCATGACCCCTCTCCCAACGCGGGGTCATGAACCCTTGACTAGTCAGGAAGCACCAATGGTGATTGGGAGACGTTTCCAGACATCAAGGCAATTTTAAAATCTTTTTTTTTAGTTATAATTACTATAAAAGATTAATAACAGTTACATTTAAAGTAAAACCATGACAATACAAATAAGTATTGTGTTTTTGTTTCAGCCTATTGCTTGAGATCAGGGGTAGCTATTACTTTGGGGGTGTTAAAGGGGTGAAATTCTGCCCTAACATGCCCCCCGTTATTCTGCTTTAAAAGCTAACAATAGAATATGGCCTTTTGTGCATTTTGTGTTCAGCAATTTCGCAGGTCGGTGTGACTCACCAACTGCAGGAGGATAGCCATTGTATTTTTGGGAATCGATGGCGTCTCTCATGGCCTGATTCACCGCGTCATCTGCAGGGAGGTTTCCAAACACAGTGGGATCTCCTGCAGGACAGAAGAGAGAAAGCCTTACATTGAATTGGACTGCGCTTACGCAGCGCCTTCCTAGTTTGCCATGGAAGGAGCCGGTCCATGTTTACCTACGGAGAGCGTAATCATGGGCTTGTCTGGGTTTGGGGTGAGCTTCATCTCATCCACAATGGCCCGGATGGGATTGAACGTGTTGTTGGCCATCTCTGACGGCTTCACTTCCCATCTTTGCCGGCGGTTTTTCGCTTTGGCCGGATACACATTCATACCGACATGGCGGATGTCCTTCCCGCTAACTCCGGTCCCATTTAGGCTTTTCCCATGGACTCCATTCTCATTCATCTGCATCAGGTAAGACGTCTTATCCATCCTGAAACTGATGAGGATGAACGATTATTCATAGATGCAAAAAATGTATATTTGCAATAATTTAACATTAATCTCCAATCTATATTTGCACTTTTGAACATGTCCATTATTATATACGGATAGTCCTTCTGTAGATTCAGAGGTTATTGTCAAATTAACATATTACGTCAAATTACTGGATTAAATTTGGTCTCAGATTATTATTTTTTATTTCTTTCATCCTGGAGTCGTGCTGTCACGATGGATAACCTCCTTATTGAACCGAGAGACTGACCGATCACAGCGTTCATCTTTCGAGGCTTAGGTGACACGTCACAAAAAAACAACAACAATAAATAATCACACTGCTTAAAAGTATGTTTTTAACTACCGTGTACCTGCGTTCACTGTTCTTTTATTGTGCAAGTTTCTTTAAATACAAATTACAATACATTTTAACGTCATATTTTCCACTTACCCTGTCAATTATTGAATAGAAATCCTCTGTGAAAGGTGCAGCGCAGGTAAAACCTCTGGTTTAAAGTGGATGGGCACTGAAGTTTGACCCCAGCTTTATAGCAGGATCGCTGGCGATGGGTGTAGCACCCGACATTTCCATTGGTGGAGGCTGAGGGCTGTGCCCTGACACCACCTCTTGCATCACTAACCATCATACATCAAACGGACGCAAGTCATTGTAGGATGCAACTACATCAAACAGTTAGTCAATTTGGCTGCAGGGTTCAAATTAAGTACAACTGTATATATAAAAAGCACCTACTGCACCTGCATCTTCGTTAATTACAGGCTAATTAGCGTTATTTTGCCCATCTAAAATAATAAAATATGTATAGATTTATACACCAATATCAATAGCCCACTAATTTAACATATAATATAATAGCCAACGGTAATACAGCACTCAAACATAATAATGTTAAATACTTTTACAGTAAACGTGTATTTATCTTTATAGCATTATCATTCTGCATGTACAAAAGTTACTTATTTAAGATGTGCATGACGCAGGACCAACAAAACATGTTATGGAGTCGTGTGCTCCTCTGCTTTCCAGTCACATTGTGTTAAATCAATATGGCACCAAACCAAACACTGCTGTGGGAGGGAGGCACAGATGTTAAAAGTATTCTGTTTCCTTCAGTTACATTCATTCAGCTGCAGTTTGTATTGCTGAGCGGCAACTCAAACAACATATGTGGAAATTCACCGTTTGCCTAATCAATCCTCATTCATAGGTTTTTGGGCTTTCCTCTGTTTGCCCCCCCCCCCCCGTCGCACATTAGTGTTGCTGTGTGAAACTTTGTACAAGCATTATACTGTATTTATAAAAATAGTTCAGATATTCTTGTTTATGTACTGTTTTTTTTCTTAAATTGACTGTCAAAAATAATCAAGAAGTAATAATATTCTACTTAATTATTGTTTTAAGGAACATCTTTTTTGGGATCGATGTTGTGGTTTATGTATTGTAGGGTTTGACTTTTAGCAACATGACCCAAAAAGTTACAGAAATTTTGGCAATGATCCAGAAGGGATCCTGGATTCTAGGTCACTTAGAAATTTTCGTTAACATTGCAGTAAATAGAGCTTCTAAATTTGTTCCTCAATATTTCGGTTGATTATTGACCAATGTTTATGGAATTTGGCACAGTCATGTAAGGGGGTGGGGTCTCTATTTTACCGCCAAATTGAATCCGGATCAGATCTAGATTGCGGATATTATTGAGATTTTAAATGGGGTACACTAAGGAATCTAAAAATATAAGTAAAATAAATGTAGGATAATTTTGGGTGTACTGTACAGTAAATCACAATATAGGGGACTGGGGTGCTTGGCGGAGGTCTGTCCTCTCCGAGTTTTTCTAGTGTACTTCGGTACCAGGACGTGAACACGTCATTGGTGTCAGCCCAGATATTAAAAATGTCAGTGCCCCACGTAAATGAACAGATGATATTGATTAAGTTATTTAAATATACGTTTAAGAACATTTCCATCACAGTAAAGTGTAAAATAATTTTTCTTTCTCAAATGACGTACTCATGTGACCCTCCTATTCACAATTCATCATCTGACAAGTATTAGTACTGTAATCATAAAGTTCTAGACATTCCATCCATACAGTTTCAGGGATATTTTAGTATACCAAATATATATACCAAACAAAATGCATCAAGCCTGTTTATTCTTGTCGAGACAGGACACACTCCAACAATCCAGGCATTACACGTTACAGAACAGGATTTCATCCATGTCATAAATATCATGCAAAAAAAAATAACCAGTCCATGTTAAGATAGTTATAATTATCATTTTGGCCAATACGCTGTTTTCAAAGATTCATTCATTCATTTTCCAACCGCTTTGTCCAGCACCGGGTCGCGGGTCAAGCTGGAGCCTATCTCAGCAGTCATTGAGCGAGAGGCGGGGTTACACCCTGGATAAGCCGCCTGTTCATCGCAGGGCAACACAGAGACAGACAATCAGCCACACACACACTCACACCTACGGGCAATTTAATATCACCAATCCACCTAAGCTGCATGTTTTTGGCGGCGGGAGGAAGTTGGAGAACCTGGAGAGAACCCACACAGACACGGGAAGAGCATGCAAACTCCTCACAGAAAGGCCACAAGTGGGATTCAAACCCCCAACCTCCTTGCTGTGAGCCACCAGCGCTTATCACTGCGCCACCCGTTTTCAAAGATCATTATTAGACCCAGACTCGAACTCCAGTATTGGTCAAAAGTTGTCATTTGAGAATCTGACCCCGCCCACTCTCATCATTTAAAATAAGTATTTTCTTCTTAATGCAGGGTTTGTAGTCAGGGTCAAAATCAAGTGATTCTTCGACATCAGTGCTCGAAGAACAACTAGAGTAAAGAATGTTTATATCAAAAGAAGAATCTGTATCTTCTTCCTCGTCGTTCGTCTTCCTTTTGACTCTGGCATGATGGCTGCCTTGTGCCACGGGCTCTCCGGACCTGGTGGAGCATCTCCCATCGGTCACTTGGTGACAGGTCCGAACACTCAGCATGGCAAGCCTCACGCAGGGCTGCAGCAGCTTAGACTGCAGAAGCATGGCCTGACTGGATGCCGATAACTTTGTTTGGGTTCTTTGGACTCTGTTGGTGTTGGACCTCACGGACGTGTGACTGGAAGGGAAAGTCGGGGCCGTGACAGTGCAAGGTCGGGTCTTTGATGGAAGAGGAGCGACGCACATCTGTGGTAATTCAACAAATGAAGAGGTTTGCGCTTGTCGCGTTGCGTTCAGGGGATTTAATGGTTGCGTGGTTTCCAACACTCCACGAAACATGGCGTCGCTTCCACATGATCGGCATTGCAGAGGAGTCCGCACCTGAGATTCGGAAGGAGGAGCTGCCTGTTTGTAACGAGACATGGCGGCGTGATTTGGAGATGCTCGGTGGGGTTTAAAGGAAGGGTGGATGCCTCGAACTGAGGCTATGTCTACCAATCGCACCACAGGCAACATCAAGCTGGGAAGCAGATTGTGTCTGGATGAAGATGGCTGAGGTTGGCTTTGTATTTGAGAAGCATCAGCGGAACCAGAACTCAAACGATCTTGGGACTTTGCTTGGCCACGCACCTGGGCTGCTGTCTGGAGGTGGGCAGTGGTTTGTTGAGATGGACCCAGTTGGTCAGAGGGGGGTGGAATCAGGCCAGAAGGAGTGGCATCTTGTGATGAAGTGGTGGATGAAGATGACTGGAAAAGCAGTGGCGATAAAGTGAAAGTGGACTTAAGCGGCATGTCTTCGGAGCGCTCGTCGGGACACTCCTGCAGGATGCTCTTCACCCATCGCCGGTGTTTGGAGCAGAACTGAGAGGAAGGAGACTTGCATACGCGTCCGCGGCTCATTTCCTCACCACCCACCTCCGTTTGTGTGCGCATCCCGACATCGGAGTTTTCATCGCTGTCCAACAAAAGGGGGCTGTCCTTGGACAAATCTTGGTCATCCTCATCTCCTCCCCTAAAAACATCCGATTGGATCTCGGGGGGTGTTTTGGCATCCACTGTTGTAAGGAGAGACATAAGGGCATCAACAAGTGACTGTTCATGTTAAAAACAACAGTAGAAACTATCTGTATATTATTAGCATTTCGTGTTATTGGGAGCATCTTACCGCAGCACAGCAGTTTCTTTAGAGTGGTTGCTATGGTTGCGGAGTCAGAAGTAATAACTTTCAACAACAGCTTCTCCTCTTCAGTCTCGGGATCATTTTTCTTCAGTAACTAAAAACATTCATATGAAGTGAAAATACAATCAATGAGAAATTCAAGTCTTCCCATGAATTAGCCTGTGTTAAACCAGGAGTAGTAGTAGCGATACCAAAGTTCTGTAGCGCCCTGTGGACGCTTGGACCACTAAAGAGCAATGTTCTGATGAGCATGCCTCAAGAACACATGTTGACTACCCATTCATGCCTGACGTAGGATTTCAGCTGAGTTTGGGTTCATCAGTCCAACTTTTTACCTCCGACAACAAGGCTCTGTTTTTGCCGGCGTTTGTCCGTTTGTTAGCAGGATTATGGAAAAACTGCTGGATGGATCTTGATGCTAAAAAAGTCTGAAGATGGGTCTTGGTCTAACTTAAATCCCATTAAATATTGAGAGTGATTCAGATACCCGGCTGGATTAAAAAAATTAAAATCTGAATTTTCCCATTTACTTATAATGGAGGCTTTTAAAAAAGATACTATCTTGTAAAATATGCATTCAATTCACTCACCAAAAATCCCAGTCATAAAGGTGCACGATATGAACTATCATGTAAACCTTCTTCTGGATCTGATCCAGAATGAGGTCAGGAAAAACTATTACGTTTTAACATTAAAAATCATTTATGGATTAAAAAATCAGTTAAAAATACACATCAACTCTGATTCACTTTGACTTTTCATGGTTGGTGTATAGATACCGAGAACAATCTAGAACCTTTTGATGATGATCCAGATCATCATGTGAACGGTGTGAATCAAATTAGTTGATATGACATGATGATAATGTTTTTTTATGTGCTTATTTTTTTTCATTTAAATATTGGGCTTCAACATTTTAAAAATCATCAGAAATGACATAATTCACAGAAGAATCATGTCGCTTTTCAAAGTCTATAAGAAATAGACCTGAACACACGCTAATATAAAAGCCGTACCTTGTCGATGTAGGTGTCTCCTGGCAACGCTGCCTCCAGCTGGTTGAGATAGTGCAGCAACCTCTCCTCTACCTTCTGTGAATAATGCTCACCATACTGCACCTCCATGTGATTCTGAAAGACATCAAGCACGTGCACTATAATGTTTCCCGGCAACAATCGGGAACCAGACCTAACTTGAAGTTGCACAATGTTTATTCACACACTTGGGCTCTAATATTACTGTGTAGAACTAGAAAGGGTAAAAAACATTTAGTGCAACTTCAAACAAACTCAGAAGCATTTCCCAGTCATGCTTCTAAATCTGTGGTGCACCCTACTGGAGAGAAGAGGACTCAGATTCAGGGCAGATGCAGATGCCACTGAATCCTCTCCTCTAGTCCCAGGGCAGAATTTAAACGCCGTTGGTTTATTCAGTAGTTCAGATATTGTTACAGCAGCAGAAGGATGTATTTTGAGTTCGGCATCGAGGCTCTGACCTCGTCGACATGTTAGCATGGTGATGTTGAGCGATGTGAAAACATGCCCGTCCTATTTCTACTGTTTATTGAAGCATGTCCCCCAGTTTTTGACGTTAACGCCTTTTTCAGGCTTCCCTCCATTCGTCTGGAACCCACAAGGACACATCTGCTTACTGAACAATAGCACAGCTCTCAAGTGCATCTTTAATTTCTCAGGGTTTGGTTGCACAATATTCTTTTGTTCTTTACGTATGATGATGGTTTAAAAAAAAAAGTCAGTTTTTCACAATATGGTTCTCCCAAGCAAGAAATCATCTGGTGCAGATTACATCAAAAAAAGGGGATCGGAGGTTCGGGTCACGTGTGTCTAAGTTTTCTCATCTCGTCTTTGGGTCAGACATGCTAGATTAGAATATCAATAATCTTGGATGTGATGTGTGAATTTAGCTGAACCTGAATCCGAATTTGAAAATGGTTCAAATGTTTTAAATAATTTAACATTAATACTGATAGAAGCGTCACGTTGAATCTGTTCCCTTCCTTACATCCTTTATTCTAACAGTTTATTCTACTTTATAAACACAGCATGTACCGTTACATAATCCTCAAGTCTGTCCTTGTCCATTACAAGTCCTTGTGCCAGCGCTTTAAAGTCCAGATGGGTCTTCCTCATTAAGAACATTCCACGTGGGCTCTGGGGGCAAAACAAAACAAAACCCATTGATAACCAAATAGGTAAGGTTTTCACAAGTGCTGGATCAGTATGGAGCTAAAATGCAGTATTTTATTAAGTCAGCTGAATTTTGAAATAGGGGCTAAATGAAGAAAATATTACATTTAGTCCTTTAAATCAGCAGCACAGCTTTTACAGGCACTTCAGCTTTAAATTCACCTCATGAATAGAAGTGTAAAACCGAGCATGCAAGTCAAAAACTCGATTGGTGGAAAAACAATGGCTTTTAACTGGCAAGAGATCAACAAGCTTCAATTTGTCAGCCGGATCGGTGCTGGGCTGTAAACTGGGCTCGATCTAGAAAAGGGCACGGTCGAAATAAATGATGGTCGAGATCTTATTCTAAATTATAAAGGTAGGTTTCAGTGTTAAAAAAAAGAGGGTCAAACTTTGAGGGGGCTTCTACAGCAAGTTGAGCTTGGACACTTACACACTGGTCTTGGTATTGGGGTAGTTTACTGGGGAAGAACAGGTTGATTTTTAGCAGAGTATCAACCATCCCTCTGCCCCCCCTGAGCATCCACATAACTACCTGGAAGGAGGGACAGTCACACAAACGGGAGACACATTACAGTGTGATCTGAATGAAACACACGGATCAACTGCAGTTTCAAAATCTCAGTGAATCTTTATTTAACTTACATATTCGTATAAATAAACAAAACCTACCTCCACTCATTTCCTTACCATGGTTTTAAGGCCAAACATGATCTTCATGTGTTTAATGCAAGGCACGACTCTGGGTAGAAGTCCATAAGTAGCTTCCAAAAAGTCCAGCACGCTCTCAAACCGTTTCATCTCCCGGTTCTTCACAATAGAATATATCTGGGCGGAAGCGACACGCAGCCTCCATAAATCTCCAAGGGTCAGAGGCTCAGAGTCCATCTCTGGCCAGCAGGAGGGCGCCAGCACTGTGGAGGAGAAACACGACGCAACACGTCTCCTCAGCTTTAACGTTCATGGTAATAGTGGCATTTGACTACCCAAAGGTTTCTTCTTGATGTTAAACTGGAGGAAGCAGCAGAAGTTAAACAGTGTTTGAATGCTGGAGCTTGATTTCCAATCGTACGTGCTTACATTCTTCATCATTTCCAAAGTAATCATAGGATTTACAATGTAAATTCCAAATGTGTAAAGTAAAATGACTAAAAATAACTCTGCTACCCTTATTTGGCAGTTATAATAAATACATTTTTTTTTAAAAAGAGACAAAAAAAATGAAAAACTGTACTGAGAGATGAAGCAAAGGAAAACAATAAAGAAGGCGATGATGGTCAGGTCAAACACAAAGGGTTAAAAAATGATTTGATGATCACAGTCAGATCATGCACCTCGTGTTCCAGAAGATAGATAGACCTGTAACTAAGTCAAAAACATCTGTACAAGTTACAAGCCTCTCATATGCGTTCATGATTCCAAACACAACAACCAGATGTTGGATTACAAATTGGATTTAGGATCATTTAGTGAGTGGGATTTGTCTCTAATGAGTTTCCAGTATACAAATAACAATAATTAAAAAAAACACACAGAAACAAAACGTAAACGTGACTAATATTATCTTTACATATTTTCAGTCACTTGAATGACATAAACAACAAACATAAAAACTGTACGAAATAATATCAAAATCAAACAGGTTAGAAATGACTGAAATAACCCACCCTGTTGAAGATCCGTCATTTTGTGGACCCAGATGTACTCTATGATCCACAAAGGCATCCTCGAAAGGTTCTGTTTTCGTTCTCTGACGGGCCGCAGATCTAAAGCATCCATCTGGTTCTCAGCGATTCTGGTTCTCTGCAGGGTGTCCGTGGAATGGATGCAGAAAGCCCCGCTACACGTCCTAAACGTTGGGACGTGGGTCGTCCTACCAGCGGGACATGTACTGGCAAGTTACAAACCCGAGGAAACTGTGTTTACAAATTGTAGGGGATTACTTCCATGTCAGGCTCAATGGCTGTTGTCAAAATAAAAGTTTATGATCAATTGTTTGCGATATAAATGAGAGGTAACGCAAGTATGCTTTTATTGTGAAGTGGACTGTGATGTTGACCCGGATGTAGTTTTGCAGAGGACTTTCGTTTACTGTGTTTTCACCTTCTGCCCAGGACTTTTTTTTTTTTTATCTTTCAAGGAGACGTACGTATTAATATAATGTAGCTGACATATACAGCGACTTTAAATGCAAGCACCACATCTAATTACGAACAATTTCGTGTTTCTAATATCAAAACATTAGCATGCCGGAGCGTAGCTATTGGATGGGCGCGCTTACTTAGTTTACCTGATGAATTTTAACTCGCCACACTATCTATGTAATTTCGTTGTAAATTTGTGTATGCTGCTTATAAAGTTGTCAACAATTAATATAGCATTATGTAATATAGCATTATGGAAAAAATGTTCCATTACATGAGAGGTGTGTACCTTTTCTGAGTTGAGCCTCCTAATCGCTCATCTGGGACTAATCCCAGATAAAGCATGAGCCTGTAGAGAGTTTGCAACAATGGAAATTAAAGAAATGTATATATATATTTTTAAATCTCTGAATAGCAGAAGGACCCATGTCACTTCTCGGATATATCAAGGTTTGTGATGAGTTTATGTAGCAGAAACTAAACATACCGGCTTCTTAATTCAAGAATTTGTCTCTGATTTTCTGCAGTACTCTGTGCCCCGCCCCCCTCCTGACATGTGACGCGTCATCCCGTCTGCAGTTCCATCATGAATGCGAGATCATGTGCGTCTCTGCTCCAGCTCTCCAGGAATGGGTTCAAACTTGGTGCATGGAGAGTCTCTCCCGGGACTTCAAGTCTGATAAAAGACTTTTACTCGTCCTCCACACGTCTTCCCCAACTCCTCTGGTCACTCTTACTCCAGCAGGGTCAAGGTGCGCTCCTATCTTCAGTTTGTGAAAAACAAGATCGTGCCCCCTCCCAGGCCTCCTTACGGTCAGATCTCATCCTGTCAGTCGAGGTCACCAGGAGGAATGCCCGGTCACAGGCGGCGCGACCGACCCTGCGCACTTCCAAGAGGCCTGTGAGAGCATAGCGGGCTTCTCCGGCTCAGTTCCACGTTACCTGTCTGTGGAAGTGACAGGTATGCATTTCATTCATCAAACTTTACTGATTGTCATTGAACTTGCCATAGCGTACAGTGTACGCCATACACTCGTAATTACCTCCGCCGAGGCGGGGGTTATGTGACGGCAGGCGTTTGTTTATCCATCCGACCGTTACCAAGATAACTCGAAACCTTCTGGACGGATCTAGTTTCAGGAAATGTTGGGAATGTTACCAGGAACTATTGGCTTTCTATTTGCAATTAAAACGTCCCACAGGCTCTTGTCCAGCATCTCAAACACTGGAGCAAGTCCGATGGTGAAGCCGAACCAGCCGTGATATTTAACGATATTCCGCTGGTCAACATTCGCCGCCATTCATTTTTTCCAAAACCTGGAAAAACATGAACGATCTTGATTATTGACTGAATTTTCAAGAAATGCTGGGAATGTTACCAGGAGCAGATGATTACGTTTTGGTGATGATTCAGAAGAGATCCTGGATTCTGGATCACTTTGAAATTTCCTTTTTTTTTTTTTTTTTTTTTTTTTAATATTTTTTTCCATTTTTTTGAAATTTCCATTAACATTGCAGTCAATAGAGTGTCAAAATTTGTTCTTCAATATCTATAAACTATAAACGTTCAATAATCGACCCTTGTTTATAGGATTTGACACAGTCATGTAGGATGGGTACCTCTATTTTACCACCGAATTTCATCCAGATCGGATCCGGAATGGAGTCGGGAAAAAATATTACATTTGAACATTGAAAACCCCATTTACAAATAAATAAAAAAAAGTTACGAAGACACATCAACCCTGATTCACTTTTACTTTTCATGATTGGTGTATAAAGATACCAAGAACAATCTAGAACCTTCTGTTGATAATCCAGATCACCATGGATTTGAGTATGAAAAGTGTTGAGGCCGCTGACAATGCGTCTTTCGGGAAATAAAGTTCTGTCTAATGAGTTTCATTTAATTGGTTTTAGTGGGCTCAGTGCTGACGCATTCATATATTTTATTTCCCTCTGAATGTTCTCCCTGCAGGTCTAAATGAAAACGGTGAAGACGTTACATGGAAGGCCAGCGGCTGGCCAGCTCGCATCCTCCAACACGAGATGGACCACCTGAATGGCATCCTCTACATCGACCGCATGGACAGCAAGACCTTCGTCAACATCACCTGGCAATCTTACAATGAATAGAAGACTTCCGCGGCGGACCAGAAGCATTTGCGTTGTTACCGCACCATCTCTGATCAGCTGTTTGCAGGAGGTGGTTTTCTAGATCTGGCTGGAATCAGAGCTACAAGTAAAATCAGGATGTTTCAGTTGACAGTTTATCACATCACTGACAAGCTCTAGTGATGAAGCCTGCAGAGCAGAAATCCCAAAAGCAATCACTGTGACGTTCAAGCTGAGCGATCTGCTAGTCTATGTAATCCCCTTTAAGTGATCAATTCTTTAGGAAACCATAACTCAATCAATCCAGGCCTTCTTTTTTTTTGCCTATGTGAGATTATTCCCAAGATGAACCCATGCAGGTATTTGTTGAGGCATACATTTATTTCGTTCATTATTTCATAACCACATTTATTAATTTGAACAACTCCAACAGCAACAGTTCTTAGAGCCCCCTCTCAACCTGGTTCCTGACTGCAGCACCGAAGGACTCCGCCAGTGACGCTTTCATGCACAAACAGGAAGTGAAATGTAAATGCAGCATAAGCACATATCCATCTAGTGCGAGTGATCTCTGGCGCCAACCGTAGGCAGGAACACACTGAACACACAAACAGCATTACTGCAGTCTGTGTGCGGGAAACAAATACAAATGAAACGGTCTCACCTTGTGCTTCGTCTTAATTACATTTCAACAAATCACAATCTCAAGTCTTAGTGATGCAAAAAGATTAAGAATGCTGGTAACAGTCAACGCGGCCTCTCGAATGATGGGGGGGGGGGACTGGAGAAGTGTGTCAAGGCAATATTAGCATTTGTGATCGATGGTACTTGTGTTCCAAAAGTGGATTTTAAGGCACAGAGGATGACTGGTCAAACGTCTGGCCACAGACGCATACGAGGGGACTTCTGTACCAACAATCACTGCAGTACTCGTTTCCACAGTATCTGCACAGAACCAGAGGGTTCCTAGAACATGGCCTCCCACAGGCGCAGACTCCCAGGGGCTTGACCTTGTGACGACCTTGGCACGATTCTATCTGGACACAGGAACCAGAGTGGAAGAATCCACAGCTGAAGCAAAGGACCTGAGGATCCAGATGGTTGAGATCGCAGCAGTCGTGGAACGCGATCGGATGACCAGAGGTCATTATCGATTCAAGGTCATCATGCAGAGCCACGGAGGACATTGCTGCACCGCTGCCGGTGAGAGTCGGCGATGCCTCCTGTGCTTCTCGGCTCGTCCCGTCAGTCGAGGTCACCAGGTGGAATGCCTGGTCACAATGCCGGAGCGAGGCACAGGTGCTGTTGTGCAAAGCGTCGCAGTCGAAGCAGCGTTTAAGGTGAACGCGAGGAGCCCGGAGGCAGCTGCAGAGGAGGTCGTCTCCAGCCCGGCTCATCGCTTCTGCCTGCAGGCTGCGCGACTGTGACTCCGCCTCTTCACAGCGGTCTCTGTCAGAATCCGACAGCGACGTCTTCGTCAGCTGGTAGGTGAGCGTAGAGATACGAATGTCCTCCTTGTTGGGCAGAGAGGTGAACGGGGGGATCGGAGAGGTCGCTTCGTTGCTGTGGAATTGGACAGCAGGCGGGGACGCTACGCTGTCGGCCATCCAGGTCAAACACCGGCCACTCTCTTCCCTGATGTCCGGTCTCCTCTGACCACCGTTCATCTGCTCATCGGTGTACAGATCCACCTCCAACTCGCCATCAAACGCTGCTGGCCGATTGGCCTCCAGCGTCTTCTTGGTGTTGTCGAGGGCGACCTGTTGAGATCAAAGGACGGTGACGATCTAAAACGTTAAAGTACAGAAAGACGCCAACGAGAATCAAAAGAACACTCATCAGTCAGATCTGGTTTCAGAACGGCGTCGTCATGGTAACGCCGAGAACAACGTAATACTTGGAGGACATAAAGAATAACTGGAGAAGCACTCAGAGAGCGCAGACCTCCGCCAAGCAGCTCGTTCCCCTCCTAACTGGATCCACAGCGCCCACACGGTGATCTGGATCAGCACCAAGAGGTTCTAGATTCTGTGAGGAGTGTGCATGTTCTCCCCATGTCTCCGTGGGTTCTCTCCGGGTTCCTCCCACCGCCCAAAACATGCAAATTAGGTGAATTGGTTGCACTAAATTTCCCATAGGTGCGTGAATGTTTGTCTGTCTGTGAGTGGCCCCGCCCCTCGCCCGTTGCCTGCTGGGATGAGCTCCAGCACGACCCGCGACCCGGTAACGGACTAAGCGGTCCAGAAGATGAATGAATGGAAACACAACTGACTCTGGAATCGCCTTGCCAACGTACCTGCAGGCTGTGTCCTCTCAGCCGCTCCCTTACAATACTCAGCGCCCACTGAGCCTCGCCGGCACGTTTCCCCAGAGCGGCGAGGAGGAGGCGACACTCGCACCGCGCCAGGAAGAAGGCACACGACAAGGAGAGGCGGCTGCCGGCGGAGGCGTGACCGACCCCGCGCAACTGGAGACGGAGCTGCTCGCGCCGAGACGAGACAAGCTGGTATCCCAGCAGGCCAAAGACTTTTTCGACCTGCGGCATGGACAGCACCGGTTTGACGCAGTGGGTGAACGTACCGGAGTACATCTGAGACACAGAAACAGAACCAGAGCAAGTCAAGAACGGCGGATGAAAAACATTTCTACACGAACGAGCAGCAGAACGTCGTCTTCGTCAGCCGGACCTTGACGGCTCGGTACTCCTCCCTCCAGGGACTGATGTAGAGGTTCAAGGCCGCTTGCTCCACAACTTCAAAGGCTTTGGCCAGGTCTTGAAGCCCTCCTCTGGCTTTTTTTGTCGTTTTCAGGGACTCCTCCATCTCTACCAGCGGATCAAAGCCCAGGCGGTGCATTTCCCGAGCGTCCCCGTCCCTCAGCAGCGCCTCCACCTGCTTCATCAGCTCCTCGTCTCTACAAATCAAGCTGGAGCCTCGCCTCACAATTTGCTGCTCCAAACTGCGATCGTAGGCAGTCACAAGATCCGCGGCTCTCTGCTTGGAGAGGCTCATCTTTCATTCGGCTGAGAGAGGAGGAAAAAGAACATTGATCATAGATTACTGCACCGGTCCTTTATGAAACTTTATAAAACTACAACGCTGGAAAAAAGATTCCGGATGCAAGATTCACAATCAAGTATTGTCAATAGTTAATAATACTGGTAGGGAAATAAAGTTCTACGTTTAGTTCTACGTTCAGCAGGCTCTTGTACAACATCTGAGAGTAAAAGTATAAAACATGTAAGCTAGCATCTCCGTTAGCCATCCCCGCTTTCACCTTCAGCCAAAGCGAAAATATTTGAAACGAAGAAAAAGCGTAACGGTAACACGTTGTCGTAAATAACGGCTACTCGAGACCGTTTTTGGCTAACGTGCGTACACAATACCACACAATTAAGACTCAAAGCACTGGGCCCGACCGATAGAGACGTGGGAACGGAACCAGGAAGCGACAGCAAGCGTCCCCGGAAAAGTTTAAAATTCGAACATGAAAGCGGCTCGTTTGCTTTTAGAATACCGGCCGATTTCCTGAACAAGTCCCACTCACAACGAAAACGCTGTCGCTGGGTTTCCAGAAAGCGCGGCGATGCTCCGATGAGGAATTCAGTAAAAAATAATAATAACGAATGCCACACCAAAGCGAGATGAATCTGCTGGTGTCTGCGCTAAGCTAGCGTTTCCTCGTAGCTAACAGCTGAACTTCTGATCCCAGCGAGCGTTCGTTGACACAGGAGACACGAACTCACCTTTGCTCACCTTCGTCTGGCACTTATTCAAAGGTTAATCACTGAATCGTTTCATGTTCCTCCGCCGCCGCCATGCAGCGGATGTCTGCCGATAGTCATACTATGGGGAAGGCCTTACCCGCCCTAGTCTCCCTATGATTGGCGTCTTGTCAGACTCAAGCACTGACTCTAACCAATCAGCACCCTTCATACTAAATATAACCAAAGGCAACAAGTACTAGCCAATCAGTGACAGAGTATGGCGGGCCAGTCCTTCACCTTAGTAGGATTTAAAATGTCTCCACAATAAGGTAAACATAATCACGTGGCACGGACTTTCCCAGCATCAGAGGGGGGCGCCATTCAAATTCGGGCTGTGAGAAATCGCAGCCACATGTTGACTTCTACATAGTGACTACCCGAAAATAAATGGAGAAATAAATATTCAAATAAATAAATACAAAATATACAATCACGCCCTTTTCCATGATTTCCAAAAAACTGTAGATATGTGTTTATTTCTGGTTAAATGTCCCATCACGTTTTAATTCTCGCCTGTAAAGGAGGTTCCCGGCGGTCCTGTGCAGCAGAGGTCAGGCTTGGTCCATTTCTCTGCAGGCCCACGTGAGAACCTGTGTCGTCATGGCGTTTGATTATTTACAACAACAACAACAACAACAAAACCTCTTCCTGTGACACTGACTCACTTTTGATGCATCACACCTGCTAATTGAAAACCACCATGTGTAACAGAGTCAGAATTGAGCCTGTTAGAATTTTGAACAAAATAAATCCTGTACATATTTATATTTGTGTGGTTTGTGGCGCCTCCTCCTGGTCATATTCCGTAGCTGCATGACCAGGTGTCTGCACACGTCACTAGCCTCCAACAGAGTATTGCGTGTCATGTTGGAGATTTGGACATGCAGCTGTGAAGATTTACATTTATGTTTTTCTGTTGTTCAGAATAAATGCAACGAGTAAACGCTGTCAGACTACTGTCCTGCATCGTCGCCACCAGCCTGCAATCCATACACGTTACACGTCCTCAGGAAGCTGGAAAAGACGATGAAACGTTAAAGCAGTTTGGTTTTATACTATTTTGTAATCACAACATAATTCCACGTGTTATTGATGATTATGACGTCATCTGTTTCTCAACACATGGTCCAAACTCAGGTCTCTTTTTTTTTTTTGACAGCGCGATGCATAATAGCGGGGCAGCGGGTTTCCCTGTGAGCCAATCACAAGAGAGATCTCAATGACAGTCGGGGATCGCAGCCAATCAGAGGGACGCCAGATTTGAGCTAATGTTATTCCCAGCTGTTTTCTTCTGTTTCTGGATTTCTAGACGGGACAGCGAGAATATTTAACTATATTTCTCATTTCTCTCGAAAAAGCCTCAAGTATCTGTCCCCCCCACACAACGGAGTTTAATGAGGTAATGGTGTAACTATTTCCAGGGGGCAGCAAGCCGCACTGGTTTTGTTTCTCGCACAAGTTTTGGAAAACCATGAGGGTGGAGGAACAACGCGACGGGAAGGGTTTGCGGTGCCGTGCGGGACCCGAGACTGTCGGCATCCTTGAATGGGGCGGAGTGCTTTGATCCTTTCTGCCATTCTGCAGGAGCTGGCTGTACCGTTGGGGGGGGGGGCAGCGGTCCGGCCGGCGGGGAGGGACCCGGCGGAGGCACCGCCGCCACAAAAACCAGACTTTGGCTTCATATGTGGCGACTTTTGTGGGACAATGTCTCCGGAAGACTCGCGTCCCCCCGCGGCCGCGAACACGTGAAGTGAGAGACGGCGGGTCGAGACCAGGCTGACAAATCAGCGCTTACTTTCTGCGGCCACTCGAAAAGTAGAGCCGCGCACACGCGCCTGCGCAATTCCGCACGCAGACACGCTCTCTCTCTCTCTCTCTCTCGCTTTGTTGAACTAAGTTTACTCTCAGATGAAAGTCTCGACATTGCCACTGCCCACGCTGTGTCGCCTCGGCTCGGGTTGAGTGGGTTGCGTGGGTTGCGTGAGGATGGTGGAGAGCCGGAGCTGCGTGCACCGGGCCGGCGTCTACCGGTGGTTCTCCTGCCTCCCCTCGGCGCAGAGAGTCGACTTCCTCTGCGGCCTCCTGGATCTCTGCGTCCCCATCGAGCTGCGCTTCCTCGGCTCCTGCCTGGAGGAGCTGGCGCGCAAGGACTACCATTCCCTCCGCGACGCGGAGATCAGAGCCAACAACCCCGCCGACCTGTCGGGCCTCGCCAACGTCACGGACGGCGTGGTGCGCAGCAAGCTGCTGGTGTCCCTCGCCCTGCTGGGCCCGGACAGCAGGGAGGCGGCGGGGGTCTTGTACCGGACCCTGACGCACATCGACACGGTGATCAATAACTACGGCCTGGCGCCGGACGACGGGAGGACCGAGGAGCAGTTCCTCCTGCTGTTCACCATGGCTTCTCACCACCCGGCCTTCAGCTTCCACCAGAAGCAGGTGCTGAGGAGGCAGCTCGGACAGATCCAGAACATCCTGCAGGTGAGGGGGGGGCACACCTGTGAACCA
The DNA here is from genome assembly GCF_040956055.1 of Brachionichthys hirsutus. Taxonomy (NCBI): domain Eukaryota; kingdom Metazoa; phylum Chordata; class Actinopteri; order Lophiiformes; family Brachionichthyidae; genus Brachionichthys; species Brachionichthys hirsutus. Next base: position 5,867,135 of record NC_090901.1, read on the forward strand.
CACCTGACCTTCACACACCCACCAGCCTGCATCAGACTTAATATTTCACACATGGATGATGGTTTATTTATTCCCCCCCCCCCAAGTGTCTTTTATTTTTATTTTTTTTAAACATTAAATCTAAATGTTTTACAGTCCCTGTTCCTCCTCGGGACATCGTCCCAGCAGGTGAAAAGCTCACCTGCTCGGAGGAAAGGAAAAGTCTTTATAGCAGGTGAATTACACCTTAATCTCAGGATGAGTGCACCGAAATGACAGGAGAGAGCAGCAACGACTCGCTACAGGCTGTAAATGACACGCCTGCAGGCGGTCAGATTATGCAGCCCTCCCTCTGCCTGCTGACAAAGTTAAATTCAACGTAGGACCCATGTCCAACCTGCCGTCCGTGCGTCTGTCGCTGTGATTTTGCTGAACACGCTGGGTGTTGTAGGCGAGCGGCGGTGGAGGAGAGGATCGAGCGGCCGTCTGTTACGCTCAGCCGCATCGCCACTGTCGCCATCAGCCTGGGTCGTTGTCCCCGGCGACCTGCCCCCCTCCCGATGCCCTCATGTCTGCAGGCCAGCCGTGCCACACGCACTGTACCTGCTGGCGCAAGGTAAGGAGCACAAGCTTAGTGTTTATAAGCTTTATCTGCCCGTGGAACTTTGTAAATTCTTAAACGTATGAATAAGTTACTCTCATGTGAGGAGGCGTCGGGATGTTAGATTCTCACATTTGGACCTCGCCAATGAAATGGATCTTTACAGAAATGATCCCTATTTTAAATCGGCAGCATGAATCCAGGAAGTCGCTGTGTACCAGCGAACCGATGGCGGATTTAGTTAATCTACAATATGCATCCTGAAAGACATAAAGCGCTTTTCGCTTTCCCAAACTAAGAGACGATAGTCCAACAGTTGAAGAGAAACATCATTTAATGTGCCAATTGTAAGGATTTTGAGGATCTTGCCATCCACAGACCATAATACCATCAAACGATTGAGCGAACCTGAAGAAGCGCTGAATCAAGCCGCATCAAAAAGCAGCTTGATTTTATCACGGTTTTTAAATATGCCGTTTCAGAAACGCTCGTCGCCGCATCTACAAATGTTCAGGTTAAACTTTAAGCACAAGCCTCATGTCAAAAGCCTCCGGGGGCTCGGCCGGCGCCTCCGGACCTGAGCTCATCTGAGACGGACTGACGCCAAGCAGAAATGTCCTTCGGTCACCTGGTCAGTCCATGTCCCAAACATCATGGCTGCTGTGTCCTCCAAGGCTGCAGATGTTGAGATGGTGCAACATTCAAAAGTTTTGAACTGTGAAGAGGAGTCATCTTCTTAAACCAAATAATATTCTCCTCAAACAACACGAGCTGCTCGTCCAAGTCCTGCCGATGAAGGCGGGCGGCCGGAAGACGTCCACGGTTGCCAGGTTGCTGTGCCTGGTTGCGTTGCGTTGTGATGAGAGGAGGTGACGTGGGGATTTCCCAGTGAGGCAGAGACCTGACTGGTTGCTCAACGCTGTTACAGCTAACGTGGGATCGCGGCTGAAGGCCCGCTACTCTGGCATGAGTAGCGGGACACGTTTTTTGGAGGAGAAGCGAAGTGCGAGGGAGATAAAGAGAAAACGCACACTCCTGTCCCGGCACAGAAGCAGGCAGGCAGACGCACGGCTTCGACATGTGTGAGCAGTGAGGGGAAAGTACCCGGCCCAGAGAGGAGCGCTTGTATTTAGTGTTTTGTTGCCCTTGGCTCCTGCTTAGTGCAGGTCAGCACATTTCTCCATGCTGAAATCAACCCTCTGCGGTGTGTGTGTGTGTGTGTGTGTGTGTGTGTCTCCAGTGAATCTCCAGGAAGTTATACATGCCCTCAAGCTCCCTCTCTGACTCTCTTTCCTTCCCTCCGGGCTCTGATCCGGAGGTTTTCCGTTTAAAACAACGCCGTCGCGTACTTTATTTACACTCTGCTCTACTTGTGTATCTGACGCTGGGTTTTTCACGCCCCCGGCTTTAACGGGCCGTCTCTAATAGGATGCAGGGAATCTAGTCCAGTTTTAGCTGTCAATGACTTTTCATGATCGATTTCAAGGAGTAGCTTATAACTTAAAAACAACACAACACTAACAGTCGTGGAAAATGCCGCGATTATGTCGGATATCTGGTGATGTTTACCTAAAACAACAACTTTCTTGCACACCAGAGACAGACTTTGTCGCTGCCGTCTGTTCGTCCCGGATTTGAAATCAACACGCAGGAGCTTATTTTAACACGAAGCATCTGGACACTGACTCATTCCAGAGTCAAATCTGATCAAGCCGTAGAAGCGGCGTGGTATAAACAGCGGATACTAAACTCTGGCCACGGGTTGGGCTGTAAAAACCTCTACGATCACCACATTATATAAGAGCTTTGTAAAAACATCCTGGCATCTGACGGAGCAGCAGAGGAGTTGATGCCAACAGCATGCGGATGTGGCAGCGGCAACGCTTCTTTGTCTTCGGATCTGCCACCGCGCTCATTTACACAAACAGATCAGCTTCACACTGAGAAGACTTGTCAAGATTCACAGACGCATCTTGACAAAATGTTCATGAAATGTTGGGAATATTGCCAGGAACAGATGATTTTATTTTGGCAATGATCCAGAATAGATTCTGGATCACTTTGAAATTTTCGTTATTACCGCCACAAAGGAGGTTTTGTTTTAGACGGCATTTGTCCGTCTGTTTTGTTTTTCTGTTTGGATTAAGGAAAAACTGCTGGATGGATCTTGATGAATAAAGATCTGAAGATGGGTCTTGGTGTAACTTTGAACCCATTACATTTTGAGAGCGATCCGGAATCCAGATTTTTCCATTTACCGATAATGGAGGCTTTTTCAAAAAATCAGATAAAGGAGTCCGATATGAACTATCATGAAAAATGTCTTCTGGATCTGATCAGGAAAAAAAAGTCAGGAAGAAAATATTAACATTAACATCTTAACATTGAAACCCATTTATGGATTCAAAATTCATTTAAAAATACATCAACTCTGATTCACTTTATTTTTCATGGTTGGTGTATAAAGATACCAAGAACCATCTAGAACCTTTTGGTGATGATCCAGATCACCATGTGGACGGTGTAGATCCAGATTGGAGGGTAATGAGCGGCTGGGCGGAGGTCTGTGCTCTCCGAGTACTTCTAGTTTTTTTACTAGAAGGTCACAGTTTGGAGGTTTCAGTTCTTACAGAAGGAGAAAGCCCTTTTTACGTCTCGGACCGGCGCAGTAAAATGATTCTCCCCGTTCAGATGTGTGTTTGTGTGTTTCCGTCTCTTTACGGCGGCTCCTCGAGCACGTTGCTATAAATAAGAGCGTCCTGCCTGTAGACGGGCCTGGATAAATGTTTGCTGTGCATCTCCAGAACGTTCTCCTTACTTTATTTAAGCACCGTGCCAGTCCTGAAGAGAGCGTCGCTTGGCGTTTGGGTTTGTTCAGGCACTGACAGCACAGCGCTGAAGTGTTGCATTCATCTAGATAGATTCTCGATGGATGTTGAAAGTCACCTTGTGTGTGTTCTGCACATGTGGCGGCAGCTGGCAGTACCACCTTGAGGTCACTGATATATTGGTACCAAACATTGTGCAGTATGCAAATCAGTTGAGGCCTAAAGCTGGACCTCTGCTCCCTGGGTTTAACCTCTGCTTGGCTGAATGATCCCCTTTTCCCTGTGCTGCAGAACCAGACCAGCGCGGGCTCAGGACCGGGTTCTGGTCCCACCGCAGGACGACGAGACCAAGCAGTCAGCCGGGACTCCTGCCCTCCTCGCTCGAACCTTCCTCCCCCTCCTCCACCGCTGCTTTCTCGGCCTGCGGAGCAAAGCCAGGCTGGGGAGGCACCGACTGGCAACCCCCAGGGGAAAGCAGGAAAAGGTGAGCATCCTTTACAGAAGTATTAAGAATACATTTCTATACCGATGATCCTGCACTATTTATGGCCTCCTGCAGTGGAAATGTTCTCTCTTGTTCTCTACCTGACAATGTATTTATGTAAGTGCAGCTTCAACCCACCCTCCATTAGTGCATCACCACCAAGTGTGTGTGTGTGTGTCATGCTATACACCAAGTTAATCCCAGCTGAACAAGATGTGGCATGTGGGCACATCTAAGCGCCAGGAATGCTGCCCTGAGGCATGTGTGTGTGTGTGTGCGTGTGTGTGTGTGTGTGTGTGTGTGTGTGTGTGTGTGTGTGTGTGTGTTGAATCACTGAAGGATGATCACGGTTTCAGGTTCAGATGGATGCGTTAGGATGAACAATCTTCACATAAATCAGCCCAATAAATTACATTTTTCAACTCAGTCTGTCAAAAGATATATATATAAATATAAGTCCAGCATTCCATCACACTTTAGTAGCTTTTCTGTGGATAGTATTGGACATTCTGCCGCTAGAAGTCCCGTCCCAGCTAGCAGCTAACGTCGGTCGCGCGTCATGAAGAGTTTTCAATTATTCCTTTGGTTAAAAACAAAGTTTATTAGAGTGAAATAAAGCTCTTAACTGCTTTGCAAAACCAAAACACTGAAGTGAAAGTCACCATACTGAACAACTAGTGTTTAGTAGTTGGTTCATCCAAGCCTGATGATGATGATGATGATGATGATGATGATGTTAGCGGTGGATAAAGTTCAGTAAATGTGCTTTTATTTAAAAATGTAAAGTCCAAACTGAGGTTAAAAGTCTCCGCAGACAGACCTGCTGAGTTCTCTGTGTTTATGACTGGGAATATTTACAGATTATCATTATTCCAAGATGCAGGAAGTCAGGATTGGGATGAAGGAATGAGACCATTGTTTTTTATTTACTTTATTATTTACTCCAGATTTCCGATCAGAAAAACTTTATGCATGCACCAACCAAGTACCCGATGTGGTCAATTTATCATTGTATTTTTCTTGTTTCCATGGTTACAAGTTGTGGGATTGTCTCGGACATAACTCAACAATTGTTGATTTTTTGTTTTAGGCATAGCTCTTCCATGTTGTCGTGGACCCTTACAGGAAGGCACGGACGAGGGGGTTTGCAAAGGTGTGTCCTTTAATGAGGTCAGAGTCACCAGCCCCACATGAACCCCAAACAGCTCCCTAAGTAGGGGTGGAGTAACCCACGTCATAAGTAGGGGCATGACCCAATTAACGATCCCCACATTCCCAGAATAAATCAGCTCAGCACTTGACGTGCTCACCGGAAAACAAACATAGCTCGGAGACAGTCCCGGCGACAAACATATGGGCACATCAGAGCGCCCCTAGGAAGTGTGTATTGTCCCAACGTGTGGTCCTCCCCCCCCGGGTCCGATGTGCGGATGGTTGAGTCCATGCTGTTATCCACAGCCTCCACCCATCGCTCTGGCTCCGCCTGCTGTGGGGCCGGACCGAGCCACCACACATGTGTTGAAGATATTCCCCTTTTCATATGAAGTTTTTATTTAATTATTTTGAAATAGTTGAAATTGTAACTTTCTCACACATGCAGTTAACAAGAATTATAATTGATATAATTCTTACAGTCGTTCAGCTGTGTTAATAAATGCCTTACACGCACACAGCTGTCTGCTGCATTCAACTCTCTGGTTTTATAACTAAATCTACCCCGTTATTGGGATACCAACAAACCAAAATTTTCTGGCTCCTCGTAGCAGGAAAAATATAATTGATGTCCTTAAAAATATCTGCATTCCAAGCCGCAGCGCTACGAGTTCTCCTCTAGATGTGGGCAGCATGCGGTTCTACATCAGCTCGTCCTTGCCAGCCTCGTGCCGGTGTGTGTGACGCAACGCCCAGCTATTTCACTAGCCCATGGTCACGGCTCCTAGCTGTCACCGGTAAAACACACACGCACACACGCTGCCGTTTATATGCCATCAGGATTGATATGTCAGCCTAATGGAGTCACAAAGTTCTAAAGACACAGGAGGGATATTCCCACATACACCCCTGGGACGGTGTCACCTTCATCCTCCTCTTCATTTGTTTTCTCCTTTGCTCACGTTTTCTCTCCTGCCTGTTCCTGCACGCATCATGTAGTTTCACAAAGAGAGCTGCTAAATCTGAACTGATACTTGGAGTACACACACTCACTCTCACACGCACACACACACAGACTGGGGGGGTGCTGTTAGGACGGGAAAAGTTGTTATTTCAGACCCACAGAACCATAACAAAAGATTTATGCCAGAAACGAGTTCCGAGTTGCTGTAGTTTATTTCTTGTTGTTGTTTATGTTTTCTTATTTATTTGTTGATGTGGGGTTTTTTTGTGAGTTGGGTTTCAGGTACACCATAGAAAATCTTAAAATAGTTCTTGCCATTTTCTGCAGCTGGCAGACAGATTATAGTTTGAAACAGACAAAAGGAATTTTGGGAATCCCAGGTATGAGCACAATCCCGGATTAGCTGCAGCTGCTGAGGGATGGAAGGATAGAGAGGTTAAGGATGTCACTGTAGGATGTCCCCTCTAGGATGTCACTCAAGGTGGGACTCTGGGATGTCCGCTCTAGGATGCCCCGCTCTAGGATCTCCCTTATGGATGTCCACCTCCGTGACAGTCAGTGTAATCGCTGACTTCCGTGTTTGGTGTGATGACTCATCCGTGGAACAATCTGTGCTCCTTCCAGCAGTGATTGAGAGGGTGGCGCTGAGGGGGGTGACACACAAGTCTGAAGACAGCAGCGAGTACGTGTTTGAGGTGGGTCGAATGCAGACATATTACATCATGTTGGCTCTATGCATTAAAATGTGTATTGGCAATAGAATAATTACTAAGAATAATGACAAATATATACCTGGCTGAGTGAAGCCAAGAAGAGTGAATTCATCTTGCTTTTATAGGTACACAGACAATGGTTCCTTAGAGCAGAAAACAGGTGTTTATACAAGGGAGTTTCCAAGAGCGGAGACTAACGGTCAAACTGTGACGTAGACCAGCTGCAAGCAGGTGTACTCCCTTCAGACATGAAGGTCGTTATCAAAGCATGAATGGAATATTGTTTTTCATCTTATTACAGGCAGTTATTGTCCTATTAACCTTCGCTGTATCAAAGTTACTTAACATTGTTTAATCACCACTTAATGATTACTTGGTTGCTCTTGCAATTATCAATTATATAATTGTCATTATTCTTAGTAATTATTCTGTTGCCAATACAAATGTTTAAAGCTTTTCTTCCTCCTCTCTGGCTCCTCCTCCTCCAGGCCGGCTGGTCAGATGGTTTCACATCATCCGTTGTCAGAACTCAGCAGGAGGTGATGGAGCTGCTGTCCCAGGTCAGGACCAACTCTTCCACACCTTTTCCCCTCATCCTCCTTTTCTGATTTAGTGACGGTTGACATGATATTTGTTCCGAATCAAGTTGCTTGAACAGTTTTCAGGGTTTAGTGGGTTTTGGAGGGATATAGAGGAATCATCAGCACACAGTTGTGATGAAACTTTCCCCTCTCAGCTCTCCCAAGCATATCCTGATGAAGGAGTGGAGAAATTCCTCCCTCAGTCCATAGAGCTGGACCCGAGGTGAGTCCCAGAACCCTTCCTGTTTATTACTGTCCTTAAAAATGAGTTGTTTTTGTACCAACCTGATGAAGGAAATCATGAAATGAATCAAACTCTGCAGGAAGTAAAGCCTCACCGGAGAAACACGTCCTCCTACTTAACTGCACTTTTTCAATCTGTGTCTTCTTGCTTCTGTCTCATTCCGTGGTGCCTCACTGTCTCCACCTAAGCTAATGAAACAGCGTGAAAAGGAGCGCCTTGTTAGCTGAACGGTTACGGTGCGTGCTGCCCGATTGCAAATTCCACTTCCAGCTGGTCGCATTTGTTGCATGTCATACCCTGCTCTCTCCCCTCATTTCCTGCCTGCCTCTTAAAGACAAAAGGAATAGGATGAAACCTGCAGAAACGTGGATTACGCGAGTGCGTATTTATCTGTTGCATCACGGATAAAAACTAGGTGTGCACACATCCAGTCTGAGAGACATGTCCCGCTCTGTGTGCACAAATGTCCTCCTATGAAAACAGGCTGCGATACGCATCATTTAGAGCCTTCTCACTTGCTCCTCCGCTAACGTCACCCACTACCTGTTCAATTCCCAGCTTCAAAGTCTCAATCACCTTCATTGCTTAGTGCTCGTTTGTCACACAGAGCGGAAACGTTTATTTTCTGCTTTGTTTTGGACGCTTGCGTTATGTGAATGCACAGAGTTTCCATCTGCACAGACTAGCTGAACGCCATTTTGCATCTTTGAGCACATTATTTACAGTGAACGACATGATGAACCTTAGGAGTGCAGTCGCCCCTCGTTTATCGCGGTGTCACGTTCCAGGACCCCCCATGATGGGTGAAAGTATGCAACGTAGCCAGGCTAATAGCATGCCGTGTACAGTGTCACGTAGTTGTGAGAATATGTACAGTACCGGTGCCGTATTTTCTTACAATGTAATACTGTATATGCGTTTTAATACGTATTTTAATGTGTATTTTTTTACTATCTTTTTACTGTTTTATTTTTCTTAACCTAGAAATTGCTTATTTTTCAATAAAATAATGAAAATGATGTACATTTATGCATTTATACATACTGCGATATAAGAATACATAGATCAAAAAAAAGAAAGAAAATCTGCGGAAAGTGAACCACCGATGTAGCGATTGACGACTGTACATCGCTCGATAGCACCCCTAGTGGTCAGAAACTTCCGCTTGTAAACCCGAGGATTGAACTGCATCGTTATGTGAGCGCTAGCTGCTTCCTCGTAGCAACGCAGAGAGAAGCGGTGAAGCTGAGTCTTTTGGAATCACCGAGCTTCTCGTAGAGCCACTCACTCGTCCTCTCTGTCTGTCTCTGTCCATCCTGTCTCTCTGACTGCACTCAGGTGTCTGACAGCGCTGCCCTGCCATGTCCTCCGGCACCACAGTGTCCAGCTGTTCTTCGCGTCCCCCAGGCCTTTCTCCCCCACCTGTCCCGCCTCCCCCCCTACAGCTCCTGTAACCCCAAATTGCCCGTTCACGTCCAGCTCGAGTGAGTCTTTATTCTGTTTCATTTCCTGTGCTGTTGGTGGATGAGGTGTGACGGCATGAATTCTCAGACTATAGAACCGGTGGCTCCTTCCAGAGGGCAGCCGGGATACGAAGCGGGAGAATCCCGCTCTTAGATGCAGGGAATGAATGAGAACAATATTTCAGTGTTGCAGGAGTGTGAGCAAAGAAACGAGGAGGAGGAGGAGGAGGAGGAGGTGAGACTCAGGCAGGAGTTCAGATTGTGTTTTGAAGGTGTGGAGGGAGTTGATGGGATCTATTTCAGTCTGGTGCGGGAATTTAGTGTGGTGTGTTTGTGTTGGGAAGCCTATTGCGGTGACCTAATCCTCGTGTGTGTGTGCATGTCTGTGTTTGATTCTCTCACCATGACTTCATCCCGGAGAGTATTTGTAGCCACCGTGTATCTGTGTACTTGCATGTGATTCTAGTTCAGTGTGTATGTTTGTCTGTGTTCGCTCCAAAATTTCAGGCGCATTTCCTGTCACATGACCATTCCTGGAAAGTTTTGGAATATTTAGTTGACTTTTTTTTCAGTGTAGTTTGCATGAAGACATGCAAAATCGAATTTCAAATTAGAAAATGGCATTTCAAATGAAAATTGTATGTTTTTTTTATTTGCAGTCGTTTTATTTGTAATTCCATGTGTTACATTATACCAAATATGTGTTAATATATACAGTGGCGTTGCTAGGGTCTCTTGGGACTCCAAGCCTCGCCTCACAATTTGCTGCTCCAAACTGCAATCGGAGGCAGTTGCAAGATCCGTGGCTCTCTGCTTGGAGAGGCTCATCTTTCATTCGGCTGAGAGAGGAGGAAACAGAAAAGCGAGATGGATCTGCTGGTGTCTGAGCTAAGCTAGCGTTTCCTCGTAGCTACAGCTGAGCTTCTGATCCCAACGAGCGTTCGTTGGCACAGGAGATACGAACTCACCTTTGCTCACCAAGGCAACAAGCACTAGCCAATCAGTGACAGAGTATGGCGGGCCGGTCCTTTGCCTTAGTAGGATTTAAAATGTTGTCTCCACAATAAGGTAAACGTAAAAGATGCGCTGCATAAATGTCCCATCACGTTTTAATTCTCGCCTGTAAAGGAGGTTCCAGGGGTTCGCCACGGCAATAACTCTAAAACTAAAAACTAAAAACGGTAACAAAACGAATGCAGGGCGTGACAGACATTATGTGCGATAATTTACCGTGGTCTGAGAGTCAATGCGCCGGGAATAATTTATTTACTAATTAGCGGAACTGCCTGAATAGAAACCTACCTCCGACCTCATCCAGGATTTCTGGCCGGAGGGCGCTCCGCGAATGTGCGCAAAACAGCCGCGCACACACTGACGAACAGGTAGGACAGAACAGAATATAGAATAATGACATACGAGATGACCATTTAGATGAAATTCATAAGACACATTCTGCATCTGCTACATCAGGTCCTGCATTTATTTTGCCGGAAAATATACGGCTTGCAGATTCGGTTACTTCTTTTAAAACACTTCTAAAAATGTACTTATATAGACTGGCTTTTAATTGATGGAGTCCTCTGTTTTAATTACTTTTCATTTATTTTAATTTAAATTTTTAAATGTATTTATTTTTATATTTTGAACATTGTTTTATTATTTTATGATTATTGCTGGGTACCTAGTCTCATCACTGTTGCTTTTAAACACCCGTTTTACATTGATGAATGTTTGTTTAATATGTATTTTTTTTGTTTATATGATTTATGTTGATTTGTTATTATCTGTAAAAGCACTTTGGGAATTTCATTTCTAAAAAAGTGCTATATGAATAAAGCTTATTATTCATTCATTTTCCAACCGCTTATTCCGTCATCGGGTCGCGGGCCAATCTGGAGCCAATCCCAGCAGTCAATGGGTGGGAGGCGGGGTACACCCTGGACAAGCCGCCAGTCCATCGCAGGGCAACACAGAGACAGACAATCAGCCACACACACACTCACACCTACGGGCAATTTAGTGTCACCAACCAGCCTAGGCTGCATGTATTTGGTGGCGGGAGGAAGCCGGAGAACCCGGAGAGAACCCACGCAGACGCAGGGAGAGCATGCAAACTCCTCACAGAAAGGCCACAAGTCGGAGACGGACCCGCGACCACCTTGCTGTGAGGCAACAGTGCTTACCACTGCGCCACCGAGCCGCCCTAAGCTTGGAGCTCCATTTACTGCAGTGTTAACGGAAAATTCAAAGTGATCCAGAATCCAGGATCTCTTCTGGATCATCCCTAAAATATAATCGTCTGTTCCCCGACATTTTCATCAAGATCCGTCCGTAACTTATCGAGTTCTCGTTTCACTCTGTCCTTCAGGACTCGGCTGTACGGTTCAGTACAGAGGATCCAGCAGGTAAGGCGTTCCTCTCTTTGTCTTCCATCGTCTTCATCACCGTGTCCTCCTCAGACTGACCGTCCTTCCTCAGGGTGGTCTACAGGGTGGCCAGCGTCCAGCCCGTCATCAGCACCCACGGCTCAGTGATGACTCGGCCTCCTCCTCTTCCTCCCTCCGTTCCCCCTGCACAGAACTCTGCACAGCACTCCCCCCAGCCGTCCTCCCTTCCTCCCTCTGTCCCAGCCCCGCCCACCTTCCGCTCCTTGGCAGATGGAGGCGATCCCGCTTCCCGGCTCTCCCAGCACCACCTCCATCCACAAAGTGACGGCCAGCCCAGCACGCAGCCTCAGTCCCTGCAGCTCACCCACTCCCAGCCGGCATCCCACTCACATTCCCAGTCCCTTTCCCACCCTCAGCCTCGTTCCCAGTCCCAGCCGCAGCCCGACGCTCCCGAGCAGAAATGCATCCTGGACTGGCTCCGTCGGCTTCGGCTCCACAAGTATTATCCCGTGTTCAAGCAGCTGACCATGGAAGAGGTGCGTCCACTTTATGTTGGGAATCTTTCATTCCAGATGTCTGATAGGAAGCAACAAGTAAGGGTTTTTGTGTGTGTGTGTGTGTGTTCTTACAGTTTTTAGCGCTGACAGAGGAAGATCTGAACAAGTATGACCTGACCCAAGGAGCAAAGAAGAAACTCAAGACTCAGCTGGAGCTGCAAAAGTCAGTAGAACAAGCAGATCTCTACTGATTGGTGTGTTTTTTAGCGTCCTAACAGCGCCATGGTGACGCGGGTTCTCCAGCCGGGCTTCTTGATAGGGACTAGTTATTCGTCATTGGACTACTGAGCGAAGATTATAAGACGCAGCCACTAAATGTAAAAAGAAACAAAGATTTTGTACACATAGATGTCCCTGTTCCGTCGTAAAGTGAGCCGAACCTCGGTTTACGAATCTAATCGGCCCGTGGCCCGAAACGTTCCTAAACCCGAAACAATCTTTCCTATTTAATTTAATGTAAATCAAGTTCATCCGTCACATTTTGTCCGACTCCACTTCCTGAGTCACAGTGACGGTCTGAACTCTGGAGGGGTTGGCGAGCATCCGCTCACGTGCTGCTCGCAGTCAACCGGAACATCTGGAGAGAATCCTGAGCAGGTGTGAAGCGAGGATGCAAAACGGACGCCGCTGAATTCAGTGTGCAGACGACGCTGGAGGTGAAGTTAATTATTGATTAACAGCCAGTCTGATCAGCTGCCGTAATGGTCCACGCAGCGTGAATGGTTAACCAGCTGTAAGATAAGAGGTGCTCATTTACACGCCAAACCACGGACCTGCTAGCACGCAGCTCAGTTCCTTACGTTGGACGCGGCGGCCTTTATCTCGCCATCGTGGTGTTTCCACGGGGCAGGCGGCATCACTGGTGGAAACGTCCTGCGGTGGTTTTTCCGTGTGACGTCCGTTTACGTGATGCTGAGCTGGGTGGACACTGTCGCCCCCTGTTGGTGGTAGTGTCTAATAAAGATCTTTTTTTCTTGATGTTTTTTTTTTTTAAACACATGATGTGAACATTTCCTTTTTGAAGTCTAATAATCAGGTAACGCATTTCTTTTTATTTCATCTTCATCGTCGGACTCTGAGTCGGATTCTAAGACAGTCCACCGTGTGAAATGCATGCTTCACCGCATGCGTGTGATGGTGGACTTTAGAAGACTATCTATTGTCCAGCAGTTATACTTGAAAGTAAATTATATTTGCAGTTTTATATACTTTGTGGTTTAAAAAGGAGGCAGAAGCATTATGGGCCTTTTTCAATGCGGTGATTCTATTTTAGGCTCTTGAAACAGTTGGAGGTGAGCTTTAAAGACACGCACTAATAAGTTGTCCTCATAGATTTAATAGATCTAAAACTATGTGCACATAACAGGATGACGTACCAAACCCGTTTGTTTCCTCAGCAGGGAGTTGAAAACGGAGACACGGCCCTTCAGCGGCATCGCCAGGGTAACGCCTTCAAGTCACATGGGGCCCTTGCTGCATCCCTCCTCTCCTGCAGGTCAGAGAGCTGCTTTAACTTTGTTCCTATGCAAGTTTACCGTTTAGCGAACGAGGACGACAGCGCCGTCCCTGCTGCTGTCCTTAGTCCGGGGCGACGCCTGGGAAAACTTGAAAGACAACGAAGGGAATTGAAATCTTGACTTTGGGAAGCGACTCACGGAAGCAGCAAAAACCGCACGCCAGGAGTTTCCATCTGAAGCGGCTTCAACAGAATGCGACTCGTGTTTCCAGAATGTGTGACCAGGAGGCGGGAATCTGAGGCCAAATCCAAAGAAGATGGGGATTCCTGAAGCTCCGTGGGTCTTAGCAGATGCCCCAGTCTGATGAAGGGCTGGGCATAGAACCTATACCCACTGGGACCAGTGGACAGATGCTCCTTTTGCTTTCCTCTGACTGGACACTTCCTGGATGTTTTTTTAGGATTCATTTTAATGAAGTTGTGACAGGACAAAATGTTGAATTGTTTTTCAGGAGAGCTGCGGGTGGAGGTGGACGGCGTGCCGCAGCATCACCCCGTCCCCACGGACAGCAGCTCGTCCTCGGGTTGCTCCAGCTCGCCCCGCTCCCCTCGAGCGGCGCTCTGCTGCGCCGCAGCCACGCTGGACAGGAGCAGAGACATTCACAGGCGTAGGTTCTCCCAGAGATGATCCCGACAGGAATAAACACAGATTCAGATCTGAACTTGAACTGTTTGTTGTCCACTTCAAACGGATTAAGATTTAGATCAAGCTTCTGATTTTAGCTTTCAGCCGGACGACTTTTCACACCGCTCTGTGTTGCAGGTCCAGAGAAGGACCGGTCCTGCCTCTTTGTTCTGAACTCCAGCTGTCCCACAGCCTCCAGTCGCCCCACAGCCCAGGTCCTCCCCGTCCAAACGGATCCAGCTCCTCCTGCCCCCTCCTCCTGCTCCTTTGGCCCCCCACAGTCGCCTTACCACCCACAGGCCACTTACACCCAGAACCTGCTCTCCAATCCAGCTCGCATCCTGACCTCCCCCCGAAAGCCCAGGCCCCCGCCGCTGTGCACGGAGGGCAGGACTAAGCTGCTGGACCCGGGCCTGCCTGCAGGGTTCGGTGTCGGGATGAGGGTGAGGATGGAGAACCTCTTCGCCGGCCTCAACGTGGACGGCGCCTGCACGCTCCAGGACTCGCTGGTTTGCCGTGGCCTGATGGTGGAAACCAGTTCTGCTACGACCTCCACTTCCAACAGCCTCCACCACGTCTCCCACCCTCCGCTGCACTTCCACCTCTCATCCTCTTCACCCCCCTCTCCATCCGGATACTACTCCTGCCCACCAAATTCCTCCTCTTCCTCCTCCTTTTCTTCTTTCTCCTCCTCCTGCCCCTCGACGAAGTCCGGCTCACGCTCCGGCGGCTCCGGTAGCGGCGGTGGCTTTGTCCCCATGGCAACCGCAAGCAGCGTCCCCGTGGCTGCGGTGTCTGGAACCTCATACCGCTCACCTCAGCCGACATCTAGCCCCTCGCCTTCGCCATCTTCTACCAGCTCATTGGATCAAGGTTCCGGATTCAGCGCCTCCGTGTGCGTCTGTTGCTCCTGCGGTTGTCGGGGGAACTGCGGCGCCTATGGGCCGTTGCCTGGATACGCAACGACGGGCTACCTGCAGTCGTTGTCGGCCGGACCCTCCCTGTTCACCCTGGGTCCTCTGCTTCACCTCAGCCCCCTCGTAGCATCATCCGGCGGCGCCATGCCCTTCTCCTACCCGATGATGGTGCCGCCGTCTCTCTACCGCCACAGCCTCGTGTCACATGACCAGCAGCAGGGCTTTGGCTTCTACCAGCCCCATGGCATTGTGGGAACTATTGGCCAGAAACGAGCTGCAGGCAACCTGTCGTGTTATAACTGCGGCGCCAACGGACACAGAGCCGAGGAGTGCAAACAGCCGGCGATGGACTCGGGACTGCAAGGTGAGCGCTTAAATGATCTCGTGCACAAAACAGCGTTTACAAATTCTAGCTTGTCCTGCTCTGCATCCGAGTCTCTGCTTCTGTGTCTCGCAGGGTCGTTTCGGCTGAAGTACACGCCTCGCCCTGACAGCAGGGACTCTGGGGATTAACCGGCGGAACCAGCAGCGGATCTGAGCCGCTCCGGTCCGGACACAACCCCGTACCTCACGTTGCTATCTGGCACGAGTCCACTCAAACACGGAGCTCGGCCTCTAGCATCTCGGATTCTTTAACAGCAAAGAGGTGGAGGCCGGCATGACATCCATTCACGGCGCCGTCCGAACCAAAGATACTCGAGTGCATTTAAGAAACGCCGATGGACGGGATGGCCTCCGAGACGCCGCTCTGACCGGCTCTGTTGGCGCCGAACAGCTCGTCTGACGCAGCACATCCTTTTACGCTTGCCTTTTTTTAATTTTATTTTGCAGCAAACTTATTTCATTTTAAACCTGCATTATGTGAGAATATCATCAACAACGCTCCCCGAAGATGTGCGGCTGCTTCCAGCGGACTTTTGCTCGCCCCATATTAGGTTTAAATAATCCCACTCTGGGAAGAACTTGGCATGCGCGACATCATCGCAGGAAGACTTGATCCATACTTGATTCTGGATGTGCCTTAATCGACTCGCTTGTATTTTCATAATATAAATGTTTACATGTAAACAGTACGCCTTTAAAAGGAAAAGGAGCAACAATGGCCGCCAGCGCCGTCACACCTTGGCACGTCTTTTCTGTCGTAGCAGAAAGGCTTTGCATGTTCGTTTCTTTTTGTTTCTGCAGACACATGCTTGATGTTTAAAGTTTGTGACTGTCATACGTGCAAAGGAACCCACGGTTCTGTTGGACGGGGAACGATGGTCTTCAGTCTGCGTGTTGCCGGGCAGGACCCGGAGCACGCCGACTCCTTCAGACAAAACTGGCGTCCCCCCTGGACGACACAGCCACGGGGACATGGGACGTTTGACGTCGTCTGTTGCTGAGCGTGCGTCGCAGCAACAGAAAATGTCTCCGGAGTATTACCTCCTCATAGAAGTCAGTTCGACTCCATTAAGCTTTCAGTTTGGCGCAAAACCACGCCGTGTTCTTCAGGCGGGAGGAAAGCGCCTCCACAGATTGTACCAAAGGATGCCTTCTTTGTCATAAAGTTCTACTTTTCTAGAGTTTTTCGGGAACCATTTGACAGTTTCTATAAGTCTGGAACAGTCCTGATCGAGGCTGGTTGATGTTCCAGCATGCATGTTGCTTTATTAGGAGAACGTGTGTTTGAGCAGTGTTTATGACACAGTCCGGTTGTAGGTCAGATTTTATACTGAATATTGTGTTTTAATCTTTGTTTTATCTGCAAAGAGAACTGTGTTTGGATAATAAAAACAATTGTGACCCTGTCGTCACGTAGATCGTGATTTACCCACGACTCGGGTCTAAAAAATATGAGAATCTGATTGCTTTTCTTTCATTATTCCACACATTACCAAATAAAACTACATGATGAGACTTTATACCTCCGCTAAGGAGGTTCCGTTTCTGCTGCCTTCACCAAGACACTGGAATTAGTAGTAGAAAAACAGATTTGTCTCTTCAAAACCTCTGGATCTAGATCCAGAAGAAACCACCATTACTGAGCTGTTTCTAACCTAATAATGACATCAAAGTGAATCCAATTGATAAAGGTTTGTTTTCATGGAATCTAAAAATAGAAAATAAATGTAGGACAATCATTTTTGGTGTAAATCGCAACACAGTGGGACTGAGCTGCTTGGTGGAGGTCTGCGCTCTGAGTGCTTCTCTTGTTTTGTTTGGGGGTGTTTCCCCCAAATCTGAATGATCACTTTGGAAATAATAATTTACCATTCATCCATTTTTCCCCCCACTGATTTGAATCTGAATTTGTAGAACTCTCTTTGCTGGTGTTTCTGAAAAGTTCAAGAGAATTTTCAGTAAACACAAGATTCCCATACAGTTCAAACCTGGCAACACCCTGAGACAGATGCTGGTAAAGGTACATTATTATTCATTGCATATATTATATCTGATGCGTGAATACGTTTGGTTAATGCAGCGCAAACCGGTTTACAGTCCAAAGAACATCCCGACTCTACTATTTCTATTTTTCTTCCATTTATTGCTTACAAAATACAAACATAAAAACATAAGAAGAGGCTGTGTTGCTTGTGTGAGTGTGTAACACAGGAGCAGGCAGAAAACACAACCGATAAAAATGCTCCACCCCTCCGCGACGAACACTTTCGCTAGTCAGAAAAAGTCACTTTTCTACTTCACATACAGCGAAAAGTAAAGACTTTGCGTACAATGGAATAAAATCACATTAAATAATACAATTAAAATAAAAACACACACAAAACAAGATAAAATACTGAAATATAAAAGCAGCTAAACAACCTGTCAAGATGACAGAGAGGAGGAGGACAGACGGTGCAGCCGTTTGAAACGGAACCGAACAATGGCCGCTCCGTCTTCCCTGCAGGTCGACGGCAGCTGCACACCAGGATCGCACCTGCTTGGACTTCCCTTCACTCTTCAAACACTGCAATAAAAACGTAAAAATAAAAAAACGCAACCCCCCCCCCCCCATTCACACATGCAACCAGCCCATGCTCCCCGCACGGCATCAAACTTGGCTACACCCACTGGAGCGCCCTTTATATCCAAAACTGGAAATTCAATATTGTTTGTACAATAGTCATTAGCATTGCTTTTTCTTTTGTTTTTTTGCAAACTACAATCAATGAGTTTCCTACCATCTCTTTATTACAGGAAGATGTTTTAGGCTACAAGGCAGGTTGGGAGAGAAACACAGAGGGAATGTGGCGGCGCATCAACCCGCTTCTCCATTTCATTTTCATCTGGCACAACTTTTTCAGTTTTATCATCTCCCAAAGTGTCATGTGGCCAACTTTGGTCAGCGATGCTTTTCGGTTCACACATGAGAGCGGTGCGGCATCACTGCTTTTTAGGGGCGGAGTCCCTACCTGAAGTGACATAAGAACATAAATAGAGACAGGGAGTAACTACTGTCATGAATCCGCCTGTTGCCGTGACAGCGGACAAGATTCTCCAGTAAGCAAGTAGAGATGTTAAAAGACTCTAGTGTGCTGAGCCCTATACTAGGACCCCTCTACTTTTACGGCTTTATGCTACTGAGAGTGTGGTGGAACGTTAACGGTATGCAGCCATAACACTGATCACAACCTGAACCACTGGGAACTGGGAAAGTATCGCTCGGGACGTTCGATTTAGGAGTTTACGGTTCAGTTCTTAAAGTCGGGACTAAACGTGGCAAGAAAAATAGAGGGGGCTAAAAACTACCGATTGTCCAGAAACAAGGAAGGGTGTTCACTGGGAAGCGCCGGCACTGCCAAAGGTCTCTTGGGAAGCGTACACCATATACAGGAAGCCATCTTGGTCCCGCTCACGTTCGTAGACCTCAGAGATGGCAGCCGACACGGACACCATGCTGTGACCGTTCACCAGCAGGAAGAAAGCCTGGTTGGAGTTCAACTGGAGGCGCCTCCTAGAGGGGAGGCAGAGGCATGACAGTGAGAGGAGAGGACGGGATACCCGGAAACAATAAGGGAGGATAGAGATGGTAGAGGAAACAAAATGGAATGGAAATGAACATAAAAAAGAGAGACGAAGGAAGGAAGTGGAATGGGAGGATGAGAGAGCAAACAGGTGGAAAGAGCGACAGAAAAAAGGAAGCAGGAAATAGATTTACAAAAGAGAGGATAAGAAAAGAAATGGGTGGATATTAGGCAAGGAAAGAAAATGAACTTAGAGGGAAGGAAAGAAAGGAGAAGCAATTGATGAAAAGGGAAGTAGAGTGAGATAGCTGGTAGGGAATGACGGAATAAAGGAGGAGTTCAGGCTTGCCTGATGATCTTGATGAGTTCACTCATGTTGACGTGGTCTGGAACCAGGAACTTGGTCTTGTCCAGGATGGGAAGCTGCTTCTCTCCTTTGTAGCGCTCAATGATCACCTACAGGAAACAGACGCATGATCAAAGGTTCCCACTGGTGGAGCCGAGCGCCGCCTCCGTGGGTCCTCCCTCCTGATGATCATAAATCATACGCTTCATTCCCCATCATAAAGAGGTTAGGGTTAGTCATCTATAGTAATCACCTTTCTGTTTTAAATGAATTAGGATCATTTCAACTTTTCCACAGTAAAACTGTTGGTGGAGATGAGATTAAAATAAATGCAGAAGTGAGCCGCCCTCTTCACTGAACTGCTGGACAAGCAGCTCCTGCTAGCCGGTCTGTTAGCCCACAGACTCAAGCCTGGATGGAGTCGCATTGCAGTGACACAGCAGCCTCTAACCCCAGGAGATTACACACACACACACACACACACACACACACACACACTGGCGTGCTTTTAAGATCAGTCCTAACACGGAGCAGCAGATGGACGGCTGGGGAGTCTTCCCATCTCAGTCTGATACTAGAAAAAGACAATCAGAGATTGCAGACCCTCGCCTCCAAAAGACTATTCAATCTTGTGAGACAGTAAACAGTGCTTCCGGATCAGAGGGGCCAAACCTGCTCTAGCTTGCTGCTCCGGAATGTACTACAAGCCATCTTCTGGACTCTTTTTCCCATCATGCCATTCGTGTCCCTCCCTCTTAAAGTGGCAGTTTACAGCACAGGCACAATTCCAGATGTAAAAATAATTCCAGAATATGGATCCAGATCCGGATCAACGCCATTCTCGGGGAGGACCGAGCCACGGACAGAACCTTCTTTGTGTAAAAAGTTCAAGTCGATTGGGTTACTAGTTTTTGAGTTATGCGCTCAGACAGACAAACAAACAAAAAAACAAACAGACAGACAAACAAACGCACCCAATTGCAATACCCTCGCCTCCCCTTCGGCGAGGGTAAAAATGAGGTGAAACAGGAGGCGCCTCTTTATTTCCTGAGTTGCTGCCAGAAACATCCCAACAGATGTCAGAAAGCAAACAGCGTCTATGACTACCGCACAGTTCAGAATGACACCAGGATTTATTTTGTGTCGTGTCGTCACACTTCTGGATTATATGCTGCCTCGCTGGCTTTCCTCAGCCGCTCTATGTGAATGAATGAACCTTAACTCACGGGGATCTTGTTTGGGTGCTGCTCCCGGATCAATCGGACATCTTCAACTCTCTGCTCTGTAGGGCAGGAAGAGACAGAAGGTTAGTGTGTACACACACACACACACACACACACACACACACACACACACACACACACCAATGTGTAAAGGAAATGACAACAGGTGGTGTACATAACAGATTTGGTTTGTTCATATTAGCACGTTTAGGACTCCTTTAACAAGGTTATTGACTAAATATGCGGTTTCAGCGGTTTGAAGTTGGAAATGTCTTCTGCTCCGCTTGAAAGAATCAAAACTGAAAGTGAGACAATCAAAGGCAGCGAGTGAGATGAAGCTTTGAGCTCCCGTTTGCACCCATTGTTAGGATAATTCATTCTACTGGGGTATGATCATGCTAATTCTGAGGGCATTGTCCTGGGGCTACTTGTAAACCAGCATAAGTTTCTGGCCCAAGAACAGAGAAGCTCCACATGAAGACCTTCCCTCATGACCAGGGAGCAACAAATAGTCATCAGATCTCAATCAAATTAAAGAAACGGGAAGCAGTTGACCAAAAAAGCATTTTCTGTTCTGTCACAACACGGATTAGTCAGTATTGCCACCCAATGGGAAAATTCCCTGTGGTTCCCTGACTCAAGTTATGACCACTCATCCAGACCTCAGGTTTAGGGCCCACTGGTTCATAGTAGCATGAGGATAGCCTAACAAGGTCGCACTGTAAACAACCAACAACTCGGAGAGCGCAGACCTCCACCAAGCACCTCAGTCTGCCTATATTGTGATTTACACCAAAAAACATTGCCCTACATTTATTTGATCTATATTTTTAGATTCCATAACCATGAAAATGAAATTTTAGTACATTGAATTCACGTTGATATTATCGGTTTAGAAGTTATTCACTAAAAACACACTTTCAGCGATGGCGGTTTCTTCTGGATCTGGATCCAGAGCTTTTGAAGACACAACAAAGCCGCTTGTCCACCACTAATTCCAGCGTCTTGGTAAAGGCAGCAAGAAACAGAACCTCCTTTGTGGATAAGAGATAACCGTCTCCTCAGTTATTAAATATATCATCACCAAAATGTAATCATCTCTTCCTGGTCCTATTCCCAACTTTTCCTAAAAATCAAGATCCATCCATAAATGTATGTTGGTAAAAGTAAGACAAACAACAAAATAAAACATAACAATCGCTGTTCCTTAAAGGAAAATATCACAAGACGGCTTTCAGACGGATAGCTGTGCCTACAAGTTCAACTTTTATCTGTATTACAATATTTATTACAATTAAATAACTTTATCCCTCTACTTATTTGTCTTTTCTCTAACGGCCAAGCCTGAAAAATCCAGCATCAGATTCCTGAAAGTATTTAAAAAGATGATCATGAAAATACTTCTATTACCATATTTCAATATTAAATCAACACTGAACACGTGAGACCTCTCCGCTGCCAGAGACGTCACGTGCTCACGTTGCGTAAATATAGACCAATAAGGTGGCGTTAAACAGGAGTCTGGTACTTGTAGTCATTCTGAGAATTGTATTTCAGGGACTTCAATCATTGTACACAGTGTGTGTACATCAGGAGAAACAACTCGCTGACTGTCACGTCTAAGAAAACACGTTTAATAAAAACACACTTAAATTAATTACCGAAGAAGTTAGAGAGAAGATATGGTTCAACATCTTGTCACAAATATCCTTCAAACAAAAAACAAGTCTGAGTAAACTCAAGTTTACGTCTCATTTGAATATTTATATCAAAGCCCCAAACATCCCATCCCCCAATCCTGCAGCTCTTTCTCTAGCCTGCGTGTCGACACCACTTTGTTTTTCTCCCACCGCCCTGACGCAAACAAACAAACACTCTTCTCTTCCATGTTTTAACTTGAATATCATCCATTAGTCTAGTTTCTTTGAAGTAAGATGACAAGAAACCGAACCTCAGCGGAAACGCGCTAAAAATGAACGAGTAATACTCGTTTAATAACTTCTGACTCCCTCGTCTGTTCAGGCCCGTTCTTCTCCGGAGATTAAAGATGTTCGACAGCTACAAACATCCCGAACGGCCCCAGTAAACATGGAGGGGCCTTGTGTGTGTGTGATGGCACCTACCGAACGTCCTTCTTTGTTTGAAGGTTTTTTCCGAAGGCATACTGCGTCAAAGTCGACCAGCAAGGCGGCAGACGGAACAGATTTAGCGGCTGCGTCACAGCTCAAATATAAAAATATACAAAACGATTTTTTAAAAGACGCCTTAGCTTTAAAATAGAAACGGAAGAGAAGCGCTTGTTCAGAAAGTGGCTGATGTCGCCGCTTCCTTCCTCTGATCTGCTCGCCGTGTTTTGATCTGGATGAGCTCGCGCACGCAAAAACAAACCAGTCAGCTGGCCTCTGACGTCACTCACCCCGCCCCTTCGCCTGAGTCAAATTCTATTATAAACACAATATAAGCATTACATTACAGAACTTCAAGTGGTTCTATTAAACTATTTAGAGATGATTCTATTTCTATTGATAAGAAATGATGATACGTCATTCTTCAATAGTAAGGAGAAAGGGACAGGTGAAACTCACCTCGTTTTCCACAGTTGAACTTCCGCCACAACCAAATTATGTCACTTCCTGTAAAATGGCTTTATGGAATTGTAGTCCTTTTTTAGGGCAATTGAGCACGTTCTCACGGGGTGGAAAATTACTGGGACATGTAGAATTTGAATAACATAAGAAATATAGTTTCACCACACTCAATGTTATGTTGTTTTTAGACACCAGACGGAGCAGCGCTCCTAATCTCATTGTGTAGCAACTATGCCATGACAATAAAGGCTTTCTATTCTATTCTATTCTAATTTTATAATAAAATAAAGTTTAGTCTAGTTTATCAATTTATTTAAAAAAAAATTATATATAATTTTATGGCCTACACTTCTTGAGATAGTCGATTACATTGCACTGCGGACACGATGAGATTGAGGATGTGTGTCACCAAAAAGGTGTGTAAAATACAAAATATTTAAAATGTATTTTATGTATGGTTCAATTTGTTGTAAATATTTGGCATATTTTATAAAAAAATCGGGGACACCAGGATTAGCAGTGTGTACCCAGGATTTTACCAGATCTAATCTATGCAACAAACAGATATTGAAATGTACAAATTTCAGTGATTTGCAATCACAAAAATAATTAAATGTCAAATTAGAAGCAATAGGAGTAGCATCACCAGTGGAAGGTCCAGCGTTTGGATGAATATTGACAAAGGTCAGCAACATGAGGATGATAAACGCATGTCGGAGAACAGAGCCAAAATAATATCGGTGTATAAATAATGACTCTTCATCTCTGGTCTTGATCACCATTTGATGATAGTAGGGAAACAATAACTAGATGCAGTTTCAATTCTAGTCCAGTAGGTGGAGAACTCTGATCACCTGTTGCTAAAATCAAGTGGAGCTGCTGGAGCTCTGGTCCAAGCTCTGCGGAGACCTGGCTCCTTATGGTCTCTGCAAATATCACCTCTGTTGGACTCACCTCAGTCTGCATTAAATGCTGCAAGGGAGACGTTAATTAACACCCTGATAATTTAAGGGTCTGGTTTAAATCAATTTTCCCAAAGCAAACAGAAAAGATAATAATGATGGTTTAAAAACGCATATTTAAATTGACATACATGTAATAATTTCCACCTTTGTTTGAAGTCACTGACTACATGATGAGACCACTGGCTGTGCAGCTCGTCTCCTCACCTTGTTCCCAGGTATTCCTGTTAGAACGGCTCATGTTGCCGCGTGTTGGTTTACACAAAGGACCTCCCAGTGTGTTGCATTTTTAGGCTCGGCCATGTTGCAAAGTTTTCCCAGCAGACTTCCACACGAAACCCCCGGTTGGTACTCAGTCAGGTGTGCAAGTAGTGTAAAAAAGGTTGCATCGGGATTAGTGTTTGAGAGTGTGTGTGTGTGTGTGTGTGTGTGTCTGAGTGCACTTGATATGAAGTCAGTTAGAAATAATCATACGCCATAGTGTGTCTTTGTCTAAGCGCGGTGCAGAGCTGTGACTACTGTGTGTGTGTAGGTGTGAATATGAAGCATCAACCCGTCCCCGCTCTTTTCAGGTCAAAGGCAGCTGTAGACAGTGATAACATGAATTGTTAGTTGGGATTTTGGACATTGTGTGAGAGCCCTGTCCTTTGAGTCAGGGGACACTCCAACCATTGGGTCAAATATTTGTTGTCAATATTTAGAGTCACTCGTTCCCTCCTCGGTGTGCTCCGGCCGGCTCCCTCCACCCATTAAATGCTGAAGCTTTAATTTCATCCTGTTCTCCAGGACCGGACTCAGTCGCACAGACAACCGAAACTCTAATCCACACGATATGAAATGTTGACACGGCTATAGTCTTATATATCACAGGAAAGAACAATACTAGAGTGGTCGATAACAATAACGGGAGAGGAATACAAGGGGCAAAAAGTGAGCTGGGGTCTGCATGAAATAGTTTGTACACATTATTTAGGACGCACTCTCTTCCATTCAACCTGGTTGTTTTGCTGCATTCGATTTAAGGAAGAGACAAGGACGGACGAAGCACAACTGGTGTATTTTATTTGTGTTGTCACCGCAGGGATTATGATTTGTAAGTGAGATGAATTTTTGGGGGGGTTGTTGTCAAGAGAATTATGTAAAAACCGCTGGATGGATTATTGCTAATCTATGCAGAAGGATGGGGCATGGGCTGGAAAAGAATAATATATATACAGTATATCTATATATAGATATCTATATATAAAAATGGTCCATTATTAAAAAAAGAAAAATTTGCCCCTAATGACACAACATCTACTGAACGGATCTCCAGAGATTTGCAAGGAGGGTAGCCAGGCAACAGATGTGTGTGCACCTCTATGCTAATGCTTCATAATAATGAAAGAAAAATCATAATTATGATTAAATACAAGCTAGAAATGAGCTTGAAGACAAACTACCCATCGACTCTTTACTTTATGTTTTGGAACAAATATGTTCCTCCCTTTCCTTCAGGTGTGCATCTAATTCTATCGGACACAGTGACACAAAGTGAGTTTACTACAACAGACAGGCAGCAGCTTAACACTGAACAGCTGTGGAGTAAAACGGAATGGCAGTAATTACAGAGAGGAACAATAGGGCACGAACATTTAGAATAATAATAACGTGGGTATTTTGTGTGTGTGTGTCAGAACATGATAAATATTTTCTGATCCATATGGTTTCCTCGTCTTCCTTCAACATCTCCCCTGAATTTTACACCGGTTTGAAATGGAACATGGAGCACAAAGACCCCACACTGCTCTCCTCGTAGCGAGGCTCTTAAATCCACCAGAGTGGCTTTGAAACCACAGCAACGAGCCTTCAGGAAATACTCGTGCTGTGTGCCAGCGCTGGGCCGATGATCAGATTGTGTTTTACTGGTGTCTGCTCGGGTGATTTTGGCCTCGTTGAGTGTGACACAGGTGTTCCATAAAAGTCATGTTTTTAGTCAACTCTGTTCTACGTCATACAGCCATAAAGCAGGGGCTTTGATAATGAAGTCGTCACTCCAACAATTAATGTGATACAATCATTAACCTCGTCTGTGGACTCGAGTCTTTGGTAAATCCCTTTGAAACAAAAGTCAAATAGCGTTTGGCCAAATTATCTCTTGACATGTTGTTCATTAAAAAAAGGAATTTTTCATTAAAAAAAACATAGAGAAGCACAGGGTTCAAAAACGAGACAGTTTTGTTGTGAAAATGTACCCCGATTTCAACTGGATCTGTCTCCTCAGGTATTAAAGACAGAACAAATCTGTTGACCTGCTCCGATGTGGAATCGACTCAGCTATAAGACGATGCTTGTTCGAAATATACATCTCTAATATTAAATGTACAGAAGGCCCAAACGCAAGGGTACCACCATTTCTTAGAAAAATCTCAATAACATCCGCAATCTGGATCCGGATGAAATACAGTGGTAATATGGAGATCCCCATCCTACACGATTGTGTCAAATTCCATAAACATCCGTCAATAATCAATCAAGCTAGTCCTGAAAATTTTATCAAGATCCATCCGTAAAGTTTTGAGTTGTGTTGCTAGAGTGTTGCTAAGTGTTCAAATAAATCACAATTCCTATTTTCACCTCAGTCAAGGAAGATGGTTTCATCTGTCTGTTATTTTGTCGGCAGGAATAATAGATACATTGAAATGAAAATGTCCCAGATTTAATGAAGGAACAGGCACATAAATGTTCGGTGATGGTTGGTTTTCTTCGGAATTTCATTTCACGTCTGTGAGTTGGGGTTGAGGCTCTTTCCGTGTCCACACTCGCACACCAGTTCTCAGAGGTGTTGAGAAAGAGCTCTGAGAAAACGAACGCTGCAACAGGAAACACTGTTGATTGTGGCCTTTTCAGGATTACATTGGTTGTGCTGTTGCCACGGCAACGGCAATTAGAAAAGACCGGGCTACCAAGCAGAGAGCAGTTATGTTTCTGTAGCAACCAAGGTCACGGAGAAGGCTCCGGGCTTTTCTGATTCGTACACAAACAAAATATTTTACTTTGTGCTGGATTCATGTCGTCGAATCTGATCTCACTCTGCGCTGAAGAATCCTGCAGCACATTCAGCTTGGGTCCGACAGCCTTCTTGGCTTTTCGGGAGATTTGAAATGCTGATAATTGCTCACTTTTTCTGTGAAGTTCAAGCTAATTTTTCCTGCAGAGAACTGTAAAAAAGTAAAATAAAAAATAACCCTTGTAGCATGAAACTGGATCAAACAGCTCAGGTGTTGCTTGAGGATGAACAAACACACCAGCAGTCTTGTTTAGATGTTCCATGGTCATCCTGTGCGCTCCTATGTGCAGGCCGGTCCGTCCCCGCTGCGTCCCCCCCCCTGTAATTCATTAATTATCGCAGCATGTTGTCACACACCAGCTTGCACAAACACACTACAATCATTATGACATAACGAGCCTCCGTCTACAATCCAGTGTTTATTGTGCTTATGCAAAAGCAGCTGCAGAATACATGCTCATCAATCCCGCTTCCCTCTCGTCAGCAGTCGTTTCTTTCCAACTTCTACAGTAACACGTTCTGCCCTCCGTTAGTCCATCCGTCTCCGACACACGGCATCTCCGGGGTCCGCTGCAGCAACAAGGGGCTAGGGGGGTACACTCCTGGGTGTGTTTGTTGCCTTTACTGCATACGATTATCATGGAGGCCTCTTCATGAATGAGGCTGGACAGACGTGCACATGTTTATGCTTGTCTTTCTGTTTTTAATGGCATATCTCATATGTAAACACGTCAGGTGTTGAGGATATGGACCTCACACACCGTAGCCGAGCTGGACTCCATTTGTATTACACTTGTGTGTTCATTATAAGGCTTGATGGCATTAACACATGCAGTGAGATGTTTCTGAGCACGATCCACTGCCTGAACAGCTAGTGCAGAAACAGATTACCAGATGGGACAAGTAGTGAACCTGCGCGCGCACACACACACACACGCACGCACGCAGTCAAAATTCAAATCTCACTAGAAAAGCACTCAGAGAGCAGACTTCTGGCCAAGCACCTCAGTCGCCCACAATATTGTGATTGACATTAAAGATTATCGTCCTACATTAATGCTATAATTTCTTTTTTACTGATAACAGAGACCCCCCCCCCCCTACATGACTGTGTCAAATTCCATAAACATCAGTCAATAATCAAGATATTGAGGAACAAAGCTCCATTTACTGCAATGTTAACGGTAATTTCAAAGCGATGGAGAATCCAGGATCTCTTCTGGATCATCACCAACATGTTATTCTTCCTGGAAACATTCCCAACATTTCCTGGACATTTCACCAGGATCCGTCTGTAACTTTTAGAGTTATGTTGCTAACAGACAGACGGACAAAAACACGACCTCCTTGGCGTAGGCAATAAAACTCCCTTCCTCTGGAACCTTATAAAAATGTAGATTATTTTATTGACATAAAATATATACAAAGTGACAAAATGTAAAAAAAATCAAATAAATGTAAAAAACAATAAAATACAATAATTACCTCCGTCCACATCCAACAAAGACAGAATTTGTGGAGCGTCTAGTCGTGGACAAACTCCACAAGCGGCTTTCTGCACATGGCGGGAAAGAGAAAACACTTCCAGCTACCTGCGGCTCCACCACCTCCGTTCAACATCAATCACTCTCTTTACATCGCCATTTACACTTACTCCAGCCTTTCCTCCCTACAGGCTCCTCTTTGTTCTGCGGAGGACGGGGAAAGAAGGAGCAGGCGGACGCGGAGGAGGGGCAGAAGTGTGATGGAGGGAGAAAAGAGAAGTGGAACAGTGGCTTCCATCAGGAGAGGACCGCTGAGGAGGAGAAGAGGGCGACTGTTGGGTGGCCTTTCGTGCTTCCCGTTGGGTGGATTGTCACCAGTAAGTGGCAACAGAAGCCACAACAGCCCTGCAATTATGACTGCGTGAGAGTTTTTGTTGCACACATTCACAATGTCCTCAGGCGCAGACGTGCCGCATGTGGAAGTTGACGACGTACTCCGCATTCGTCCGCTGGACGGAGATGGCAAAGGGTTCGAAAGGGTGGAAGGTGAAGGCGACAAGGCGTCGCACCGCGTGATTTACCGGCCGCCCCAACAGACCCGCCTGGATCTTGAACTTCAGCAGGCCTGAGTCCCGGGCGTAAAACCTAGAGGGCGAGGGATGAAGACAAAGCAAAACGCTTTTTATTCAAAAGTCGACCCACAACTAGGAGACAATAATAATAGCTAGTAGCTGTTAGCAGCTAACTAATGCTAGAATAAATGCAGCTGAGACAGCTCAAAGTCCAGGAGTTCCTCCCCTTCAGAGCAAAAGGGGAGGGGCCTCCTTGTAGTTGGGTGGACGTAAAACAAGGCGTTGCAGAGGACGGCCTGCACTGCAGCAGGACTGCGTGAAACGTCCTCACAGTGCAGAGACACGCTGCAAACATGTCAGACAAACACGATGCAGCAAACGCCCTCAGGCGGGTGACGGCGTCAAAATGACGATCCCTTCCCGTGTATCGCTCGCTTAGATGCAAGGAAACTGATGAACTCCCACAGGAATGTTGCTGAACACAGTCGGCAGGTAAATGTGACTGTTTTAACAAAAGTCCGAATCCAAATAGACATTAAAGAAGTGGCTGTGCGGGTGATAATTTATTTTTACCGCTGGTAAAGACTGATTTTCAGTCTATTTGATGAAATAACAAAAAAATGCCAGCCAGTTTTCTTTCGCAGCCATAAAAGCTGAGCATGAAGACTTTTCAGTGGCTGCTGACATAATTCATCTTTCCTAAAATGACCTTTGAAACAGGAAAGCAACGTATCGATAAAGTGGTTCTGCCACGACTGCTAGTAATCACATGACAGACCGTTACCTGATGGGGTGGTCTCCGCAGGTTTTGGGTCTCTCCATCACTGACACCCACTTGTCGTCGTAGCTGAAGAGGGAGAGG
Organism: Brachionichthys hirsutus; assembly: GCF_040956055.1. NCBI lineage: Eukaryota > Metazoa > Chordata > Actinopteri > Lophiiformes > Brachionichthyidae > Brachionichthys > Brachionichthys hirsutus. Next base: position 5,897,179 of record NC_090901.1, read on the forward strand.
TCGAGGTAGGGGCTGCTGCTGTAGGACTGGGCGCTGATGGGGAGCTGACCCAGCAGCCGGCGCACCGCCTCCGTGTGCCCGCCGTACTTGGCGTTCACGATGGTGTCTTTGAACCTGAGGTGCAGACGGACAGGATGTCAGCAAGGTGACTGAAACGTTGTAAACTGGCTGTATGCTAGCTGTATGCTAGCTTCTTGTAAAGCGGTACAAATCTCAAAATTCAATCAGAGCTCCTGCAGCCATGACAACGGTCTTTAATGTCTCTCTTTTATATCCAGATTAAGTCCTAAACGCTCTTCCCTCCTGCAGGCAATCGCCACTGATCTGGTTCCCTTCCTAACCACCGTCTTCAAATTCCCCCCCCTGACATTTTGGCTTCAGAACATCAGGTGCAGACGTGTCTTTCATTAAGAAAAGATCCTTGGACAGACAGGACGGTGACCCAAGTGCACGTGTTGAATTGATATGGTATACCGTAAACTTCCTAAAAGAAGAGCACCCCCCCTTTTGGACAAAATGATTCTGCACTCTATCACTGAGGTTCTATGTGAAATTAGTGGCATATTATTTATCAAAAAACAATCTATTTACAACATCTATTGCAACTTGTACACAATGGCAGCTACATGTATGAAGATACAATATTTCCTATCAATTAAGAATGCATAGCACTAATATGTTGAACACAATTGTAACTAAACTATCTAGTTTAGATTTAGATTTTCTTTAAATCACACAATATTTGCCTAATAATCGAGAACTGGCTATGCATAAAACCTGAAGTATTCCCTCAGTACCTTCTCTGAACCTGCCGAGCGTAGTTGTTGGATGAAGCCGAGCAGGGGAACTGGACCGCCTGGCTGTGCAGCGTAGCATTTCTGAAAAGGTCGCAAAAATTCTCAAAAAGCTCCAGCAGCTGGTCGGAGGTGTTCTCGAAGACGGCCAGCACCTCCGTGGACACCATGTTGTACACGACAAAGAAGGATGGCTGCGAGGGGAAGACAGGAGTGATGGTTTGGATGAAAGAAACACAGACTTAGGTGTTAAAGCTACGCCACAATCCACCCTGGTCTTCACCGGCGACAAGCCAAAGAAGTCAGCGACAGTGACGGGTTTATTAGAGCAAAACAAATCATTCCGTTTGGCTTTTAGATACGAGTAAAGAACATGAATGTAAATACGAAACTCGGCGAGATGAATAGAGCTCGTGTCAATAAAGCCCATTAATTAGATCCATTTGTTGTTGACCATGAATGGACAGCAGGAGCTGAAGGAGAAACGTGTCCTTGGAGACGCGAAGGAGGGTCAGAGTCTCGCAGCCCAAACAACAAAAGACACGAGCGAGACAAGGGAGCGCAACAAAGCGAGGAATCTGCTGCCGCGCATTCCTACCTGTGAGGGGTCGGTGACTCGGAGCGTCACCACGTCTTCGCTGGTGTATTTAATGAAAAGGTGGTGTTCATCCAGCAGCTGCATCTTCCACATCCTCAGCCGCCGCAGCTGATCAAAGAACTGGAAGAATCTGGCGACAGGAAGCGAGAGCTGGATGAAGAGCGGAGACTTGATTCAAGATTGGAAGGAATAAAGTCAGAGTAACGCCGTTTACCTCCTCTTGGCGGTGGCGCTGCCGTCCTGCTCCGCCCTCCTCCAGAGGTAGACCAGCAGCCTGTGTTTAAGGGAGTTGATGGTTTTGTCAGTGTACAGGCGGGGGAAGCCCGGCTGACTCTCAGTCTGAGCCTCGGTGTAAACAGCTGAAAGAGTCAGGAGGTCGTCCTCGTAACAGAAGCGCCCGATAGTTCTCACGTCGAGAAACGTTCCTTCTGGAGTGACCTGGGAAAGGGAGGGAGTAAAAAAAAAGACACGAGGGAAGATGGAAATAAAGATTTTCTTAAGTCCATTTTATTTTATTTAAATGTGGAAAAGACTTCACAGATGCTGCAACGCATCTGCCAATAAGCTGGAAAGCTTTAACTGCAGCATGTCAAGCCAGCATAATCTGCTCACCTGAAACACATGTATGGTCTGCTGCTGGACAGACAGCACAGCCAGGATGTTCCTGTAGAGGTAGAGGCCCTGGTTGTGGGACAGGATGATCTTGTCACACTTAAAGGACCTGGTGTCACACAGCCTGCCTGTGTGGAGGTCGATAATGTGGAGGGAGTAGTCTTCTAGAGGAGACCGAGGGTTGGGAGTCACAGATTCGTTGTTCCGGTACACCTTGTGGGTGATGGAAAATGAATGAAAGGGGCAGTCTGAGTCAACAAATCAAGCAGTTTCTGGTTTCCTGGGTGATCGGTATCGTTACCTCAAAGAAGAAAGGCTGGGGCTCCTCGGGAACGTACACAGCCGACCCGACGATGACATACCGGCAGTCGTCTGTGAAGAGGCTGCACTCCCTATTGAGGTGTTCTCCGTTTGAGGCCACGTTAGTGACATGGAGCAAAGAGAAGAAGCGTTCAAACAGGCGGCCTCGGATGTTAAGGGAGCGCTGGTCATTGGCCGTTAGCAGAGTCTCTCCCTCCTGGCCTCTTAGCAAATCTTGAGCTGCCTGGCAGCCTTGGTATTCATATATCTGCAAGAATAGCATAGGATATTAAAAACCTTTCCTCATCACTCCGCTTCAGGTAAAATGGATGGACAAGTCATTCAAGGATTCAAAAGAAAGGTTTCAGTCTTACCTCCAGAGACGTCTGATCGGAGGAGAAGGCGATGAAACAGCGTCCGTCTGGTGAGAACTTCCTCAGGAAACAGGGGGGCTTCTCCACGTTGACCACGGTGAAGTTGGGGAAAAGGTTCTGGTGGAAGCAACGCACTCTGTACCAGTGAGCTCCGGGTCGGCCTGAGCAGATCCTTCGCCTCTCAAGACGATGAACAACATTTTGGTTCTGGATCCGTCTGGGTTTTAGGGTCGGAGTGTCCTCATCCATTATTGTGATTGGAGAATGTTCTAAGAGCGGAACTTGAGATCAATCAGACGGGTAGCCAGTCAGACTACATCACAAGAATAGTCCTGCGACTGCTGCTTTGTAGAAAAACAACAACAAGGGAGTTAGGATTAAGTCCTAATTTGGTTTGCAAGCAAAAATGACATTTGCATGACATGAAATTGCTGAAGTTAATCCACAGATAATGATGATAATCCCAATATCAAGCAAAACAACACAGCTGCACAACGTCACCTAAAGCAGGAATATTTCATTAACATGGCGTCTGGACTATTAGAGGTGAGATGCTCAAATGATGCAAAAGAGACTGATCTAAAGTCAACAGTACGGCTCAGGCTGCAAAATATTTCTACATGCAATACAACAGTATAATGAAGGAGTTATTGTACAGATGTAGAACCAATCAGAGACAGCATCGAGGTTATTTTAGAAACACCACAAAGCTCTTTTAGAGCTTCACAATATTAAAGAACGCTCCTGAGACAGTGTAATCAGCTCAGCCCACAGAAATAGTATATTACAGGTAATTTAAACAACCAGACATTGAACACAAAGAGCAATTTACTCACTTCCTCGTTCGGTTTGTTAGCAACAACAGGTGAAGCTAGCGAAAGACCGTCTTAATTCACGTTCCAAAAAAAAAAAAAAAGATGTTTAGTTTAAGAGGTTAAACGCAAAAATGGCCACATGCTTTCACATTTCACCGAAAGCCCGTCTGTCTGATGTCTTTACGCGTCACCGATGTGATTGTTGTGAAACGGTGAAGCGCAGAAGAAGAAGAAGAAGAAACCAGGAAATGAAGCACTAGAGCTGATGTGAACAGCGCCGCAAAATCCGCCTCAGGTGAAACACAGTACTGCAACTTTGATGAGAAGACATTTGTATTGAAATAAATCTCATATTGATGTAATCTGAACGTCTGCGTGTATCTTGCGTGTACAATAATACATTTAAAATAGCATACCGTTGTCTCAGAATTTTTATTTTGGCGACTGAACCCTCTTCGGTATTTCTCTCTAGGACTGCATGATATTAATGCCATCAAAACAAATCTTCACGTCCCTCTTTAAGTTGGGGATGAGGCCAGAAGGTCCAAACCTGATTGCCTGCTGAAGTGTCTCTGTCCCTTTATTGATGCCTATTTCTTTTTCTGAATAAGTGTAGTTACACCAGTTAGTTTGTTATCATTTTGGCTAATTTTGAAGGTCGGTTCTCCAGTCCACATGCCGGTGTTTCCTTATTCAAGACACTTACTCCAGTATTCAAGTAATATTGCTCCAGTTTTTGACAGTCAGTGGTTCTCACATACAGTCGCTAGCCTTCACATCTATAGCTCACCGCTTGAAAGACACTTGTTATTTGTTAAATCATGTTTGAGCCATAGCAAACAAACAATACTTGAATTTTTGTCCTTCATATCGACAAAGGTAATTTTTGCTTAAGTACAGCAGCTTTGAAGTACAGTGCATTGTGTTTCTCTGAGCTATTAGATCAACATTCAGGTGATGCTGTCTTGAAATGCAGCCTTGGAAGGATGTTGTACTTGAAGCTTGAGGATCCAGTTATCAATGACCCGAACCAGAACCAGAAGGGACTGCAGACTCACGGCGGTGATTGTGCTCCTTTTCATCTGCAAATGTGATCAAACACACGATGGTCACAGTACAGTATATTTCTGAGAAATTAAATGACTTTGAATACATTAGAAACAAACAGGATATCATATTTATTTAATGTTCTTAATAAGATGAAGACATAAACATTGTCATATTGTTGTCATTAACATGATTTTAATCACACGTGTAGATAAATTCATTTAACCTCATATATTTTCGAGCATCCCAGCACCAAATAAAATTGTATATAATTTCAAACAGGTAATTTTAGCGGATTATATTTCAAGGTAACCCCACAGAGTCAAACATACAGACAGTTATTCTAAAAAGTTCCATTTACTGGTCAATTGTAAATGGTTGTTGCTCCACTAAATTGACCGGGAAGCTCAACAGACATCTGTCCACGGTTCCTCCTGTGTATCCGTCTTGTTTATTTGGTCCACCACCAGTGTTTAATTTAATTCATCTGTTTATAACAGGATGGAGCACAGGTGAGCCGAACGTAACCTGCTCTTTGTGCCGCAAAATTACAGATAATTACATTAGAATAGTCCCCTTTCTTATGAGACATGTTATTACTGATTAACAAAAGCCTTATAAAAAGAAGACAAATGCTCACAGGACATTGGTCTTGGATGACTGCTAATGGTTCTTTGTGTAATTATCCCTGACTATAGAGTCTGGCTTAAGTGTTGTAATTTTCAATAAAAGCACATCTAGTGGGCATGAAAGGCCAGTTTGAAAAGAAAAATGAAGAAATAAATGGAGAGAAGGACGTGAAATTATCCACTTTAAAATCTAATGGCATTTTACCTTTCAACCATGTCTGATTAAACCTGTGCTTCAAGACGTGCATGTGTGTGTGTTTGGCTTCGCGTGAAGTCTGTGTGCATGAATTTGAGTTTAAGAGCCGTGTCAATGTGTGTGTGAGTGGGCATGGGTGTGAGTGTGCGTGTGCGTGTGCGTGTGCGTGTGTGCTGCAACAATAACCCACAGAGGGTAATTAAAAATAGGAACGCTGCGCTAGTTTCTGGTTGTTCTCCATTTAGTTTCTCATAAGCCCCTCACCACAAGGACCCTCGCATCATGAAGTAGAGAAGAGATGGAGAGGCTGTGTCTGGCTGCGTTATATACTTTTAGCCAGGAAAAAAAGTCCACCAGAAGACAGTGCTTATTGAAAAAAAAAGAGCATTGGCCTCCTGTGGATTGTGGCTATTCTTCCTGAATTGATCACATCTCTTTCTCCAAATGAAACACGACAGAAATTTGTCTCTTAAGTGTACTTTCTTCTTACACCAACACTTGGTTACTTGAAAACATCAAATTGTTGTCTTTTCAACAATCAGGAAAACAAGGGATGGTAAAGAAACGCAACAGGTGAGCCCAAGGTGCATTCTGGGACTTCAGCTCTTTTGTGATTGATTTAAAATACAGGAAAGCCTAGAATTGGCATTATTATCGCCATTAGAAGAGAAATTCTTAAAAGAGCATTTGCATTAAAGGACGTCTGGATGAATACTATCGTGAAAATTCATTGACTGGATAAAACTCCTATGTAAAAGCCACTTAGAAAAGGTTGTTGAAGGCATGGGGAGCAGATAGAAAGACACGGCTTCATCACTTCCGCTATCGTTTTTACTCAAACACTTGGCATTTAAAAAAAAAAAAAAGCTTTCAGCTTTTCCATCCAGCGTAATTTCCGAGCACAATAGAACATTTTAACAGTATAACTTTTTCATCCACATGCAGTGTGAACTTTTCACGTCTTCATGTGACAATGGATGATTTGTGCTTCTGTTCCCAAAAATTACAGTCATCACAAATGCATTACGGAGGCTCACATTGCATCCTCAGCTCTGCAACGAGTCGTTGGACTGTGAGAGTGGTGGAGGAGGAGGAGGAGTCTGGGGAGAGGAGGATGCAGCTGTGGGCTATGCTTCACTATTCTATTATTAATTAACATATGTGTAGGACACAGAACTGAACATGCTGGCATCTAAACATCTCTGCAGACCACAGATAAGATGCAAAGATCAGACATAACTTTATGACCGCCTGCCTAATATTGCGTAGGTCCCCTTGCTTCTCCCATGTATCATCCTAAAAGGGTGAAATATTAATTTTCCCTGTTGTGTTGTGCTATTACTGCAGGTCTGGTTAGGTTCAGGCCTAAATACCACTTGGCAAGATGAAGGAAGAGATTCTGATTTAGGTTCTCTTGAGACACAGAGAGCTGCAAAATGTTCTGGTGATCCAGATGGTGATTCCCCCCCGTTGCAGTCATCTGCTCAATATAGATAGTCCATTCTCAAAAGCAAGTCTTCATGTCAATGGAACTGCCAGTGTCATCAAAATGAAAGTCCTGACATCATCGTTTATGAGCAAGAGAGTCAAATGGCTTTGTCATGTTTTCATTATGACACTTTATTCTCTCTGTGTTTTCCAATGCAAAAAAAAAGACAAAGTCAGAACTCGGTATTTTCCTTCTGATCTGAGAAAAGCACCAAAAGTGACTGAGAAAAATTGAAATACTCTCACCTCAAGTGATATGATGTTTACAACAGTAAAACTAAAGTACGTCATATACAGCTGAGTATTTTGATCCATAGCAATACATCGTTTCTTTAGTATTATATAAATATTCTGATATATAAAAAAACAATAGAATGCATAATTTTCTCTGAACTGTGGTGGAGTAGAGGCAGTGAACAGGGGCAAAATGAAAGTATGACAACGTGGTGCTGTTTCTCCTTTCACTGTGGAGCTTCGATTGTGACAAAATACATTTCCTACATGGCAAACAAGTGCTGTGATTTGTCCCCGGCATCCGCCAAAATAAAGAAGAGACCCTCAGCTGCCTCAAATCACGTTTACTGTCACATCACACCTCACATGAGTGTAGGTGTGGGTTGGTAAAATGGCAATAATTGGGTATAAAGTCCTTCAATAGTGCAGCATTATTATAAAATAAAAAGAAATAAAAGCAAAAACAACCCCGAGCAATCTGCCCAGCCGCATTTACATAGAAAGCTGAACAGACACGCATTAAAGTCGCAATAAATCACATAGAGGCTGATTCATAACGTCTCATAATCTGCCCATTGTGTCTTGGCTAAAGGTGCAGGTGTGTTTATGAAAAAAGAACAAATCCAGGCATAAATAATGACGCATTAACTGACACAGATGTGAGACAGCTGTATTTTAAAATGTTTCCTGGTCAGACCTTTGAAACCACTCCGAATATATTTACCCTCAGACGATGGTTAAAGCAGGGAGGAACAGGCCAAGGGTGACAACGGCACGTTGAATCGGTGATTGCTGCTGCCTAGAAATGTACGGCAATTTGTTGTTTTTCCTTTCGAGTGATCCCTCCCACGTAAATCCAAACTCACTTGGACACGCACGGGCTAAACACAAACACACACACGTCCTGCTGCTGGGTCTTCAAAGTCACATGAAATTCCACTGGTGAGATATTGAAAACAGTGGGTGGTGCTTGATGAATTTGTCTGATTTAATAAAATAGATTTAACCCACATACAGCTACTAGCGTCAGCTAAACAAGTCCTCGGCCTCGGGCTGTCCGTTGTGGGACCACATGGGAGGAACCCTCCTGATAAATGTTCCACATTTTCAAACTAAATCTCCCTCCTGTACGGCATTATTTTAGATGTGAGTTTCTGAGCGGGAAAGGATGGATGCTGAAAATAAAGCAGCTTTCATGCTCACTGTGTGTCTGTGCATTTGCACGTGTGTGAAAACTTTCACTCATCCATCCCTTTCTCAAACAGCAACAACAACAAAAAAAAAGGAGCACAATCACAATCAGGAATAATTCAGAAGGCTATTTTCCACTATTATGTGCTGTGTGTTTGTTGTGCAATTGACGTGTTTACCACCACAAGGCTTTTTAATAAAGGAAACAAAGGCAGCGGACGCAGTGTTAATGGGTGCGAGCGCAACAGTTATCTGATTCTGAACAGTAAATAAGTGTCAGAAATTAGGTCAGGGGCCAATTCAGTTCTTTCTTTGGGGTCAAACCTTCTTCTATCTCATCTTAGTAGCCAGATGACAAGTCAAGGACACAATTACTTTGCCGTAAAAAAGAAACCTCCAAGATCAAAGGAGGAGTTTAGAAAGCGGTCACCTAACCTGCCTCTCTACCACCGCACGTTAGAGTTTCCAGTCAGAGGCGATTGGCCTTGGCGGGGGTCCGAGCGGCTGCCAGCATTACGGCCAACTCTCAACAGCTGGACCCGAAGCAGGCCTGTAATTTCTGCCATTTGAGAGTGTGAGCTGAAAAGCAGAGTGACGGCCACTTTTCTGTCATTATTCCTCTGCTGGCTGAAAGAAACAGCCGTGCTTTAAGAACATGTCCATCAGTCGCTGACAGCAGTTGGAAATGGTATTTGTTAAAGTAACTCTGTCATGTTGTACCATTAACTTTAAAAGCAAGTGCCCATGTTACAGTATGTCATTTCCCATCATGCATCTGTCCTCTTTGACCCCTGCATTAGATGAGCAACGGCACGGCAGCCGAGTTCAGTGAGGTGCAGCTTTCACGTGGCACAAAATTGATCGCATGGACTATGAAGGTGATCAACCTGCAGTTTTAGTCAGAGACGTTCGTGCCATCCATGACGTATTTACGTCCGCCAAGGAGGTTTACGTTTTTGATGTCGCTTGCATTTTGAGAACGATCCAGATCCCTGTCTGGAGGAAAATAATAATAATACAAATCTGGATCTTCCTATTTTTTAAACTTGTAAAAGTCATAAAGGGGTCCGATATGAACTATCATGAAAACTCTCTTCTGGATCTGATCCAGAATGAGGTCAGGAAAAAATATTATTATTATTAGTTTTTATTGAGTCGTTGAGATGTTAAAGGAAAGACTTCAAATCGCTGCCTTTTACTTCCAGAGTAAAAGTGAAAGTCTCGGGTCACGATTAATTAAAAGCAATTTGTGAAATGACTGTCGCTCCATGAGAAGAACGCTCCGTTTAAGATGGCTTGCCGAGCTGTTTCCATCCATGCTCATGAATAAATAAATGCCATACATGCAGACAAATAGCCTTTGTGTGCTATTATTGCAATGATCCTTGCTTTTTGGGCATAAAACTGTTTACAGACTGGAAAGACATAATAGGTGTGACGTGTGATTGCCCAAGAGTTTATGCCATAAGAATTATAAGTGAAAAGCAACGACAAAAAGACTGAACCATCAGCAGAACTGCGTAAATCAACACATTGGAGTTCTGAGTGGTGGGTTTTGGGCCTCCTGTGGCGCTGCAGTCCCCGTCCGTCTCATTGTCTCTGCTTTCAGACCTGCCTCAGCACTAGCAGGTAAATGAGTTCTTAGTGAGTATTAACTAAGATCAGCGATGGTTATCTGATCGGAGCAGGTCGCGGGGAACAAAGGCCCGGCCTCCTCCTCCGGCCACCTGGACTGCCCACTGCAAATGAGCTTGAAAGCCCCGTGCTTATGCGTGCACCTGCATCTGAGCGTGAGCCCAATGCTCGTGCATGCGTGTTTATCTATGCATCTATGCATAACTCAGTGTGTGTTTGTGCGTGTGCATGTCCAGGGCCGAGGGGTCGACAGATGCTGCTTCTCGGTGAACACAATGAATTACTTATAGGCCGTTAAGCCAAACACGGCCGCAGTGGCCGCTGGTTTACCCAACACTGATAGGGCCATCTGCCGAGGTGACTGCGTAACCAGACGCTTATCTGCCGGGGCGGGGCCCCTCTGCTGATTAAAAACATCAGGACGTCTACAGTGCTGCAGGTCCAAGTCACTATGTGTGTGTGTGTGTGTGTGTCACTGTATGCAGGGTGGTTGTAAACCGACGATGACAAGGAGTTACGTGAGGATGAATCTAAATCCAGGTTGTGCTTGTGTTTGACTGTTGACCTGCACAGGAGAAGAAGCCTGTGAGGGCAGGTACAGGTGGGCATGACGTTAATGATTGACTGACTGTTTACTGAACCCCTCCTCCTCCTCCTCCTCCTCCAAGGAGGAGTCCTTCTAAAACCCTATTCAGTCACTAATATTTAAAATTAAAAAGCATTCATAAACAGCATAAAAGCTAAGGAGCTAAGTGGCTAAACAGCAACTTTACAACAAACTAGCAGTCTGGGTTAATTAGCAATACAGTACAGTAGCGTACGCTACTGTACTGTATTTTATGCTGAATCTTTATTTTATTCATTTTTAAGCAAGAATATTATTACAATTGTTTTACAGAAATCATAAGTTTGTACAAAAATAGAATTTCGAGCGGCCGCGATACCCAGCGAAGTAACAAATATATTTATATTGAATACCAGGTGACGGTCAATATGGTACCGAACAGTTCGTAGCACGTATGATTGTTTATTTCTTCAGTGAAAATTTATGAGCAGAATAAAACCTTTGCAGATTATGTTGATGTCCAAGAAGGTTTTTTTTCTGTGCTTACAGAGACATTTTTGATGAAATTTACCACATAAAGTGCCAAAAAAACAGTTTTTTATAATCAAGCTGCTGCTTGGATTCTCTTTTTGAGCGGCAAAGGATTAATTGAGATGCTCTTTTAAAGTGTAATTGAGCTGAGGCTTTCAGTTTCAATTTCCGGAAGGAATTTACAAAGGTTAGATTCGTATGTGTGATGTTGTGCATGCCTGTGTGTGTGTGTGTGTGTGTGTGTGTGTGTGTGTGTGTAATCGTAGGGTTATAATACATACCCGTTAGTGGTGTGTGGTTGCTTGTGTGAGCTCGTGATATTTGCAGTGGTTGCCATGCTTACAGAAGCCTCTGAATAAAGCGTGGAACCAGAATTATAGATTTGGAAGGTCTCCCTCTGTAATGATGTCGGACCTCCTTCTGTTAAACTGTTCTCGTCCTGCGTATTCACATCAGTGAATGCAAAGCACTCTGTTAAAATGACTAAACCTTGAATAAACCTTTATTTTCTGGCCCCACGTTCAACACAACCTATTTCTGCACTTGAACACAAAGACCTCGATGTTGTTGGATGTGTTTCCGTTCAGGAATGAAGGGCTCGGTTCCTAAATGCATGTGCTGTAAAGATGAACTCGATTGGCTTGAGAGGTTTGATTGAATTCAAACAAGCCTTATCCAAAACCTCAAGATGAATTTTGGGTAACTGGGTTTGTGTTAAATATTTAAATCTGGGGAATCTGGGATTTTATTTAGATCTTCACCAAATTCCACCCTCACAGGTACCAACCTTCTGAATGTGTTTGATGTGCTCGCGTGAAATATCAAAAATATTCAACACAAAAAATTACGAGGAGTGAAAACAAAAATTCCTGAACGTCCTGATTCAAAGTCATCACAGTGGATTATTTCCAAATTATTGTCATGTTAATGCCAAATACAGAAGAAAAACTTATTGGCTTTTGGTATTTTTAACAGATTTTTTAAATCCATAAATGGCGTTTTCGATAGTATTTTTTCCTGACCTCATTCTGGATCAGATCCAGAAGACATTTTGCATGACAGTGCATATCGGCGTATTCCCTTATATAATTGCATGTTATGTTTTGGAAAACAACAAAAATCTCTAAACCAAACATTGTCCCGTTTCCTTTAGATTCCTTGGCTGTGTGTTGTAGTAATTTGGCGCAGTACTCAAATGCAGCAGTGTGTATTGGAGGTTTATTCTGCTTCTATTTGAGCTTCCATGCTGGCATCCTGTGTGGACCAGCAATGAACTCGTCACAGGTCCACACAGAAAGACACACAACCGATCACACTCGCATTCACACCGAGTTTAGAGTCGCCGGTCCACATCGACAGGGGAAGCCGGAGAACCGAGAGGGAACCCACACGTAGCCACAGGGAGAACGTACGGAAAAGTCCCAGCTGCATCCCTTGTAGGGTTAGGGTTGGGGGACTGGAGCCTATCGCAGGCTGCCGTCGGATGAGAGGTCGGACTGAGGTTGCCACACATCACGAGACGACAAGCATTCATGCTCACATCCACATCCAGAGTCAGAGATTCACCTCCTGCATGTTTGTAAGGAAGCAAGAGAACTGGGAATGGGAAACAGAGAGAAGCCTGAATCTGTCCAAAGGAAATAAATGATTCATTACTGAATTCATAATTAATCTAAATGAATCGTATGTGTGAGGTTGTGCATGACTGTGTGTGTGTGTGTGTGTGTGTGTGTGTGTGTGTAAACCGAACCATTACAAAGGCTCCTCAAGCAAAAAACACCAAACCCACAGAAAAAATTAAATAAAAGAATGACTTGATAACACAATTAAATTTCCCACAATGGTTTCTCAGACTGGGAAATTAGACAATACAATAATGCACAACACACACAATGGCCTTACAAATCTTCCAGTGTCTTAGCCGCCCCTCCGCCAGCGAGACGCACGATGACGGATTCTGTGCGGCTGTAACCCGCCGACCGAGGAAGGGCTCGCATGAATTCATTCTCAATTCCCTTATTGGCTCTGGATGCAGGTGTAACGCTGCTGCTAACAGCTGGAGACCAAGGAGGCTACAGCCAGGAGTGCAGAGGTGTAGTAATTCACATGTGTGTTTTCAGCATGTGCACAAGTGCAGGAATTACATTTGCACATGATTTTCTCAAATATTCATGTATTTCCTTCCTTCTGTCTTCATTAAATTCCCATATAAAAGGTATGAAATGCACTCATTTCAGGCACACTGTCAGGCAGCCCTGGATGGAGATTAAAGAATTATTTGTGTTTTTGCGTATCTTGATTTTGATCTACATATGTTGGTTTTTTTAGATAAATCTGTGTAGGATTATATTTTGGGGTATTAAAACGTGTACAGTCTTGATTTGATGAGGAAGCTGCACTTTCAGGTCCTGTGGGTGCGTGACCTTAATTTAATATTAGTCTTGTGTAATCTTTTCAAAGGTTTTCATTACCACACAGACTATAAGAAATGTGTTCAGATAAAATAAAGTTAAATGTCATGGTCTCCTTGTGTTATGTGCTTCTCTGATGCTGTTCTTTGCATATCTTGCTGTGTGGGCGTGGTCACAGGACTGAACACCTGGAGACTCACCTGCCAGCCATGTCCCAATCAGAAATGTTTGCTATACTTAAACCCCTCCTTGCTGACGCCTCCGACAGATTGTGAAATTTGTCTCTCGCGTGTGTTTGGCTTCTCTTTGGTGACTTTTATATTTTGTTTTGGCAGTGTTTTTGATTTCCGTCCTTTTCCGTTTGCGTTTTCTGATTTTTGTATTTACTGTTTCAATATATATGAATAAAGTGCTTTTTATTCGTGCCTCTGTCCCTGAATTCTTAGTTCCATCAACGTGATCATTAAATTCCGTGACATTAAATCATAAATCTAAAGATTTAAATCTAAACATATTTCTACTATTTTGCAGATGTTTTATCATGTTCAAAAATATTTCAGCAAAAGGCTTTATTTCCCTTTTTTGATCTCCCTGAGTTTTCAACAGTTCAACCAGGAGAGCTATTGATGGAAAATATGACTGGAATAATGGAAATAAAATTGTGTCATCCATCTGGTCGACGATAGTGGTGGAAGAAATTATATTATAAAGGAAAACTATCAATACCCATGACTAAGGGTATTTATACCACTGACAATTATCACTATGGAAGTGGAGTTTATTTTGATCAACCATATTTGGATAACCATGAAACCACATTTTAATAAGTATGAAATGCAACTATTCGTTTTTTTAAAGTACCTTGTAATACTTAATGAGAGTATAAATACTGCATTCTTCAACTTGCAGGTGCATCAGATCCATGTTTCATAAAGTATAGGCAGGAGGAGCAGCCGATGTTTTATATACTAAAATTTAGTGGCAGAATGCTTCTCCTTCCATGTGAGGAAATCATTCTGATATAATTTCTGCTATAGTTCAAATCTAGTGGGGGGGTCGACGGTGACGTCAGGCCCCATCAGCCTGAAGAGCTCCTATTGGACCGGTGGAGGCTTTTTAAAGGAGCAGGCAGCAGCGCACCAGAGGCGCACCACTTTACCGTCGGTTCATGCAACACGGCAGCGGCAGCGGAACCGGACTGACCAAATCCAGGTGAGCGTAGAAAACAGCATCTGGTATTTTAGTGGAGAAATAGACGCAGGAACAGAGGAGGAGGAGGAGGGAGGGTGGACGCGAAGGAGCGCGCTCTCCGCGGGTTTTAGACCAGAGATGGTGGTGATGTAGAAAATAAAGCGGCTTTTATCAAGAGTTGTAGATGGCACTCGTCTTCCTCTGACTCATCCTTTGTTTTCTTCCTCTTGCTTTAAATGTGATGACGGCGAAGAAGAAGAGGAGGAGGAGGAGAATGAGGAGGAGGACGCGGCGCGCGCGGTGTCCACTGAACTGCAAAGGTATCAACAGGTATGTGAATCCAGAGACTCTGGGTATAAAAATCTAACAAACGCTGCGAAAAGGAGTGAGTCTGATCCCAGATCAGCCTGCAGGCGGTAAGTGGCGGCATCGATCCCCGCCGGCGGTGCCCCCAGTTAGCGATAAGTCCCGCGTAATTAGACTGAAAATAAAGTTCTTTATCTCAGGTCCCCTGCAGACGGAGCAGCGTGACCCCTGCCTCCTGACGGATTAGCAGCAGCCCCCCCCCCCCCCCCCCCCCCCCCTCCTGCACAGCTGGGTTGGGCTTCCTGGGGGGGTCAAATGACAACTGCGCCATGTTGAAACCCTCAGAATGAACCAATATAGCTGGCTGAACACACAAAAGGGGGACAAATGGGAAGACAAGTGGGGGGGTGGGGGGATTGGAGTTGGACTTTGAGTGGTTTATTTCTTCTGCAGAGTCCAGTTCTTCAAACGGAATCTCAGCTTTGATGAGGGTGGAAACAGAAGCGCGGGATCTAGACTTCAGCACCGGGGGGGCGGCGGACAGCTCCGCTGCTCCGAAAGCGCGAGGACGCGAGAAAGAGACGCAGATCCAGGGTGACGTAGAACGTCCGGGCTGCTCTGGAGAGGTTTGATCTTTATAAATTATAAAACCGGTTGACACGAGGCTCCAGCGGGGACAGCATGAGACGCGTGAAGGCCAGGACGCATCACGCATATTCAGTGATTCTGGGTGAGCCGCTCCGGGACGTGTCGGGGACAGGCGCGCTCCTTCTGGCAGGGGCCGAGGTGTCCAAATGGAACCTGTAGCGCAGCCAGGATTTGTTCACATTTGCATAACCTCCCCCCTGGATTGGTGTGTCTGCGCACGCAATCCGAGGCTGCACGTACACACGCGCGCACCAAATGGTGTGACACATGCAGCACGCACGCAAGCTGCAGCCATGAGAGGGATTCAGCGCTAACAGGTGTTCAAACAGGCCGCTCGGTACACGCGTCCAATTATTGCAATTAGATGCTGCCTGGTTACCACCCCATAATGCCCAACTGCTGTGGAGGAGTGTGTGTGTGCGTGCGTGCGTGTCCCCGAGGGACGGGATAACGGACAGGAACAGAGGGAAGACAGGAAGGCTCCCTCGGTCCGGCCCGGTGATCGGTGCGTTTGAGATAAACCGGCTGTCATTACGCGTCTGGCTCGTGCGCGGAGGCGCAGCGTGCACAGCGGAGCTTTTATACTTAAACGAATCCTCAATGCAAGATCAGTACCTGCATGACGTCATCGCACCTAAAGCAATACACTGGCGGCAGCCTCAATGTGAAAACCTAGACGCTAGAAATGGGAAGAATCCCCTTCAAATGGGATGATTATTTTCCTCCTGGCACCTGCCAGATTTTTGCATGCATGTTTAACCCCGCCCCTTTATCCTTCCTGGTCACGTGAACGACCTCAACCTTCATTAACATAAATCAGACAAAGTTTGATTCATGAGAAGACAAATAATCCGATGCAAAAATGCATCTTCCTCAGACGTGGAGAAGATCCTCAGAATTGAAACTCTGTCTTAAATAGTGATCGATAATCAGCGTGTATTGATTACCTGTTCCAAACTTATAACACCGAAGACAAACTAAAGGAGACTTTTGACCTGACCTCAGGTGACGCAGTTCCGGGGTGTTAGAGGCCCCGCCCAGGTATTCAGGGGGGACAGGTGAGCGTCCTGATTTGATCAGTGATTGGACCGACATCCTTTGCGGGGCGTGCAAGGGGCGTGCACAGGAGCGCAATCACTGCGTCCGTGTTCTTATCAGCGAGCATGAACAAGAGTCAGAGATAACAGGTGCCATAAAGCGGGCCGACGCGCGCCACAGATGAGCGCTCTCAGCGTGTGCGCGCGTGTCCGAACGTGCGCGTGCCCGTGCGCAGATGTTTGAGGCAGCTGTCGGCGTTGTTTGAACAGCAATCACGATCAGCGGCGGCCACGCGTGTGGTCGTGACAGTGGGAGCTGGTGGGAGGCTCTCCTTCTGCTCCTCTCTGTGACCTCCCCCTCACAGCCCGTCTGCCTCCTCTCCTCCTGTTGCACGTCAACGAGCATGTAGATGAAGATTTAAAAATAATAATTATAATATTAATAATAATGTTAATACAGACAATTAAGTGAGCGGAATGGAGGAAATGGCACAAATTAAAATATTTCACATTTATCATTTGTTTGCGGTTAAAATGAGATTTCTTTAGCCATAATTTCTATTTTTTATTTAATTCCTTATATTTCACAAGTTGCTGATCTTATTTTTTTAACATTATGCCAATGCATTAATAAACGGCGGTGCAACACAACAACAAAAATCGTAGACTAGAAATAATTAAAAAGCAATAAACCCGAGCTGTGTGTTGAAACAAACAATAGAGCTGATTTTAGATTAGAATATTTACACAAGCAAGAGCTCTGACTGGTAAAAAGAAAAGAAAAGAAAGAAAGAAATGCAACAGAATATATTAATCCATGAGAAAAACAAGAATCTATGGAAACAATATATAAATATTAAGATGTGTGTTGCTGTCTACAGTTTTATCTTTAAGACTAAAAGATTTTCACCAAATTCAATACAAACCCGCCGCCCTGTTTGTGTCCACCTGGTCCTCACGTCCGTCCCCCCTCCTCCATCATTCCACTTCACCCACCCGTGCCCTCACCCTCTTGTATCCCGGCTACATTTTTCCATCTTCCTCTGTTGCTTCCTTTCTCTTCATCTACTTAGGGAGCAGGCTAGATCCATTGTTTGATGTGGCCTTTTCATTCGCTGGGGGTGGAGGGGGGCGAGGGAGGTGGTGGTCGTGAGCGGAGAGAAAGGAGAACAAATATTAGAGGGAGTTCAGGAGCAACAGGGTTTGGGAATTTAACGGACGCCGGAAAAACAAGGTCAGCTTTCAGTTTAGATTTTTTTTTTTATCTCTGTTTTTCATTAGTATTTTTTTTATATTTGATTCAACATGGAAGTGAAATATCAAATAGGAAATACTGACATAATGGGATGCTGCTTCCCGGAGATTCTTTTTTTAGGTTTGGTTTCCATCATTGGTGTGAGGTTTGAGCAGATCACAAAGATGTCTTTTATTTGCATTCAAGCTTTTCTCTTTCCTGCTCCACCATATTGAGCCTATCTGCTCTGCAAAGCCTTTTATTTAGAGGAAAAACAAAAATGTATCTGTATTTATATTTGCCCCTTATCAGTTGTCAGTTCTGGGCCGGCATGAAAACTGTTGTTCCAGCGGGCGCTCAAATAAAATCCGATTTTATCTGAAAGAAGCATTAATCAAAGTGTGTTTATCCCCAAATGCTGCCTTTAATAACCTCCCAGTAAACAGATATTAGATATGAATAAATACGAATAATTTATCTTCATTTAGGTGTAGTTGCACAACAATAAAAACCTCTGATAAGATTTGTCAAGAATGACTCAAAGTGTGTGTGTGTACAGATGTGAACATATGTGATCCTGTTACTTTGGAATGTATTCAATTTAAATATTAGTGTAAATATTAGTAATTATTTGTTTTACCTGTCTCCAGGTGATTAAAAAAAAAAATCTAATCTTCAAACAGTTTGACTCATAAAATGTCCATATGTGAAATATGAATAAATTAAACGTATGCTGCACTGACGGGTTGAACTTCCTAATTATGACTGGGAATCACAACCAGCAGCGCTGACGTGACGCACAAATGAGGACGTGGCATCAAAGCGGCCTGACGCGCACTGACCCCCGTGACCCCCGTGGCTCGTCAGTAGTTTCATTAAATCTGACCCCAGATCAGCTGGAGTCTCTCCATGGATGTGCCTCCTTTGGTTTGACATGTGATCCCAGCTGTGATTACTCTCTTCTTCCTGGAGTAAAATGAACACTGACTGAGTGATCGTCACATTTTTTTCTTCCCATGCAGACAGAACTGTCTGTTGTTTAAAAAGGACCAGAAAGCTTTGCTGCTGCTGCTGAGCACGAGATGCTCCCGGTCCTCCGATTGTGAGTCGTGATTGGCTGGCAGAATAGAGGAAGGGTCTTTGTGTCTGTTGGATGACAGACTCCAACATCTGGGCTGTCAGGCTCGCCGCCTGTACAATGGTAAGAAGTCACTTATTTCAAAGGGGCTGACAAAGGAGCTTTCAGAATAAAAGAACGTACAGATCAATGCAAATAAAGCATCATCTTTGAGACTGGAAGGTCTGAAACGAGCGCTGCATCTGACACAGGCGGGATTCTGCGTGTTATTGTGCGGCTACTGCACATACATCTTTTAGCTTGCAGTCTACTCTGTTTTTTGTACGTTTATTTCTTTGGGAATGACTCTTGGGTTTTTCACTCCAAGGTCGATGCGGAGTTCTTTAGAGAGGCGAGCGCTTCCGCCTCCACCTGCACACCGTGAGTAACTGTCAGCGTGGCAGCCGCCTGCCGCCGTGTTGTTCTCTGCCTGCTGCATTGTGTTGCGTCTTTTGGAGTGTGTGTGTACTCTTGTTTTTCCTGAATGATATACCCTTTGCTCATCTCGCCATACATGATGTCTGTTACGAGTCTGCATGCAGGTATTAATTATCTGCCTCATTATCTGTCCGTGACTTGAGTGGGTTTTTGTGCTTCAGAGTTCTTCGTGTCGTTTCTCGCGCTGCACGCGGATAACATTTTTTGTTGAGTGTGTGTGTTTGAACATCCGTTGTGCTTCAAGCATGATTTGTGCGTGCCTGTATGTATGTGTGTATATAATCCAAGGCCATTCAATAGCACTGCATGGATCCATCCCATATCCTGGTCACCATGGTTACCGGGGCCACTTATCACAGAGGGTCCCGGCAGATCAAACAGGTGTGCATCCTGACGATGTCTCTCCTCGACGACTGTTGCTAGGAACCTTTGTTGCACACCACGCACAGGTACATGTTGCCGGCAGTGAAAACCAGCAGGAGGCCAAAAACATTGTCCTGATGTCCCAGTTGAACCCTGTGTGTGTGTGTGTGTGTGTGTGTGTGTGAGTAGTAACTTTCAACTACAGCAAGCTGGTTCTGGATCCAGAGCTGGGTTCAGGGCTCACATCAGAGTTCTTGTTTAAAGTCTCTGAGAGTGGCTTTTTAACATCTCCAGGTTCTCTCTCTGACTTTAACATTGTAGTTTTGCAGAAATACAAAGATGTTGGACTTGTTTGAGGCAGATCTTTGAAAACACACACAACCACAAAATCTTTCCAAATTTCCAAATCCGACATTTCCCATGATGCAAGCTTTCATTTAATGTTAATCTTAAGCATTTGTTTTTCTTGGTTTTTTCTTTTTTTTATTTAAGCACAGGACTCAAGTCTGACCCAAGATAAAGCTAATGATGTCATCAAATTATTTGGATCAAGTTTCCAACAGCCCTTTGAACTTAAAAGCATCTAGAAAAGCACTCAGAGCACAAACCTCCAGCGCTCTTCACATCCTGCCTCCATCCATCTCTGCCCCTTTGCCCACATCGCCCTCCCCTCTTCCCTAACAGTGCCGTCACCCTTATCCTTTCACCTCATGGCCCCGCTGTGCGCCGCAGCTCCCTCCATCTCCGGCGCCCACCTCCTCAGGAGGCTGTCGATAAAGCTCACTTCTGTAATTCATCCCCGCCTCTGGATCCAGTCGGACTTGTGGCCCCCGCTGCACCTCCCCCCCCTACTTCACCTCTGCTATATCCTATCTAATAAACCTGAAAGGACAAACATAAGCTCCGTCCCAAAATTGCCTTTACCTCATAAACCCCCTTTCCATTTGGCATTAACTTGCGAGTCAGAGCAGAACTACGTCTGACATTAAAATCTGCGCGTGTGATTCCTCTCCCTCCTATGCTAATATTTACAACATAATTAATAATGACAGGAAGCATTTGTTCCTGTTCAGTCAGCCGTGCAGCCTTTAAGAATCCTCATGGATCCGTATTGACAAGTGGGTTGCAGTCTGCGCTGCCTGCCAGCTGTTTGTCACTTTATTTTTGGTGTGCACAATTACAGCGTGCAGACTGGGGCAGAACAGGAGCAGAACAGGAGCGTGCCCCGGGAGCGTTTACACCTGCACCTGATCTGATTGGGTTGTAGTTTGGTTCCAGGTGCAGAAATGAGGAACAAAAGCATTTGATAAAATAAGCATCTTCATCTTCTCGTCATTCTGCTTTAATCCCAACATAGCACCCTTCCTTCCTCTCGCCTCGCTCCCCCCAATTCTTTCCTTTACCTCGCACCTTTCTTACACCGCCTCCCTCACCTCGCCTCACTCGTCGAGGCGCCCCTCCACCTCCACGGTTCCTGTCTGTTCTTGCCACTCGTTCTCCATCCTCACCCAAT